>NW_012102143.1:3464040-3480216 GCF_000951045.1 Mandrillus leucophaeus | reverse complement strand
TATTCTGGCCTACCAGATTTATAGAATCAGGGTCTTTGTAGGTAGGGCCTAGGGAATTTGCACGTTTACAAATGACCCAGGAAATTGTTATGCAACTTTGAATTTGAGGCCCATGGGTGCAGAGAGCTGTCATCAGTGTGGCCGTGGAAGAGACCTCTGTGGGCAGCATGTGGGAAGGGGGGAGGGTGAATGTCAGGGAGACTCTGGGGTCGGTGCAGGGTCTGTTACTTCCACTGTACAATTACCATCATGCTCACGACTCAGCTGCTGCCCCCAGATGGCCTTTTTTAGTTGGTCTTTGGTGAAATCCTGGCCTCAGTATTGTTTTAAAACTCTCTGATGTGCAGCCAGGGCCAAGAACTGCTGGTGGGAGGAGCCAAGCAGAAGTGGTGTGGACAGTTGGGGGCCAGGGTTAGGAGGTGGGTTGTAGGTGGAGTTGGCAGCTAAAAGAAAGTGGAATAACCCAGAGTTTGGGGATTTGGGCTGAACCACCAGGTCCTAGATCAGGAGCGTGTGTTAATTTCCTAGAGCTGCCATAACCAGTTACAGCCATGCATTGCTTAACAACAGGGGCATGGTTTGAGAAATGTGATGAATGTTAAATGATTTCATTGTTGTGGGAACATCATAGAATATCTAGATGGCATAGCCTACTACACACCTAGGCTATGTGGCATAGCCTATTGCTCCTAGCCTACAAACCCGTACAGCATGTGACTGTACTGGGTACTACAGGCAACTGTAACATGTTGGGAAGTGTCTGTGTATCTAAACATGGAAAAGGTACAGCAAAAACCTGCTATTATAATCTTATAGGACCACCATGGTATATGTGGTCTGTCACTGTATCACAAACATGATGGCTTAAAACAACAGAAATTTATTATCTCATGGTTCTGGAGGCCACAAATCCGAAATCAAGGCTCATGCAGGGCTGGTTCCTTCTGAAGGACCTGAGGGAGAGTCTGTTGCAGGCCTCTCCTGGCTTCTGATGGCTGCAGCCAGTGCTCGGCTTGTAGACGCGTCACCCCAATCCCTGCCTCTGTCTTCACATTCCCTTCTCCCTCGTGTTTCTCCTCTGTCTCTGTGTCTCAAATCTCCCTGTCCTTTTTCTGATAAGGACACCAGTCACTGGATTTAGGACCCACCCTAAATTCAGGTTGAGCTCATCTTGGGATCCTTCATGACATCTGCAGACACTTTTTCCAAATAAGGTCACGTTCACAGATTCTGGGAACTAGGACCTGGACTGAGCTTTTTGGGGGACAACATTCAACCCACTACCAAGTGTAACGGACTTCACAGTTCCCACTGAACAGTATGGCTGAGACAGGTGAGAAAGCTCCCGGCAGACACAGACCACTTGGCCATGCCTGGGGGTGGGAACAGCATCTCCTTCTCCTTCAGAAACAGAGTCCATGAAGACACAGCACGGGGGGAGAGTTCATGGTGGAAGGTGGGGCAGCGAGAGTTTTAGGTTTGAAATCAACGGCGGAGCTTGCAGTGAGCCGAGATCACGCCACTGCACTCCAGCCTGGGAGCACAGCGAGACTCCGTCTCAAAAAAAATAAAAAATAAAAAAATAAAAAAGCTTTTACACACACACACACACAGACACACAGAGTTAATTAAGGTTATTCTAGGTGGGTACCTGGGATCCCATGGTTCCCTGCTGCCACTATCCTGGGAGGAGATGACAGAGGAAGCCCACTCTTACTGCCCATCTTACATTTAACCTTTGTCATCACCCTCATCCTTTGGTTAGTTTTTTTTCTGTATGAAAAGTGCTTTCTTCACATGGAATAAATGGGTGTCTTTGGATATCAAAGAAAGTCTATACATTTTAAAGGAAACTTAAAATGCTTGGCAGACAGAAAGGGACTTTTTCTTTCCTAAAGTGAGGAGTGGAGGCAAAGCTTGGGGGGAGTTTTCACTGCAAGGTGTGGCTGACGTTTTTATTCACAGTAAATTTTAGAAGCGATTCTCTGGCAAAGCAAATGCTAACACGCACTTTTCCAGGTACAAAATCATCCTGCGGCTCTGCTCTTCCACTTTGTGGCTGAAAAGGGATCTGTGGAATCTTTGCCCACCCAGAATTGCTGTGACGTTATTTATCAAAGGAAATACCTTGAATTTCAGGTACTCGGATGCAAATTAAAGGGCATATTCTCCCTTCTCCACCCAATAGATTTATGGTGTTATTTCAACATCAAAATCCAAATCATGAGTTTCCTTGGATTTTATTCAATGGGCTGAAAACTGTCAGTTTAGAGAAAGTGAATGTTTCCAACCATTTCAATAGAGGCTTTAGGCAGTGAGCTACTGTCGGAGCCTCTAAGATGAACCAGTTCCTATCTTAAGACTAACATCACTACTGTGAATGCATGCCAGAGAAACACACCCACAATATAGACTGGACATTTTAAAACCTGCTAAAAAAAAAAAAAAGGTAAAAATACATGAGAAGATGTAAAAGAACTTGCCCTTGTTACCCAAATACCCTTAGAAACTTGTTTTCATATTGCCTTGTAGATGGTGTGAACTTTAAAAGGTCAAATAGTAAGTATGTCCTTATTTGGAAAATAAGGCATATTTCTTGTGAGGAATATTGGCTGATCCAGAAAAAAATATAAAAAACAAAAGAAAACAGCCAGAAATCTAGCACCTGGTAAAAATGTGTGTTTCATGGGGCCTCTGGTCTCTTGGCGTTGTCTGGGTGAAGGAGTCTGTCCCCAACCTGTCGTGGGTGGACTCGGGGGCCGGGGTGGGACCCCGTTTTGCTCTCAGCGTTTCCTCCCAGCTGGGCATCACTTTTTTTCCCACTGACTGGGATTCAGCACTCACCCAGAGCCATTTCCTGTGAATTCCTGTGGGACCAGATCTTCTTCCTTCCTCTTGTAAAAAAAATTCTGACCCTACGTCATAGGCTTAACTTTGATTTCCAAATTTAAATGTATGAAACTGATGTTATTTGGGATGAGTGAATACCAGGACGATTGAAGAGGTGGAAGCAAGATGCAGGCAGCAGAGCCGCAGGCCCTGGACGCTGAGAAACCCTGGAGTGAATCCTGCTCGGGTCTGTGCCTCACCTTGGGAGCAAATCAACCACACTGAACTCTTTCGGGCCATAAGGGGACCATTCACTCCATGATTTCTGCAGGATGTATTACACCCTTGAAGCAACTCAAAAAAAAAGAAAAAAAGTACTGTCTGGAGACTGCAGGGAAAAAGAAACCAACCCCCAAACCAAATACACCAGGGGCTTTGTGCTCCTACATCCTGTGCTCCCGCTATTCATCCATAACAAAATTACTGTAATCATATCTGCAACGGAGGAGGCCTCAAATTTGCTCTTCGGTTCTGCTGTTTGGGTAGAGGTTTTCTCAAGGGGACAGGAAAGATGGATCTTGCCCTTTGGGGATTCAATGGAATTTTTTTCTTGGCAAACCGTGTTTTCTAAGATCAGCGGTTGGTTGAAAAGGAAATTGTAGAGTGGTCTGAAAGGAGGTAATCATTACTCCAAGGAGTTCTGCCTCTGCACGGCACATTTCAAAACTTCCATAACAAAAATCCCAGAGGGAGGATGTTCCAGAATTGAGTGGTTGCAGGCTCAGGATAGACATCAAGTTCCTGCCTCTCCCTGCCTTGGGGCTCTGCCTCCCTTGGCTGCTGGCTTGGAGCTCAGGCCTGTCCCCTAGGATCATAGAACAGCCGCAATGGCTGCCCTGGCATGACCTTCTCCTATCGTCCTGCAGAGCAGCAGAAACAGCAGCAGTACCTGCTCCTTCCTGGTACTGTCTCTCTCACTCAGCATTGTGATATAATACACATGATACAAAATCCCCGATTTTAACCATTTTAAAGATACTATTCAATAGCATGTAACACATTTACAACATTGTGCAACCATCACTACTTTCTAGTTCCAGGATGTTTTCATGACCCCAGGAGGACATCTATACTCATTAAGCAGTCTCTCCCATTCTCCCAGCTCCAAGCCCCCAGAAACCATGAGTTTGCCTTCTGTCTCTCTAGATTTGCCATTTCTGGACATCGCATAGAAATGGAATCATGCAGCACGTGGCTTTCATGTCTGCCTTCTTTCACCCAGCATCGTGTCTCTGAGTTCACCCATGGTATAGCACGTACCATTCCATTTTATGGAAGATGCTATTTCGTTGCATGGCTGTACCACATTTTGTTTATCCTGGTTGTCTCCTTTTTAAGAGCAAGGAAGATCTTTCCCAGAGCCCCTGGCAGATATCTCTCCCTGTCTCACCAGCCAGACCTGAATCTGGAGGTGATGCTTAATCCAAAAACCGGTGGGATGACGGGATGATTGGGGGTGCTCTTCAACCCTCCTGTGTGGGGAAATGTCTCTTTCCTGGGCTTACAGTAGTCTGGAGGAAGCTCCCTGAATGACATGGGACTCTGCCATCAAGCGTGGTGTGGGGAGTGGATTTGGGGCAGCCATCCACAGTGCTGCTGCAGCACCTGGCTCCTAAGCTCATGACCCTCTAGATCTACAGTAACTACAATGAAACGGGCTGTTAAAATGGAAATTTCACAAGGGTTCCAATTTGATAGATGTCATTTACTAAACAACCTATGGATTAGGCCGTTCTTACATTTGCTATAAAGAAATACCTGAGACAAAGTAATTTATAAAGAAGAGGTTTAATTGGCTCATGGTTCTGCAGGCTGTACAAGGATGGTGCTGATGTAGCTTAGCTATGAGGGCTTTTACTCACAGCAGAAGGCGAAATGGGAGCTTGGTGTCACCTAGTGAAAGCAGGAGCAAGAGAGAGTGCGGTGGAGGGAGAATGTGTGTGTGTTGGGGGATACACCCTTTTACACAGATCTCGTGTGAACTCAGAGCAAGCGTTCACTCATCACCTAGGAGATGGTCAAACTCATTTATAAGGGGTCTGCTCCCGTCTTCCAAACTCTAACCCCAGGGATCACGTCTCAATATGAGATTCGAAGGAGACAATCATCCAAACCACACCAACCGATGGGGCCAACTCTTCATTGGTGGAATTTACAAAAGGAAGCCTTCTAAAAGAAGTTTCACAACTCCTAAGCACTCAAACAGAAAATGGAAAGAAAGATGTGAAGAGATTTCTTTGAAGATAAAGGCTGATTGTCCCCCACCCCTGACCCACCCCACTGTCCTCCTCCCTTAAGCCGGGAAGGGACCACTCAAGCAGAGTGACAGGATGTGCTCACGACGCCGCCCTGCAGGGTGAAATGTGTGTCTGCAGCTGGAGAGGCTGACGCCTGCACCTGTGGGTGTGAGAGACCTCCGGGGAACCTGTGGCTGCCAGAGAACCACGGGCTGGGACCGACTGGCACTCCCGAGTGTGGTCAGGATGAGGAGCCCCATATTAATCATGTTTTTTAGCTTCTGTATTTTATGATGCTTTGGCATGTTGATCTGGGAGAGGCCATCGCATTCAAGCTAGCTGATTCCTAGAGAGAGTAACTCCTCCTGCCTCCCGCAAGCCTGCCTGCCGTATGCAAACCAGCCCATCCAAAGCCTGTATCCCCCAGTCGTCTTCTTTATCAATCTCTCCCACTCCAGGCCAGCATTCCCCAGTCCTAATCACTCCAAGGTCAGGCACCAGACAGCGAGGGACAGGTCCTATACCCCAGAGCCTGCTGACCTTATTCTAACTCGCCGCTCTAGCCCTGCCCACCCTGTTTTACCCATTTCTCCCCACAAAAACCATAGTAAAGACTCTTGCTACAGTCTCCCTCACTCCTGCCTCCTGGCCACCTCAGTGCTTCCCCGTGTGGCCCTGCATAGGATGGTGGCCGCCTCTTCTTGGCAACTGTGAGTAACAAACTTTTCAACGGCAGCCGTCTTCTGGTCTGTTTGCCTCACCATACCTGAATAATAATAAAGCCTACATTTTAAAACAAGCATGCAAATGCTTCCTGGGGACCTGATGCAGCCCACACAGAAGAGACAACTGGTGTGAGTCATCTTGGATCCTGTCCACAAGGCCCCCAAGAGGGTCAAGTGGCCCCACTCCAGCAGTACTATGAATGCCAGAGATCTGGGGCTAGGAGGAAGAAACACGTCAGTCTGCATGCATCAGCCTGGGTCATTGGAGCCACAAAAGGGAGAAGCCCAGGACAGAGTCAGTCCAGCAACTGGTGGCCCCAGCAAAGACAGCATCACCCTTACTGCTCTGAGGAATTCTTTCTTTCTTTCTTTTTTTTTTTTTTTTCTAAGATGGAGTCTCTCTCTGTGGTATAGGCTGGAGTGCAGTGGTGCAATCTCAGCTCACTGCAGCCTCCACCTCCTGGGTTCAAGCGATTCTTCTGCCTCAGCCTCCCGAGAGCTGGGATTACAGACACCCATCACCACGCCTGGCTAATTTTTGTATTTTTAATAGAGATGGGGTTTCATCACGTTGGCCAGGCTGGTCTCAAACTCCTGACCTCAAGTGATCTGCCTATCTTAGCCTCCCAGAGTGCTGAGATTACAGGTGTAAGCCACCAGCCCTGCTCCAAAGAATTCTGCACAGGCTGGTCCTTTCCTGGCATTCTTTCTCTTTGAAACATTCTGACCAGCAGAAGATACTGTGTCCTGTGAGTGGCCCTGGCTGGGAACTACTGGTCAACCCACCCTGCAATAGTAATATTTCACTAATATGTCTGGATATTGAGCATCTAATAGAATTTTGGTATTTTCCCCTACCGAATGTCTCTTTTTGCTGTTGTGACGTAGGTTGGAGCATGAACGAACAAGTTGAGAGAGATCTTTGAAGTCACTGCTGTAATTCTTTCTTGTTACCAATGAGAAGTAGAGTCTGAGACAAGCGTCGTGGTTTTTCCTTGCTCAGCAGATAGCTAATCGGTGGCTGAGCTCAAGCCAGATCTCAGCCTTGAACATAATCGTGTAAGGGAAGAAACTATAATTAGGTAGTCAAATAAAAATGATGCCAATATGCATAATTGAGCTCCATTACCTGGTGCCTCTAAAACATTAGATGGATTTTGTTATAGGGATGGAAAAGAGTGATCAGCCGATCCTTTCCTCTCTAACGTAAACTCCAAACTGGCAGTCACCTTCTCTCTCCTGCATATTGTTACGTCCCTAGCAACGTGCCTGGCATATTGAAGGTGCTACAGGAAATGCCTGTTTAGAGATTAAATGAAGAGTAACAGGTTTAAAGTCATTTTATCTTACCTATAAAGTTATTGGGTGTCTGCAAAGAAATTTTGTCATTGGAAATTTTGTTTTACAGTTAATTATAATTTTATGATGTCATCTGTGTTATCCCTTCAAGAATGTACTGAGCATATTCTTGAGCATTTGTATCTCTCTTTCTTGACATTTTAAAGGTTCAGATACCAATAAAGGCATTTGCTGTGATTAAATGTTGCTTTAGGTACAAGAAGGAGGGGGCGCGGGCTGAGGCGTGGCAGTCAGTGAGCGTGTGCTGACCATGTCTGACTGCCCAATTCGTCCCGGAGCTTGGAGGTGAGGTGTGTGTGTGTGTGTGTGTGTGTGTGTGTGTGTGTGTGTGTGTCTGCTGGGAATAGGGTGCCTTTGTAGTTAAATTGATTAATGTAGTAGGCAGAATAAAGGTCCCCCAAAAGATGTCTTAAGCGCTGACCTGTTACCTTACATGGCAAAAGGGAAGTAAAGTTGCAGATGCAACTAAGATTGCTAATCATCTGACGTTAAAATTGGAAGATGATTCTGCATTACCTGGGCAGTCCTAATGTAATCACAAGGACCCCTAAAAGTGGAAGAGAGGGCAGGAGAGGAGTCAGAGTTGGAGAAGGAGAGGTGACAGTGGAAGCAGCTCAGGTTGATGTGCTGTGAGAAGGACTCAGCCCAACCTCGCCGGCTTTAAAGATCCAAGAGGGCCATGTGCCATGGAGTGCAGGGGTCCCCAGGAGCTGAAAACAAGAAGAAAGCATGTTCTTCTCTAGAGGCTCCAGAAAGGAACCTGGCACTGCTGACACCTTGGTTTCAGCCCAGCGAGACCCGTGCAGGACTTCAGCCTCCAGAATTGTAACACAATGGACACATTTATATTGTTTTAAGCCCTGACTTTGTGCTAATTTGTTACAGCAGCCATGGGAAATTAACAAAGTCAACTTGGATGGAGAGTGAGACATGCATGTCAAGCCTACAAACATGAATGATGATTGATTTATCAAAGCCAAAGCATTGAAGCTTACTCTGTGCCATCGAAGGTAATTGTGCTCATCCAGGCACTGGAAATATCTGGAGGGGATGCTGTATTATGGAGAGTCATTGCCTGTCATCCCTCTGTAGGCTACAGGGAAGGTAAGCCAGCCAGCACGTTTTTATTAGGTTAGTCAGGTCTTTACTATCGAATAAGAAAAACCAGAAGAAGAGTGGGTTAGAAATCTGAGGACCACATCAATCACACCTTTTGTGTAAGCGGCATATTTTATTGCCTTTTATCATTCATAAAAGATGGAGCTTCCAGCGTCTGATGACTGTCAGATGTATAAATTATATTCTACCTGCTTTAAGAAGAGTGCGGTTGCAAGTCCCTAACGGTGTGGAGGCACACGGCAGCTCTGACGGGATTTCCCAATTTTACTCTCCATCACCTGCAATGACTGCGAAATGAGATGAAAAATTCAACCCAAGTTACATGAGGATGTTCCCAGGCTCATGCAGGGAATATTCAGTGAGAATGAAACTCTTGTTTTTTCCTGAATCTGACATACCTTGGGTCTTTGAAGTTGGTAAGATTAGAATCATATGTGCAAAATGATGTAGTATCAATTCGTTTCAGAAACTTTACTACTTTTGCCTTTTAGCTAAAGTTTTAAAAACATCATGTTTTTGATTTTCAATTTTAATTCAATACCGTGTTTTAAACGAAGCTTCGTTGGCTCTAAAGCTTTCGGTTGAGCTTTTCCTGCAAATACTCTGTGAGGCCAGTTTCTAGACCTGAGCTTTATTAATGTGGACACCGAGGCTGCCTTTCAGCCAAAGGTTTTGCCCTGGGCAGATAGGGGAGTACTTTATCAGCCTGCTCTCCTCTTACTTAGGCATGTGGAGTATTTAGTCAAATCAACACTGGCTTCTCTCTTGACCTTCCATTTATTATTCCTGACACCAGAACCTGGCTGGAGAAGGACACATCGAGGCTGCCTCCAAGTCATGAAATTGTCCAAACAGGATTTCTCTGAAGTCACGAGAGCTGGAGAGAAAAATCAAATTATGTGATGCAACAAATACTTTTTTCCTTCTCACAAATTCCAGATGACGAAATGTGACTCTCTCCCAGGCTGTAGTGCTTTGCTGAGGTCTCACCTGATGTGCTGGTAAAAGGTACTCATTCCTTAGACACACCACACATCACAAAAACCCGATGACTTCTTCAAACTCAAGGAAGGCTGAGCAATGCCTCTGTCAGCATGGACTGCTGGGTCACTTCTCTTGGGGACCTGAGTGGAAGGAGAAAGCTCGAATCCATGAGTGGGGTTTCACCCATTTGCCCTATTTGTACACGTGCACAGTCTTTTGGGGACACGTTTAATGATGATGGCCGCTGATGGAAGGTGTTGTTCAGTAGCTGAGGGTAAGACCTGAATAGAGCAAGCCCAAGCTCTGAGCTCATGGAGTTTCACGCAAGCCAGGAAACAGACTGGAAGCAAGTCGACAAGGTGCTGTGTTAGATGAGGTGGTCAGGAGAGGTTTTGGTGGAGCGGGGAGACATCTGAAGAGAGGAGGAAGAGAAGGTTTGAGTGATACATACACCTGCAGGCAGAGGACAGCATATGCAAAGACTCTGAGGTTTGTGCATACAGCTGGAGGCAAAACCAGGAGCAAGACTGGGGCACAGCAGAGCAAGTGGGAGGGGTGTGAAACTTCACGGGAGGGGGCTTGGGAGCCTGTGATGAGGACTTCAGACTGTGATGGACACTCGTTGGAACCTGTGAGCAGGACCGTGTCTTGACTAGATTCCTGTTTTAAAGGAATCATTGTGGTTGCCATTTGGAGAAAAGATCAGAGGATCAAAAGTAGAAATAGAGAATGCAGTAAGGAGGAAACTAGAGTGATCTGGGCAAGAGGTGATGGGAACTCGACTTAAGGTGAGAGCAGAGGAGGTGGTCAGAAACAGATGAGTTCTTATTCTGTTACGTAGGTTGAACCTGTAGGATTTGCTGAAGGGTTGGATGGGAGAGACAGAGAGAGAGACTGTGAAAAAGAGAAAGGTGGGGCAGAAAGAAATGAGGAGGAGAGGAAGGAGGAGAGGAAAGGAAGGAGGGAGGGAGGGAAATAAAGAGAAAACTCCAAGGTTTCTAGCCTAGAACCTTGTGAAATCTTGTCGTTTATTTTCTGAAATGGACAGACTGACAGTGGGGAGGGCAGTCATGTGGAGGGAGGGAGGGACTGGGAGTCTGCTTTGGCCATGTTAAGTGTGACTGCCCATTCGATGTCCAAGCAGCATCAACAATGCCCAGTGTGGAAGGACGTTTTCTAGTCCTGGCTGAAATGCGTGAAGGTCTTATGTTGGTTAAAGGAGGGGCTGGTGTTCTCATTTGCATCTGCCCTTCTTTGCTCCTGCCACCCATTATGGGTGAGCCTGGGGCCATCGACTGCCTTTCTAATGGCTTTTGCTGCTGCCTGGCTCACCTCTCTCCACCAGTTCATCCTTCACTCCACTGCCCAAATGATCTCTCTGCAACATGAATCTAATTGTGTTACTGCCACTGCATGATTTTCTAAGGCTCAGTATAACCTTTGGAATACAATTCAAACCCCGGGCCTCTCCTGGCCTGGCTCATCCACTCACTCCTCTCTGCAAGTCATGCTCCAGCAACACTCAGGAATTACGAACATAACGATGAAAATAACACACTTTCTTGAATGTCCCTATGTGCTCAGCTCCATGTTGAGTGCTTTTCATGCATTATCTCACTTAATGCTCACATAAACTATACAAGGTATAGTTGGTATCATTACTTGTACTTTACAGATGAGAAAATTGACATTTAGAGAATTAAGAATTACATTAAGTAAATTTCTCAAGCTCTCGTGGCTTGTAAAGACTGTTAGAACTTGATCCAGGTTCTTTTTGTAAGGTGCTGACCCCATGCTCTTGACCACTGCACCTGTGATTCCCAGGTCAGCAGCAGCAGCACCATATAGCCACTTGTTATAAATGTAGCTTCTTGGCCTGGGATAGTGGCTCACACCTGTAATCCCACCACTTTGGGAGGGTGAGGTGAAAGGATCACTTGAGCCCAAGAAATCAAAACCAGCCTGGGGAACATGGTGAGATTCCCTCTCTACAAAAATTAAAAGACTAGCTGGATGTGGTGGCACATGCCTGTCATCCCAGTTATTCAGGAGGCTGAGGGAGGAGGATTGCTTGAGCCCAGGAGGTAGAGGATGCAATGGGCTGCGTTTGTGCCACTGCATTCTAACTTGGGTGACAGAGACTCTGTCTCAAAAAAAAGAAAATGAACAAAACAATAAAACAAACAGACATGCAACTTCGTGGGGCCCCACCCCAGATCTACTGAATGAGAAACTCTTGGGTGGAGCCCAGCAACTTGAGTTTTCTCAGGCCCACGGGTGACTCCATGAGACCACTGTGCTGCACTGTGCTGCACTGACACTGGCATGCTGTGCTGTGTATGCTGTTTTAAGCCTTAGGTCTTTGCAGATGCTGCTCATCTGACAGCAAATCCTCTCCCCTATGTCAGCCTGGTGGACTCTGAATTTTCCTTCAAGACTCATTTCCCAGGCCCTGAGAAGTCTCATTTGGTCTCCTGACCCATGAAGGCGTCTCCTTTCCGTGCTGCCAGAGGGTGCTGCATCCTAAGGGGTTCTTGCTGTCATTAGATACAGAGTTTGTTCTGGTGACTTAATTTCTCTGAGCCTTCTCTGCTAAGGGGCAACAATGATATTTACCCACAGGAAGTCTGGCCCCGGTGATCTTCTGAATTTCTTTCTTGCTTTAAGAGCAATAATTAATGTTTGCATTTAAAGGCTAACTTAGCAACAAATAGCCCCCTCCTTCCCAACCAATCTCTTAACATGCCTGTAATCCCAGCACTTTGGGAGGCCAAGGCAGGCAGATCGCTTAAGGTCAGGAGTTCGAGACCAGCATGGCCAACATGGTGAAATCCTGTCTCTACTAAAAATACAAAAATTAGCCAGGTGTGGCATTGTGCACCTATAATCCCAGCAACTCTAGAGGCCGAGACAGAAGAATCGTTTGAAGCCAGGTTCAAATCGTTGAAGCCAGCAGAGGTTACAGTGAGCCAAGATTGCATCAGTGCACTCCAGCCTGGGTGACAGAGTAAGACTCTGTCTCAAAACAGAAGAACAAATTGGAAGGAAGCAAACAAAACAAAACAAAACAAAAAACCATTGAGAAGAACCATTTCTAGCCGAACATCAAGGCTAAAATTATTTATATATAACTGCACACAACTTTTAAAAAACTTGTTTTAGTTCATTTTCTGTTGCTATAACAAAATATCACAGACTAGATAATTTGTAAAGAAAAATAATTTATGTGTTTTATAGTTCTGGAGACTGGAAAGTCCAAGACCTTGGTGTTGGCCTTTGCTTGGATTCTGGTGAGGGCCTTCTTACTCTGTCATCCCATGGCAGAATGTGGAAGGGCAAGGAAGCATGAGGGACAGAGAGAACATGGGAGCTGAATTTCAAGCTTTTTATCAGAAGGCAACTTCCACAACAACTGACTCACTTCTACAATCAGTTAAGTGAACCTCTGGCAGTGGCCAGATTACTGGATTCTGTGGGTGACATGCTCCAAAACACAGTGTCCCCGCTCAAAGCTCACGAGAGTGAGCCGGCATTGCTCAGGTGCCCAGACTTGAAGAGTGTCCACCAACACGCAGCCAATGCTCTGTGTTCTCCAGAGTGCAGGACACTGAGGGTGATCTGAGGGGTCCTGGGAAAGCCCTTGTCCTCCCTCTCATCTTGCCCTAGCACAGAACACCAGAGCCAGTCATGAAAGGGTGTGGCAGGCTGTGGGTGCCTGGATGTGTAGACTCATAATCTAATTACCTCTTTAAGGTCCCACCTCTTCGTATTGTTATTAAAAAATGTAATTACGTTTCCTTATGAGTTTTGGAGGGATGTTTAAATCATAGCAAAACAAAACTAAAATAATACAATAACAACACAAAACTTAGGAATGGTAAAAGATGCTAAAAATACATAAGGTGCACAAAAACTGGAGAAAATATTTGAAACATGTCTGACCAGCAAATCCATAAAAAAATAAAGAGGCTAACTAAAAACTGGCAAGAAAAAATTCACAAAAGAAATCCAAATGGACAATAAACTTATGGAAAAAAATGTCCAGGGTTACTGTTAATCAAATAAATAAAACACTTGAGAAATGAGGCCCTTTTCACTTATATTGACAGAGAGAAAAACAAGTGAGAACTAATCGTTTGTGTAGATGGGAGATGGGGACTCTCCTGTATGGCCCACAGTAGGCTGCCTGGGCTCTTGGCTCAACCTTCTTGGAAAGTGATTGTGCATATTCAGTGGTGTGGTCAGGAAAAAGAATGTTTCTGCCTCCATCCATCAGGTGCCAGAATCAGAAACACTGATGGCCCATGGGCAGATAGCTTCTGTGGTCATTAGTGTGACTTTCTCCTATAGCTGGCCCTTTGCTTCCCACACCCCTCACTGTGTTGACAGCCCTCTTCAATATGCTGTGTCATTCTCATTCATGGCAACAAAATCTATTTCATGTCAATTCCACTGTTCTCTCAATTCCTGGATGTGCCTGTTTATTCCTTCTACCTTTGCTTTTCTGACTAGGCTTAAATAAGTTAGGGACACCATTTGCAGGAACACGAGCAATGTAGTGTGTCCCATAGAGTAGAGGGGAATCTCTGAGCAGGGTGGTATCTGGACTAGATTCCTGTTTTAAAAGAATCATTGTGGTTGGGTGGGTAGAGAAGCACTTGGAAGACCCAGATGATGAGGTGAAGACCTAAGGTACTCCCAAAAGTGTTTGGGAGACGATACTTACAACACTGATTGCCGTTTAGAGCAATGAAATGAAGCTCTGTTATTCATTTTCTCTCTCACAACTCCTGCGTCCTTTCAACCTTAAATAGAGAATCCTTGAGTGACTTGAGCCTCAGGAGGGCAGAAGGCTAGAGAGGTCACAGGGGAGCTCACCTGTAGCCTCTCAGAGGATGGGGAATGAAGGTTATAGACCAAACAGCCAGGGCTGTGAGGCCAGGCTAGGATGGAGGTGCACCCCCCTTGACTTAAACTATGCATGTTGAAAATTTAGCACAGCCGAGGCCTCTGAAGAGAGAGTCTGGACATTGAACACTGAAAGTCTTGCTTGCCAGCTCTAGACAAGAAACCGTGTCCAGAACAGGCCTGCCACTTACTAGGTTGTCAGTGAATGTGTTGGGAAATGAATGACTGGTTGCAGCTGAGATGAATTCATACAAGAGTTAAAGCAGATGGTTGTCCATCACCCTCCCTGCCCCATCCTTCTAGCTCCTACATTCTTCTGGCTCCTACATTTCTGTGTAGTCTGTGAACTTTCAAATGCCACCATCTACACCTCTCTGTCCACTCTGCCCACATGCTGGATAGGCTAGAAATGCCAGGGAAACCTTCACCCCACCCCAGCAGCCCTGAATGAGGGAAGCTAGTGGATAAATGTGCTAAGCCTTCACCCCTTCCTGGGACAACCCCTTGGTATGATCCTAGCTGGCTCTCAGAGTTCCCCAGACATCAAGACACAGTGGCCACTGTGGTAACTTACTTAGTAACAAACTCTTTATTGGCTTCTTGCTCATCCCTGTTTCACTTCTCCCTCCTGCACCTGTGTTTCCTGGTGTCACCTTCTGAATACAGCACTTGCTCTTAAACATTTCTGATTCTACATCTAGGGGAACCCATCTAAGATGTATTAGAGTCCTTAGATGTTCCAGAGCTGGAAGTGTATCCTCAAAGCCAGCAGTGTAGCCAAGCAGTGAAGCACATGAGCTAGAATGCATTGACCTGGAAGTCATTGGCTTGTTTTTTCTGTCTGAGAATCTTCCTATGGATTGTTATAACTTGCTGATAATGAGACGATATTTGCCACGTGGCACAAGGACTTCACATGGAAAGGGCTTCTTGAATACATGTATAATTTCTTTAGAACCTCACTCAGGCAGAATATGCCATCACCAGTGATGCGAGAACAGCGTCTTTGCCCTTTTATCCCTCGTTGTCTATCCAATGCCTACAACAGCACTAGGAATTAGGTAGGTGCAGAATTCATATCAAATGAATGAAACTGATTCACCACAAAGGACTGGATTCTGTTTTGTAAACAGCATTTTCATATTTTTCATTTTGCTGTGTGCTCTGTCTGAATTAACTGTCCTGTAACATCACTTACAATCACAACTATCTCTTTGTGGCTCTGACTGAACTTTTGACCAGCTTTTATATTGAAGAACAAATCTATGATTTGCAAAATGTTTATTTCAACCAATTTTATTAAAATTATATTTCCAGTCTTTTGTACAATTTAAGTTTGTTCATTCTCCATGAAGGTGTCACTTTATAATGAGTAGCATACACTTGTAGAGATGAATTCTGAGGCACTGAGGTCTCCTGCCAACAGCCAGCATCAACTTGCCAGTCTTGTGAGTGAACCATCCCGGAAATGGATTCTCCAGCCCCAGTCAAGCCTTCAGATGATGGTAGCCCTGGCTGAGAGCTTGACTGCAACTGTGTGAGTGATCCTAAGCAGAACCACCAGCCAAGCCACTCACGACTTTCTGACCCTCAGACACTGTGTGATATAATAGATGTTTATTGTTGTTTTAAGCTGCTAAGTTTAGGGTCATTTGTTTCACAGCAATAGATAATGGATACATATCCTAATTACTAAATAGGGAGAGATGAGACAACTGATCGGTAGGAAAGGAGAACAGTTGTACCACAGCAAATAACAATGAAACTGAGTTTGAAATGTGTCCTAATAGGGGCAAAATCCCTTCCTTCCTTCCTTCCTTCTTTCCTTCCTTCCTTCCTTCCTTTCTCTCTCCCTTTCTTCCTCTCTTTTATTTCCTTTCTCCTTCCTTCCTCTCTCCCTTTCTTTCTCTCTCTCTCTTTCATTTCCTTTCTCCTTCCTTCCTTCCTTCCTTCCT
>NW_012102143.1:3450327-3463860 GCF_000951045.1 Mandrillus leucophaeus | reverse complement strand
TTCCTTCCTTCCTTCCTTCCTTCCTTCCTTCCTTCCTTCTTTCTTTTCCTTCTTTCCCACAGTCTTACTCTATCACTCAGGCTGGAGTGCAGTGGGACGATCTCTGCTCACTGCAACCTCCACCGCCTGAGTTCAAGCAGTTCTCATGTCTCAGCCTCCTAAGTAGCTGGGATTACAGGCATGCACCACCACGCCCAGGTAATTTTGTTGTAGTTTTAGTACAGACAAGGTTTCACTGTGTTGGCCAGGCTGGTCTCAAGCGCCTGGCCTCAAGTGATATACCTGCCTTGGCCTCCCAAAATGCTGGGATTATAGATGTGAGCCACTGTGCCTGGCCTAGAAAATAATTCTTTAAGGGAATTAATTTGCTGGTCTCTGGGGGCTAGTCTTGAATGATTGTCACTTAAGATCTTCTGCATCCAGGGAACCAAATATATCAATATTTGCTGAGCAGTCTTAATGGAGGTGGCATGAAAGTGACAAAGGACTGTGTTGATAATACACGATCCTGGTTTAAGCACCACACTCTGGTCATGTGAGTACAATCATGTGCAACAACCAGGATGCCATTTCTTCTGTGCAGAGAGGTGGTGATAGCTCTTGTCCCATGTGGCAAAGGGAATCACCTGAGCCCTGAGCCATCTGTTTTTCACTTCTCCCAATTTCTATTGATTTTCTCCCTGTGCCTCCCATAGTTCTTGTCCCATAGATATTTTGCTAAAAATGTAGCACTTTAAATGAGTTTTAAAAATAGCTATTTGGGAGTAATTCTTAGCCTTGGCTAATGCAATAGCTGAAAGTTCACTTTCAGTGGAAATCAATAGATTGTGTAGAGGCTTTGGCTCCCTCCGGTCTGCCCTGTAAAAATGTGGGCTGCCTTCTTGACTTGTTTTCACCAAAGTAACTCCTCTTTACATCTGAGTAGTCTTTGTTAGGGTGTCTGTGTTTCCTGTGCAATCAAGGCACATTCCTGGTCTATGGTGGTGAAAGGGGTTGTTTGATCTGTTCACTCCCTTTAGGAAGAGGAGGAGTTTCTCTATTGGAGGTCCCAAATGAAAATGAAACCTTCTTCGACATGTACCATGGTGCATCCTACGGAATGCTAGCCAGCACTGCCCATGAGCTGCAGCACTGGGTCTGTTAGGTGCCCCAGCACCTAGCATAGTCTAGGAATAGGAAGGGGCCCAATAAATGTTTGTCAAATGAATGGTTGCTGTTCAAGCATTTCATGCCCAGTATTGTGTAGGTCACCTATATCTTGTCTCAAAATCTGCAATCAATGCAAAAAGTAAGTACACCTTGCAAATAATATTTGAATATTCAACAAGTACTTAATGGTCTCCTAATGTAATCCAGGCACCATTAGGTGGAGAGGCTCCAGGCCTGTTCACCTATCAAAGGAAGACACTAATATCAGCCTTTCAAGGGTGATAGGAAGATCCGAGGGTGGGTTCACTGCAGTGCCTGGCACAGAGTAGGTGACTATCTTACATGATAGTCGTCTGTCTGACTTGTATGACCTGTTGGAATTTCTGGCCACATGGCTCTCCTGGTACTAGATAATTCCAAGCAGGAGGCATCTCTGTACCACCAGTGATTGAAAGTAATGAAATGGGCTTTCTCTTATAGATAGCACACATGAGGCTATAGATAGCCTCATGTGTGCTATCTATAAGAGATATGGCAGAAATCCTGGGAGAACCGGGTACGTGTTTGCAGGACTGGCTACATAATTGGCATGTCCTAGTGCACAATGAAGATGCAGAGCCTTTTGTTAAAAAAATTGTTTAAAAATTTAAAATGACAACAGTGGAGAATTAAACCAAGCACACAACCCTATGAGAATGGGTTCCTGAGAGCTGGCACAGGCTGCCCACTGGTGAAGCTGGCTCCGGTATGCTACAGCCTTCACTTCTCTGGGCACGGCAGGGAGCTCAGAGGATGCCCTGGGCTGCCTCCTCAGAGTGGATCTCAGTCACTGGTCTCAAGTTTTGAGCCTTGGAGTTTGAGTGGCTGGACTAGTCCAGGATGATTCTGCCCTACACAAGCAATTTTTTTCATGATCCAGCTTGATGCCTCGAAAAGAACTGGGTCGAACCTTATGGCAGGTATCCTGGCCTGGCCAGTGAGTCACTTTAACAGTTTGAGGAGAAGGGAACAGGAGTGGGTGTGTACCTCATACCTGCTTTCTCTGTGGTCCTTAATTACCCCAGACCCATCCTCCCTGCTCTGCAGTTATCTTCAGCAGCCCCCTAATCCCATCCACCTACCTGGCTGCTGGTTGCCCAGGACAGCAGGGCTCTTTGATTCCAGCTGTTTCACACTGAGTGCTTTACTGAAGCTCCAAGAAACATACCAGCCTTCTCATAGCAGATACCCATGAGGGCCAGCTCTGCCCATTCCTACCATTGGATTTGTCCCCAGATTTGTCTGGTGGAACCATGGGGAGCCAGCCCTTATTTGATGTCTGTGCAACATTCACATTCAAGGCATCAGGTCACTATGCTATCTGGATCTGAGCCCAGTGGATAACTATACTGACTGGCAGGTCTGGAACATTCATTCTCTGATTTAACAAGTATTTATTGAACACCTACCAGTGCCAGGCACTGTTTTAAGCCTTGCAGATACAGCAGAGAATGGGAGAGAGGAAAGCATTTGTCCTAATGGAGCTTGATGGGGAGACAGGTAATAAATGAAACAATAAATGTGTTGGGGTGATCCAGACAAGCTCCTCCACCACAGCCAGGTTAGTCTCCAAAGCAGGCAGCATACAGGATGTCAGACAGGAGTGGAGGCAGAAACAAAAATAAAGGGAGGTGGATGGGTGGTGCTGGTGTGGGAGGCAGAATTTTGGAGAGGCTGGGGAAGGGCTCCTGGGGGTCATGGGAGAGTAGATCTGGAGGAATTCCAGGTGACCACAACCTGGGGGCATGGTCTTTGGTCCTGTGTGCATGACAGCCTACGCTTGACACAGAGGTGATGTCCTTTGTAGTCTTCATCTCCCACTCTATCCCAGCACCGACACTTGCTCTTTGGGGGCCATGATCCTATAACGCTTAGAGTACTTGGGCTGCGTGCATCTTTCTGCCCTGTTGCGTGGTCCCTGGGGAAGAGGATAGTCCTGGCTTACTGGGCAGCCTTGGCAGGAAAACTGTCCCTGTACTAGGCATGGGTTGAGCCTTTGAAATTGGTGGCCAGTGTCCCAGTGCTCCTGCTAGTGAGGATTGTGAAGGTCCACGTATTGTCAAAGATGAACCTTCAATAACACTTATTGACACACACCTAATGACCGCGTGTTTCAATAAAAAGGAAGAATGAAAGGCATATTCCAAACCCACCCGATCTGTTCCGTGCTCTGACAATGGCCTGACATTCATACCTGATTTTGCTCTGGCCCGTAATGGTCCCAGCCCCATCCTTCTTGCTCTGCTGTTATCTTCAGCAGCCCATATAATCCCACCCACCCACCTGGCTGCTGGTTCCCCAGGACAGCAGGGCTTTCTGATTCCAGCTGCCCTACACTGAGTGCTTTACAGAAGCTCCAAGAAACATACCAGCTGCCATGTAACAATGCCATGTAACATTTCTTTTCTCATTTTGCAAGCCAGAATTTAGTCGTGAGGCCACATCTGATTTCAAGGGAGCCTTGGAAAGATAGTCTTTATGTGCACAGTGGAGAACCAGGGCCTTATCCCAAGGAAGAAGGGAGAGAAGGCATTGGGGGTGGGTAACCAGCAGTTATACCCCACACCTGGTGAGAACACTGGCACCATTTGTCCTTTGGTGGAGAAATGAGGCATCCCTTTCCTGGGATAACACCTGGCCTTGTAGAGACCAGCATGGGTGGTCTTGGACCTAGACAGCCTCCCCAGCCTGATGACCCTGGGGAGGCTGGTAATGAAAAATGCAGGACACATCAGACTTCTGGGGACATAGAGATCTGCCCTCATGCCTGGTGAAAGGTCAATCCGGAAAGGCGACATAGTCCATGGTGCTCTCCTGTTTTTTTTTGTTTTGTTTTTTTTTTTTAAGAATCGTCCCCTCAAAAGTTGGCCTTTATATTAGCTAAGATTAAATGTGGCTATCTATAACAGAGAAACCCAAATAGAAGAGCTCTGAAAGAAGAGAGAAATTTATTACTCTCTCATGTAAAGGAAGTTCAGAGGTAGGAAGTCCAGCCCCGCCACGGAGGCTCCATAAGGTTTTAAGGGATGCAGACACCTTTCAACACTTTGCTCTGCCACCTCTGGGATGGAGGCTTCATCTTCACGGTTGAAAATGAAGGTTACGCTGGGCGCAGTGACTCATGCCTATAATCCCAGCACTTTGGGATGTCAACATGGGAGGATCGCTTGAGCTCAGGAGTTCAAGATCAGCCTGGACAATATGTCAAGATCCTATCTCTGCTAAAAACTTAGCTGAGCAGGGTGGCACATGCCTGTAGTCCCAGGTACTTGGGAAGCTGATGGGGAAGGATCCCTTGAGCCCAGAAGGTGGAGGTTGCAGTGAGCTATGATCACACCATTGCACTCCATCCTGGGTAACAGAGCAAGACCCTATCTCTAATAACAAAAAAATAGAAAGCGGTGGCCATGCTTTCAACACATCTATATTTTATGCTGCATGACAGAACAAGGGATAAGGGTAAGCAAAAGGCATGTTCCAGCTGTCTTTTAAGAATATTTTTTGGAAGCTGCCATGTAACACTTCTGTTCTCATCTTGCTAGCTGGAATTTAGTCATGACACCACATCTGACTTCAAGGGAGCCTTGAAAAGACTCTTTGTGTGCACGGTGGAGAACCAGGGCCTTATCCCAAGGAAGAAGGGAGAGCAGGCATTGGGGGTGGGTAACTAGCAGTTATACCCCACACCTGGTGAGAACACTGACACCATCTGTCCTGACTCTGGGTCACAACTTGATGGATTGGGGGTGGACCCTGATCCAAGCTGGGCAAGCAGTTTCTCTCCCCCAGAAAGTTGAAACTGGGATTCAGAGGCATGAATCAGTCTCTGCAAGAAGCTTGAACTGTGGGTAGGTGGGCTTCAGAGAAGAGTGTTGGCTCTCTTCCTGGGGAGATAGAGAAAGCTGGACTGTGTAGAAGGAAGAATGAAAAAGGGGGGAAAAAAGAGCAAAGTAGGAGCAGATGAGAGAAGAAAGTGGTTGCAGGGGGGTTGTTAGTGTGCTCAGTAGGTTTTTAAAAAGTCTGACACTTCTGCAGGGCTTCCCAGTAAGCATAAAGTGCACAGTGAGCGTCCTACGTGTTATGGGTTGAATGAGAGTGAGCAGAAAGATCATCTATGTCCTACGCCCAGTACCTGTGAATGAAACCTTATTTGGATAAAGTCTCTTTGCGGGTGTAATTAAGTTAAAGATCTCAAGATGAGGTCATCCTGATGGGCCCTAAATCCAAGGACGGGTGTCCTTATACAGAGAAGGGACCACAGTGGGGAAGGTTGGGTGAGGATTAGAGTGATGCAGTAACAAGTCAAGGGATGCCTGGAGCTCCCAGAAGCTGGAAGAGGCAAGGAAGTCTCCCTCCCAGAGCCTGCAGAGAGCGGCAGCCCTGCTGACACTTTTTTTGGACTTCTGGCCTCTAGAGCTGGGAGGAAATGCATTTCTGTCATTGGAAACCACTGAAGCCAGGCGTAGTGGCTCACGCCTGTAATCCCAGCACTTTGAGAGGCTAAGGCAGGCAGATCACATGAGATCAAGAGTTCAAGAACAGCCTGGCCAACATGGCGAAACCCCGTCTCTACTAAAGATACAAAAAAGTTATCTGGGCGTGGTGGCAAGCACCTATAGTCCCAGCTACTCAGGAGACTGAGGCACCAGAAACGCTTGAACCCAGGAGGCAGAGGTTGTGGTGAGCTGAGATCGCACCACTGCACTCCAGTCTGGGTGACAGAGCGAGACTCTGTCTCGGAAACCACTGAGTGTGTGAGGATTTGTTATGGCAGCTCTATGGAATTAATACACTGTGCCTCTTATTTCAAAATAAATGAACTCTTCCATAAGCTGGGGTCTAGACAGTCCAGTTCTGGAGGTTTGGGCTCCTGCTCACTGGGGGATCAGTAGGGCCTGTCTAGGTTACTGAAGGCCTGGGGAGTAGATGCCGTCTTTGGAACCCTTCCTTGCTGTTACTCTGCCTCCAAGCCATCCTGGCTCCACTCTCTCCACAGAAGGGACAACAGGAGTTCAAAGAGGAAACCACAGAACAAAAGGGACAGCATTCTGTGGGTGGCGCCTCTGCATTCATGGTTGCTTGGTAAGCTCTGTCTGCCTCTTTGGATTTTCCAGATCCTACTAGTAGGGGCCTTGCCTTTGTCACCTGGTGGGTTAGAAAAGCTTCCTCAGTTCCAAGGCTGCAACTGTAGCTTCAGGATCACGCATCTCCATGCTGCCCGCCCTTCAGCTCTGTCCTCCACTAAATTTTCCTCACTGGTCACCGAGGGCCTGAGCTGTGAAGACAGCACAGGGAGTAGAGACACCGCCGGGAACTGGGTCTTGAGTGTTCCCCTGTGCCTTGCTCTGGTTCCTCACCGGAGGCTCATGACAGCTGGTGAAGCTGTGTCCCCTTTTGCTTGAGATGGTCCCTGTAGACTTTCAGACTCCATTCTCAGGGACTGCTGAGTGTGCTTGAGGCTCCTCTGTGGCCGTGTGTGGGCCTCAAGTATTTTCCATTCAGTTAATAAGGGTTTCTGATGAGAAGATTGTGCCGCATATTTGGAGTAAACCCAGGTCTGTGTTGCCGATGGGTAAACTAGGCAAAAGCAAGATGTGCTCCTGCTGACTGTGAGTGAAACCCTGAGTCTTCTAAAAATCAGTGCTGATCTTTCCTTTTTCTTCCACTCTAGCATGGTGCACAAGCTGTCTGGTGTAGTGTTCCTTCCCCAGTGAGAGTGTTGTCGTCATGAGGGCAGGATGTTTCTTATTCTTGTTTTTAATCCCAAGTACCTAGCCCAGGGCAGTGAAAAGGCTTAATACATGTTAGCTGAATCGGAAAAAAAAAAAAAAAAAAAAGTCCTCCTTTCGGCCAGGCACAGTGGCTCACACCTGTAATCCTAGCACTTTGGGAGGCTGAGGCGGGCAGATCACTTAAGGTCAGGAGTTCAAGACCAGCCCGGCCAACATGGTGAAACCCTGGCTCTGCTAAAAATACAAAAATGAGCTGGGTGTGGTGGTGAGCACCTGTGATCCCAGCTACTTAGGAGGTTGAGACAAGAGAATCACTTGAACCCAGGAGACGGAGGTTGCAGTGAGCCAGGATCATGCCACAGCACCCCAGCCTGGGTGACAGAGTGAGACTCCATCTCAAACAAAAACAAAAACAAAAACAAAAAAGTCCTTTCGTTCCTCATGACCACTAAGTTCAGTGTCTTGTTTATAGTAGGTGTTCAATAAATGCTTGTCGTATTGAACTTTACTCAAACTGAGAATAGCTCCTCCAGGATTTCGGTTGGTGATTTCCGGAAGAGTCTTAGAAGAGGAAGGTTAGTGGAACAATGAAATCCATCTCTACCGCAGCTGGTCTTGAAGCCTCAACTCATACTCATCATGCTCCCCCTTTACTCCCATTCTAAAGTCTCTTAGCCCTAGGCTAGCACTTCTGCTTGTCTGTGTGGCTTGGGTTGAGCCTTGGTCACTGTGCCCTTCTTAGATGCTGCACTTGTCCACCTGCCACCAAATTTGGGCAGGGGAATACCAAGAGTCCTGCCCAGTGAATCACTTGGGTGCCATTCTTCCCTAAACCTATTGCAGAAGAGCTGCCATACCACCTACTGAGGATCAGGGTCAATGCCTTTATAACAACCTTCTCCTTGCCTGCTGTATTCTTGGCATGAAGTGCTTGAAATGATGGAGCTTAAGGTTTAATAGAACTCCTGTGTCTCTTCATGGAAGCATTTCACCTCTGAGCACAGGACTTCTAGACCAAGAATGTAAAACTGCAAGGATAAGAAATGCATCTTCCCCTCCCCTAAGTGGGTCACTGAGAATGCTGGTAAGGGGGACCACTCCTACTGGCTGGCTCCTAAAATTTGTCTACCTACTGGGGACACAGTAGCATATATCCTTATTGTTTAAGGGTGGATACTGCATTCTGGAAGATAGAGTCCCATCCAAGATGGAGGTTTAGCTTCACGTTAAAAAGGTCATTTCTGCCACCCTCTGGCCAGGAGGTCCTGGATGGTGCGGTATGTGATAGGACCAGTGGATCCTATGGTCCTCTTCTCTCCTTTGCTTTAATCTGTGTCCTAGATGCAGCACATTGCTATGCACTGTCTTGTACAGATGGCTCAAACATGCCAAAGTCTTCAGATAGCTGACTGAGGCCTTGCAAACAAAGGCAAACTCATACCTAGAATATATGTCGATTTCAGTCAAGACGAATCCCCTGTGCTGTCCAGAGGGTCAGGGTTTTATGTAATCACCTTGCTCCCAGGTGGCTGGATGGACTGAAATTGTGCCACATCCAGGCTCAGCATCGGTTTCCGTGGCTGGCAGACTTGACATTTGGCAACAGCAGCAGCTGGATTGGCCTCGGTGAACGAGAGTTCCTTGCTGTTGAGCCATGCATAGTCTCCATTGCTGCCCGGTAGCTATTCCTTCCACAAACCCCTGGGGTCAGCACTGGGTGGATAATGACAGAGACTGACATTTACTGCCTGAGTCCTTCTCTCTGCTTGGCGCGTTAGTCCCTCCCCTGCAGTGGGTGCTCTCTGCTGGGCGTTCACTTGTGATATAAAGGTCTTCACTCTTTATGTCCACTTCCATGGGCCCATCCACACGCCTCCCTCCCTGACCTCCTGTCTCCAGTGTTCCAGTCTTCAGTCTCTCAACCTTGCACCTTCCAGGCCACTAACTGTTCAGTTCAGCCATTTGCCACTGCCCATGGGTCAATGTATACTCTCAACTTGGGGTACATTTATTTTCCACACAAAGTGGATGACCAGGAAGGCGTTTATACCTTTAGGGTCTCCCCAGCACTGTAGTTTTACTTTTAGAAATGTATCTCTTAGGTCAGTATTTCCCAAGCAACTTGTTTCCCAGAATATTCTTTCAAAAAAGGGATTCGTGGTCATAGACATTTGGAAAATTCTACACGCTCTAGGCGTCCCTTGGAGATATATGATTCACATTAGCGTGTTCATGATTCTGAGAAGTCCTAACATAAAAATATTTTAAACCCATCATTGTCCCCAACTTTTATTTATAGAAAGCTTTTTCTTTTATTAAGAGAGCAAACATATGTTGAAAATTACTAATTTTAATTAACCCCTAAACTCTGGATTTGAAAATGGCATATTTCTGGGCAGGTTACTGAACTATGTCTCACTTTTTTTTTTTTTTTTTTGAGATAGGGTCTCACTCTGTTGTCCAGACTAGAGTGCAGTGGCAAGATCTTGGCCCCCTGCAGCCTCAACCTCCTAGGCTCTGGCAATCTTCTCATCTCAGCCTCCCAAGTAGCTGGGACTACAGGCGCATACCACCACACTTGGCTAATTTTATTTTTTATTTTTTGTAGAGATGAGAGGTCTCACTATCTTCCCCAAGCTGGTCTCAAACTCCTGGGCACAAGCTATCCCCTGCCTTGGCCCCCCAAAGTGCTGAGATTACAGGCATGAGCCACCACACCCAGCCTATGTATCTCACATTTTTGTATAGATGAATGTATTTAATATTTTCTTTATGGACAGAGTGAGTTAAGGCAAGCTAAAAATTCTGGTTAGTGTAGTAGGAGTTAGGAAGAGCATTCAGATGGAGGAGGGAGACACATGCAAGATGAATTTTGCCCCGTTGACCATTTATCTTCTTTGGTCCTCTGCCAGTCACTCTTTGCTTATTAAAAGCAGGCTCCACTGACATTTGTGCAGTGGTGGCAAGTTGTAAAAAGACTTTTCTGAGCCTAAGATTAGTGGTAGAATTTATAGCAGTGCTGGAAATGGCAGCATACAAAACAGGGCTGTAAATTACAGCCAGGGCTGTTATTAAGGAGGAAGATTCTTGCTGTCTAGGATCACCTTGGAGACTGGTGGAGGTTGCAGCCTGGTGATCGTGTGCAAAACCAGGGAGCTGGAGGGACCATTTGAGCAGGCGCCTCCCAGGCCAGTGTCAACAGCGGCACAGTGCGGCTGGCATTCTGATTATGGGGCCAATCCAAGCCCTTGGTCTGTCTTTTATTTTGAGCTGAGTCTCTTCAGTAGGAGCTTGCCTTAGAACCCTCTCTGAAATTGCCGGTTATAAACACAAGCTTTTTGCATTGGTTATTATCTCCCCTTTAACCAAGGGAGACTATTTTAGACCTGAGGTTTTGCTGGATAGTTTTCATTAATATTGATAACAGGTAAACAAATCTATGTCTGCAGACACAGGTAAACTTCATACATGGTGACTATATCTAGATTTTAGTTTTGTATGTAAAAAGAAGAGATATTTGGGAAAGCCTGTAGGGACAGAATCCCATGTCTTAGAAATGCATACTGTGCAGTGTGGATTGGAGTACAAGCGCAGAGCAGAGAACTGTGCAAATAGTAAGTCAATGTGTAAACAGCAATCACCAAGGCATGGGGACTTATGGATTTAGCGCAAATTCCACTTAATACTGAGCTCTATTTGTTTTTTTAATCCTTGTCTGGTCAGCAGCACAACACAATTTTAAAATACACGTTAACTCCTTTTTTAAAAGGAAAACCTCAAGCTGCTGTTGCCATGGGGAAGAGTGGGGAGTGCTTGGTCAAAAGACACAGGAAGTAACTAGGACCTGTGCAAAGTTAAGAAACCCAGCATTATACTTGGAAATTCTCTTCCCACTAAAACAAACAAACAAACAAACAAACACACAGAATGGGCAGTCCATCTCAGTACTTCTGTTCCACCCCAGAGTTATGGGAGCAGGGAGAGCGGAGAGCTTCTCTGAAAGCTCACCTCCTGCTAAACCCTCATGAGAGAAGAATGAGTTTCCTTAGTTCCCATACTGCATGGATCTATGTAGCAGCCTTTAGGGGCTAAGGAATCCAAGGCTGTAGGAATGTATGTGATGAAGACTTAGGGGCTATACTTAAATTGTGAACTTCCCACACCTAAAAAAGAGAAGGGGAGAGAGAGAGTGATTGACTGAAGGCATGAGAGCAAGCAAGGCAGGGTCACAGAAGAATATCATGACTTGAATACAACAAGGAGGGGAACTAGAAAGAGAAATGTGGCAGGGAAATTTCTCATTTGGCTGGGCGTGGTGGTGCACGCCTATAATCTCAGCACTTTGGGAGGCTGAGGCAGGCGGATCGCTTGACCTCAGGTGTTTGAGACCAGCCTGGGCACCATAGTGAGACCCTGTCTCTATGAAAGATACAAAAATTAGCCAGGCATGGTAGTGCACCTGTAGTCTTAGCTACTCGGGAAGCTGAGGTGGTAGGATTGCTTGAGTCTAGGAGGTAGAGGTTGCAGTGAGCCGAGATGGCAACACTGCACTCCAGTCTGAGTGAGAGAGGCAGACCCTGTCTCAAAAAAAAAAAAAAAAAAGGTATTATTTGTCATGGATATTGTCATAATTAAGGGAGATGTTTAATGTATACCCTTCATGCCATACCAATCCTTTCTGCTATCTTGGCAAAATTTTGTGTTAAAAGGACTCCTTTGGGTAGCATTAATCAATGAGGATATCTGTCTTTTATTGGGCATTTACCAAGCGCCGTTGGGCTAGGCACACTGTGTCACAATGAATTCCCTTAGCAACCTTGAAAGTAGGCTCCATTATCTCTAGTTTAGTTGAGAAAATGAACACTTAGGAAAATTAATTGACCCACAGGTCTAGGGTAGGGGCTAAGCTGGGATTTGAACCCAGGTCTTCAGAGAATGGTGGAGGGTTCACACCAGGTGGCCCTAATGGCAGGAAGCATCATGATTCAAGTTCCCCAAGAGGGCAGACTAGGAGGGAAATGTCCTTCCAGAGTGAAGCGTAAATGAGTCTTCCTTTCCCTGTTTGGGGTTTTCACCTGTTACACAAAGTATAGGAGCTCATGTAATTTTTCATAACGGTTGGTGGTTTTGCTTTTACAATTGTGTTGCTTCCAAAAACATCAAGCAGTTAAGTCAACAGGGCTGGTGCAGTCTACTGGTTTCAGTCAGATGAGAACTATCGTTCTGCAACGATGCATTCTTAGTAAAATAATTGTGTATCAAACACAATGCCTGACTTTTAAAAGCTACTGGAGGTGAATTAACCCACAACCAATTTATATGACTCTCTTAATCTTACAAAATGAAAAATTCAGTGCATAAATTCTAAAACACAGGACCCTGGTGTCAACTGTTTAAAGATCACCATTTGCCGACCAGTTTTTTAAGACTAGTTCAATAGGAATTTCTGCCTGTTTGAGTCATGATCCGTTATATTGCCCGTGATACTCCAGGATAAATTGTGTCCTTGGGTGACCAACTATTTAAATTGGTAATGACCACATTATGCTTGGAATATGTTTTCCTTATCACTCATCCAGTTATTTTAAATTATAATTCTGTTTTTCAGATCTTCGGTCAACTCAAAGATACATGCATATTTGAAGAATTCAGGGAAGAGAAATAAAAAGATACTAATGAAACCGAGCTGTGTCATCAATCTCACCCTCTTTTAAGTTCCCAGAGCCTGCAGTGCCTGGCCCCATGTTGGCACAATTTCACTGTGTTGTCACCCACGTTTATGCGTCTGTTTTCTCCAAGGCTGAGCCACTCCAGCTGAGAGCTGCGTCTGACTTGGGGCCTACCAGATGGTGGAGGCTCAATCAATCAGTCTTTGCTGAGCGAATCAATGGATCCAACAAGTAGGACTGAATTACGAAGAAAGAAAGAGGTGAAACGCGGGCCGCGTAAGGCTCACCTGAATCAAATCAAAGGGTTGGGAAGACAAAGAAGGTAAGTGGATGCATGCATAAAAGTGAGGCAGTATCACAAGAGGTGCTGACTTAACAAGAGAATTATGATCTCCCCAGAGAGAGACAATCTATCTAGAAAACTTTACTCTCAGCTCGCGGGTAATTCTGGGTTAAATTACAACCACCATTCACTCATCAAAACAAAAAGACATTAATAATAAAGAACTATGTGTTTTAATAGCACTCTGCTTTTAGCAGCTTTCTCAGTGACATTATTTCATTTGAGCTTCTCAAAAAAAAAAGAAAAAAAGAAAAAAGAAATGGTTTTCTTTCCTTTTGGTGAGGAGGAAACTAAGACTAAGGGGTTAAGTGGGAAACCCAAAGCCACTCATTTAGTGGATCAGGGGCGCAGCTGGGACTAGAACACACAAGTCTAATATTGTTTTCACTGCTTGAGAAAATTGGACATCCCTAAGGCCCGGCCTGCCTACCCTGACTTGCATGAAAATTGCAAAGAAGCATTTTTATTGAAAAGCTCTACTGCTCTTTTTGGGAAAACCGCTTTTGAAGGGCTTGGTAAAAGGAAAATTGATGGGGGTAATTATGCTCCTTTCAATGCCCCCAGACACTCAAAGATACATGCATATTTGAAGAATTCAGGG
>NW_012102143.1:3388213-3449767 GCF_000951045.1 Mandrillus leucophaeus | reverse complement strand
GTGAGCCACTGTGCCCGCTGATCTCTGGTATTTCTTCTTCATAATCTAGCAGCTGAACCACGTGTGAATTTTCTTCTCTTTCTTCCGTCCTTTCCTGCTCATTCCAGGTTGTAACAGAGCAATTAAAACAAAGTAAAACTGTAATATGTGCATGTGGTAAAATACTAAGATGTCCAGGGAGGGTATTTGTGAAAAGCAGGGTGGTTCTAAGTTGTGCAGGTCCAGAAGTTTATACCATGCAAGGCATCCTCTTTAAGAAAAAGAACACAACAAATGTCTTTGGCAAATCTGACAAAAACAGATGTTTGTATGAGCACATGGCCTGAACACCAATCCCCCAACCCAGGGCCTCAAAGGGGGCTGTGCTGTGAGGGGCCCCTAAGCTTCAGCCCTCACAGGAAATCCACCCCTGGGAAACAGAGGACCCTCCCACTTGCCCTCTGTTTCCTAGTTTCTCCCCCAACAATCACTGTGGCTCTTTTCCAATGCATCCCTCCAGAGAAAGTGTATGCATGCACAAAGTAAATACAGATACCAGCTTTAACCAGTTTCCAGTGTGGCCAAGGGGTCTTACGCTGCAGGGGCTGTTTCCCGAAGCCTCAGGTCGTGGTGGCAGGAGAGGAGTGGTGGAGTGTGCTTGAGGCCACCAGGACCCTGACATCTCCTCACTCCTTTGAGGAACCTGCGAGTCCTGGCAGTGTGACCCCGAAGGGAACGCATCGTGCGGGAATCTTGAGCACACTGGGTGCCCGGGAGGCCGGACGCTGGCCAGGGGTCAGCATTCTTACACAGGAGACCAGCAGCAAGGACAGAGAGAGGGGCCAGATGCCTGCAGGAGGACCCCTAGAATGGAAGCGTCATCCTGGGCACACACGAAACCTCCCGGGGGCTCCCGAAATGAGTGGAGGAAGTTTGGAGGAGGGTTTCAGATCCTGGGCCAGAGGGCTGCCATAAGAGGGGAGGCCCTTGTCACCATGGCACCATCGGTTGACTTGTTAGAATTTCTGCCACCAGGCTGGCGAGGTCTTGGGGATTCGGGTTATGGCGTCAACCAGACCCTCTATGCTCTATGACAGTAAGATGAACAATCAGAATAAGGCTACTTCTTATCAGCTGAGAGCAGACGTCTGAAAATCATACACAAACTCCCTTGTCGGGACAATCATGGAAAAAAGGGCCAGCCATTGGCATGAAGAAAGAGATTCTGCAAGGTTGGAGTTCGGCTTCTCGGAATCACATCCCCCCACGTGGGGTCAGGCCAGATGGGGAGAGAGACGGGGTGCCTCTCAAGCAGTGTCTGACCTTGTTGGAAACTTGGACTCCTCTCTAGCCCAGCTCCTATAGGATTACCCCACCCTAGGGTTACGTTCTTAGTATTCTATACTCTCTTTGTTGTTATGGGATATTAGCTGAATAAACAGAAGGATCGGAAGGGAGACGATCTTCAAAGGAAGCAGGCAGGCCACGTGCCTCCCTCTGCAGACCCATCGGATGAGTAATTAGCATTTTGAGTCTCTAGTGGATTTTCCTTCTTATTACAGTCCAACTTTATGTCCCGTTTCTTCATTTAATCTTCTTCACACCTCAGCAGGCCTATTCTCAGTCACATTAAGGCCAGAGCAGAATACAATATGAAGCCGTGCCTTGAGTTAATTGAAACGCAGACACTGGCTGGATTAGGGAATGGCTGCAGTGGGTTGGGGAACCCACAGGAGAATAAAAAAGCGAATCAACACGCAGATGAGCTACTCAAAGGATGTATTATTTTACAAATATGCAAAAGGACGTGCTGGATTTCCTTTTTTCCATCGTCTTTTCTTCCCTTTCCTCCTTCCTCTCTCTCCTCACCTTCCAGCCCCCTCCTCTCATTTCTTTCTCCTTGGCCTGGTGGCAATGGCACCCACACCCTTTCATGACTGGCTCTGACATTCTGTGCTGGGGGAAGATGAGAGGGAGGACAAGGGCTTCCCCAGGACCTCTCACATCACCCTCAGTGCCCTGCACTCTGGAGAACATAGAGTGTTGGCTGTGTGTTGGTGGACACTCTTCAAGCCTGGGCACCTGAGCAATGCCGGCTCACTCTCATGAGCTTTGAGCGAGGACACTGTGCTTTGGAGCATGTCACCCACAGAATCCAGTAATCTGGTCACACCCAGAGGTTCACTTAAGACGCTGAAATGACAACAGGCTGGGTGAACTGCAAAGCACAGGTGTCTGCATTGTTCACCTGCCTTCATGCTGCACCTGCCTTTCTGAGCATCCCTGATGGGGGTGATCCCAGCAGAGCCCTGCACAATCCTGCATCACTCATACACAGAATGGCTGCTTCCATGGCTGTCAGAATGGATAACTGAGCTTTGGTGATAGCTAATGAGGCACTTTATAAGCAACAAGGATCAATTGGAAAGCTGACTTGCCCATAGAAGAGGGATATCATGAAATAATTAGTTTACACAAAAATGTCTGTGGGCAGGAGAGAATGTGACAGGGCTGACAGCTTGAATCAGGTCACTTAAAAAGACGAAAGCTGGGGGCTTAGGAGTCACGGAACCTCCCTCCCATCTGACTCCAGCTGGCCCTGAGACCATGTCGGGAGCAGGACAAACATACTGAGATTTTTTAAAGTCTGTGCGACGTGAGCCTGAGGAGTAACACACGGAGCTAGGTTACGTTTGCTGCAGGAGTCCTGAGCATGGCCTGATTGCTGGCCCATGACTCATGCTGGGGAAGGGGTCTGGGGTATCAGAGTAGATTGTTGGGGTCCTGCACAGAGCAGCTGGGGGCAGATGACATCCACGGGGTGACTGTCTTTGTAGTCTGAAGGGGGAGCCCCTTCAGACCCTGGGTGTGACATCAAACATGGGGTTCAGATGGCACAAAAGGACAGGAGCCTGGGGGAGTGGGGACAAGGGCAGGCTGGGGAGGGGTGTAGAGAGTTAACTAAGGCGAAAAAGGGTCCAGAGAGTCTGCTGTGAGCAAAGCAAGCATTCTGGAACTTCTCTTACAAAGTGCTGGAAAAGTCCCAGGACTGGTTGGCTGGTCAGAATTCACTGGAATGGAGCTTTAACGGGATTGGAAACTTAAATCCCTGCAGGGAAGTGGTGGGGAGCTAAAAGCACCAACAGGTGCGTGTGAGGACAGATGGCAGGCACCGGCCCCAGCCTCAGCATCAGGGAGGCAGTAGGGATGGGCAGTGGGTGTAATGAATGGTGGGGGTAGGGTGGGGTGGGCATCCAGGCTACTCAGCTCTCGCCCATTGTTGCCTGGTGGGGTTGTGGGTTCGATATTGCCAGATCTTCCAACCCAGATTTCTAAGTTAAGCAGAATAATGTTTAAATGTTGAAAACGAAGGCAAATGTCTTTTTCATTTTAAAAAATTGTTGCAATATAGTGTACCTGCGGAAGAGTACTCCTATGATGATGGTACTGCTCAATGAATTTTTACCAATTGAATAATTTCATGCTGTCAAGACTGAGATCAAGAAATTAAACATTTCCAGCCACCAGAAAGCCTTCCTCAGGATCGAATCTAGTCACTCCCATATGCCTGCCAAGTATAATCACCATCCTAGCTACTAACAGCACAAATCAGTTTTGCCTGTTTTTGAGCTTTCTATAAATGGAATCACAATGTTTGCAGTCATCTGTCTGTCTCCTCTCGTTTATCGTGTTTGAGAAATTCATCCATATTGCTGCATGTAGTTTTGTGTTCAAATTTTAAAAATAATTGTACAGGAGTCGAGACAGGGTGAGGAGAGGGATAAAAAGGGCTTCCTGCAGTGTGCAAACAGGAGCGTTCAGACATCATAGAACGGTGAAAAGAGCATTTGGCCCCCGTAGAGACGCAGGAATGTCAGAGTCTCAGTGCCTGTGATGCTTTCCCAAAACTTGAGGTTGATATTATCGAGGACAAAGCAGCCAGGGGCCCTGTGTTGTAACTGCTGCAAATCAGACAAGAGGTGTGATGAGTCTTTTGCCATATAAGGCAGCAATAACAATAATAGTAGTAGTCATATTAATAGCTAACTGTTGTATGGTACTTACTACAACAGGTCCTGCCACGTTTTACATATATTAACTTATTTCTCATAACTGTATCAGTAACCCCGTTTTACAAATGAGGAAACTAAGGTGCAAAGGGCTTAAGTAACTCCATCTTAAGTAACTTGCCAAAGGTTACAGAGCTAGTAAAATGCAGACCTATACAATTTTGAGCTCTGAACCAGTTTGCAATGAATGCAGTGAATCCATGTACAGACCTGCTCTTCAGGCTGGGCCAGCAGGAGAAGGTGAGCCTCCTGGGAGCCCAGCTCCATTTCTTGTGGATTGAAGCTTCGTTGGATTATCAGAGAAATTCAGTAAGACCTAGGAAAATGTGTTCTTTGGGTGTGCAGTGGAGGGCGTGCTGATGATCTTATTGGAAAGCCCAACACCTGCATGGGTGACACCTCACTGGCTGGTGGTCCCTGCTTTGGTAAAGGATCCCTGGCTTTGTGCACAGAGCTTACAGAGGGTTGTAGGCGCTCAGAGGTAGAAGCCACAGTGTGCCATGTGATGATCAATCCAGAGCCTGCCCTGTTGAGGGGCATTGCAAGGTAGGCTTCGTCTTTGAATGGGCTTCATCCATCCCAGAAAACAAGCGCTTGGGGGTTTACAAACCCCAGCCACGGGCTGTGGCCTTATGGTCTAAAATCTCTCCAGACATCTTCATCTGCCTACTTGCTGTGGACTGAATGTGTGTGTCCCACTTCCCGCTCCTGCATGGATATGTAGAAACCTAACCACGGTGTGTGGATATTGGCAGGTGGGGCTTTTGGGAGGTGATTAGGTCATAAGGGTGGAGGCCTTGTGAATGGGATTAGTGCCCTCATAAAAGAGCCCCAGGCCAGGTACAGTGGCTCATGTCTGTAATCCCAGCACGTTAGGAGGCTGGGGCGGGCAGATTGCCTGAGCTTAGGAGTTGGAGACCAGCCTGGGCAACATGGTGAAACTCCACCTCTACTAAAATACAAAAAATTAGCCGGGCGTGGCAGCATGCACCTGTAGTCCCAGCTACTCGGGAGGCTGAGGTAGAATTGCTTGAACCTGGGAGACAGAGATTGCAGTGAGCAGAGATCAAGTCACTGCGCTCCAGCCTGGGTGACAGAGCGAGACTCCATCTCAAAAAAATAGATAAAATAAATAAAAAATAAAAGAGGCCCAATGGAGACCCCTTACCCCTTCCACCCGTGAGGACACAGTGAGAAGTTGCCATCCATGAGCAGGAATGGCCCCTCAGCAGACATCGAATCTGCCAGCACCTTGATCTTGGAATCCTAGCCTCCAGAGCTGTGAGAAATACATTTCTGTTGTTTGTAAGCTGCCCAGTCTATGGTATTTAGTTATAGCAGCCCGAACTGACTAAGACACCACCCTAATGCTCCGCTGCTCACAATTCTCTTCCTTGGTTCTCCTTGTTGAGCTTCCTGCTTCAGCTCCTCCTCCTCCCTCCGTGTCCCTTTCCTGCACAACACCTCAGGACGGGCATCTCCAGCTCCCCTTTGGTCTCATTGCTTGGACATGGCACCACCAGTTGCTCTATGAAGACACCTCTGCTTCCAGCCCAAGCCAAGGCTTCTTGCAGCCCTTTGACTCCAAGCTGGACCTTTTCTCTTTGCCACCCTGGACATCCTTTCACTACCTGGTGGGTAACATATGTCTTTGCTTCCTCAGTTTACTCGCTTGTGTCTGCTGCAGAACATCCTCAAGAAATTTACTCCGAAAAGGTACGCTGGAGGAAATGTCTTTCTTTGACTCAGCCTTGCAGAAGCAGAAAGTTGGAGTCCAACCGATGCAAAGAAGCACTTCTTACTGGGGGAAAAGTAGAAGGCAGGCCATTCTGAGCCTCCCTCCTGTCGTCAATAAGCTCTTATCAGAGGCCAACATTGTAAGGATTAAAACCATGACAGCTGTGAGATGGCTCGGGGGCCTCAGCGGCAGTGGGTGCCACGTGGGCCAAGAGCAGAGTGTAGGGGAAATGCGGTGCGGGGGGCGGGGGGAGAGGGAGAAGAGCACGTGGAGAGAGTGACTGTAAGGATCAAGAAAAGGGGAATTTCCTGAGGAAACAGGTGGTCAGTATTGAGGATGATTGTTGGCATCATTGCCATGCTTTCCTGGGCTGTTTGCTTCTCTTGGAGGGGAGGTGAGTGTTGGTCCAACCTAGTTGGTCTGTGATGTCTTTTGCAAGCATGAGATGCTCTTGCTATCCTTTGTCACTTTCTCTTTGTTGATGTATTAAACAGGGTGCCGGTCGTCTCCATCCAGGAATACTTTGGCTTCAGTTCCCCTGGCTGACAGGTAGGAGGTACAAACATTTGGTCTTGTTTTATCACAGGGAAGCAGCCTCCTCTTCTCATCCCTAGGTCTCTCAGCATCTGTCCCAGCCCTGCTCTTAATGCTGTCTGAGTTGCCCAGGGCTGCCATAATAAACTACCACAAATTGGGTAACTTTTAATGACAGAAATGTATCTTCTCATGGTTCCAGAGGCCGGAAGCCCAAAATCATCCCGTAGGCAGGGCTGTGCTTTCTCAGCAGGGCTGTGCTTTCTCAGAGGGCCCTGGGAGAGGCTCTGCTCTGTGCTTCTGCTGTTGCCAGCATCCCCGACACCCTTGGTTTTTATGCAGTAACCCGGCCTCTGCCTCTGCCATCATGAGGCCTTCTCCTCCTTGGGTCTCTGTGTCTTCACAGGGCCTTATAGAAACACCTGTCATCTTGGATTAAGGCCCACCCTAATTGAGTATGATCTCATCTTAGTATATCTGCAAAGGCCCTGTTTCCAAATAAGGTCACGTTCACAGGTACTGGGGTTTGAGACTTCAATACGTCTGTATAGGAGACAGCATTGGACCCCCACAGCCACCTCTCTTGTGCATGAGGTGTCCCTGCTCCTGCCTGCAGCAACCCCTCACTCCACTGCGTCCCTCCGTCTTCACTTCTCAGGAAATCCCTTCCTGCCATTATCCCTGTCTATTGGATTATTCTCACCAAAATGAAAACATGTTATATCACCTATCTTAAAAAGAAGATATAAAACTTTATTTTTATTTATTTTATTTTATTTTTATGGAGACAGGGTCTTGCTCTGTTGCCCAGGCTGGAGTGCAGTGGTGCATCTCGGCTCACTGCAACTTCCGCCTCCTGGTTAAAGCGATTCTCCTGCCTCAGCCTCCTGCGTAGCTGGAATTACACGTGTGCGCCACCACATCCAGCTAATTTTTGTATTTTTAGTAGAGACAGGTTTCACCACATTGGCCAGGCTGGTCTCAAACTGCTGACCTCAGGTGATCCGCCCGCCTCGGCCTCCCAAAGTGCTGGGATTACAGGCATGAGCCACCACACCCGGCCAGAAGATATAAAACTTTTAAATCTTACATCCCTCCCTCAGGTTCTGCCCCAGTTCTCTGCTCTTTTTTATTCTCTAACTCCTCAAAAGTGTTGTCCCTTTTCTTGCTTTGCATTCTCCCCTTGATCCACACAAGCTCTCCACTTCACTGAAACCATCTTGGATAGGTGTAAGTGTTTCATAGAAAACAGAAGACTTCATGTCTCAGCTTGCCTGTCACAATCTTGGCTTACGGTCTGTGGCTCTGGTTTAATTAATCGTGATTCCTTTCTCTCTCAAAATGATCCCAGTTTGTATGATGACTTTTATAGCTACCCCACTGTTGACTCCCACATTGCCAAACAAAACGGCCATTTTTAGCTCTCATCTTACTCTACCTCTCACCAGAATGTGACCCGACTCATTACTTCCTCCCCGTCCTTGAAATATTCTTCTCACTTGCCTGTTTAACACCATGTCTCTGCATCTGCTGCTATGTATCAAAGGATGTGGTTGCTATGGTGATGAGATGGTGAAATTGGGAGAGGATTGTGGTGTTTGTAATCTACCTCAGTCAGAATTCTTGGTTAGAAGCAAATAAATGGACTCTGGCTATTTTTAAACAAAAATAACAATTCTTAGGAGGCTATAGGTATTTATGGAAGACAACAAAGTCCAGAGGTCCTGGCTTGAGAAAGTAGAAAGAAACAAAAGCAACACTGTGTGGTTTAGAAATAAGTGGGAAGGAAGAAAGGGGAGGCAGCAAGTGTAAACTATTCCTCTGAGAAGCTTAAGAAGCAGGAGCTAGGCACGGTGGCTGGTAGCTGGTGGCTGTAATTCCAGCTACTTGGGAAGGTGGGGTGAAAGGATCCCTTAAACACAAGAGTTCAAGGCCTCAGGGAGCTATGATCGTGCCACTGCACTGCAGCCTGGGTGACAGAATGAGACTCTTGAAGACAAAAGAAGAAAGAAAGGGGGAAGTTAGAGAATAGTAGGTATGGCAAAGTAGGATCAAAGAATGGGTGTCCTTGTAAGAATGGGTGAAGCATGAGCATACTTATTGGCATAGAGACAAAAAAACAGTATGGAAAGGAAGAGTTTCTCTTATCACAATGGAAATAAACCAGAAATTAATAACAGAAAATACCTGGAAAAACCTGAACTATTTGATATTAAACAAGAAGCATTTGAATAACCATGGTCAAAAAGGAAATCATGGGGAGTCTTAGAAAATATTTTCTGTTAAATGAAAACACAACATATCACATTTTGTGGGATACAGCTAAAGCAGTGTTTAGAGGAAAATTAATAGCACTAAAGTGCTTTTATTAGAAAAGAAGAAAGGTCTCAAACCAATCATCTATGTTTCCACTTTAAGAAATTTCAGAAATTAAAAAAAGGAAATCTAAAGCAAAAAGATGAAAAGAGTTGGTAAAGAGCAGAATCAATAAAATCGAAAACAGAGAAACTATAGAGAAAAATCAGTAAAACCAAATGGTGGTTCTTTATGAAAGTCAGGGTAAGGAACAGATGCGTTTGTGTGCAAAAGTGGCAAAGGTAGGGGCTGGATCTGTGACAAACTGATGAAGGAATATCTGGTTTATTTGTGTGTGTATGTGTGTGTGAAATACTAAGTGGGATAATTCACTAAGAAGTGCATGAGGCACTGGAAGTGGTGAGGAGAGAAGCAATATGTTAGTGTGTTTTCTGGGGAAATGGGACAAGTAACTGTATTGATTTTGACTGCTACTATGACAAATTACAAGACATTTAGTGGCTTACTTAACACAAATTTATTCCAGAGATGAGAAGTCCAAAATGGGTCTTACTTGGCTAAAATCAAAGTGTCGGTAGGGCTGTGTTCCTTCTGGAAGCTCTGGGACAGAATCTGTTTTCTAGCTTTTTCTGGCTTCCAGAGGCCACTCACATTCCTTAGCTCGCGGCCCCATCCTTCATCTTCTAAGCCAGTAGTATCTACTTCCCAGGTTCAAGCGATTCGTCTGCCTCAGCCTCCCGAGTAGCTGGGACTACAGGCATGTGCCACCATGCTGGGCTAATTTTTTATATTTTTGGTAGAGACAGGGTTTCACCATGTTGGCCAGGCTGGTTTCGAACACCTGACCTCAAGTGATCCACCCACTTAGGCCTCCCAAAGTGTTGGGACTACAGGCGTGAGCCACTGCGCCCGGCCTTCTTTCATTTTAGAGGCAGCAGAGTGGAGCCTGTTTTGGGCCCTGATGAACTTGGGTGATTTTCTGTCCCTGTTTCTTTATTATGCCTTGCAGTACCTACCTTTTAGCTTTATTATGAGGCCTACTGAGTTAATAGTTGTAAATCACTTAGAACAGTATCTGGGAATATGTGTTTGTTACACAAAAGAAAGACTTGGCTCACAATGAGATTCACTGAGAAAACTGCAAGCATGTCAGAGAAAATTTTGCATTGACTCAGAACCAAGAGTGACTTACAAACACTTCTAAGCTATACCTGGAAGACATTGATGGCCTACATTTGGGTCACATATGCTAGACACTTTTCTCTACCTTGTCTATGATAGTACATTTATTTCTCCTCTATTTGCCTTCAGATTACATTACAAAGTTGGCTAGTTTAAACAACAATCTGTGGTGTTGACCATCCTCTACTCTGCTGAAAAGGGAAACTCACCAACCAAAGGCAAACAGCAAGGGTAGTTAGGTTATGTAAGTCTCTGTACGGCCTGCAATCTAGATATTGCCAAAGCAGGATGAGGGGCGTGACAGCCTGGTCCCAGCAGAGCAGCCGGTAGGCATGATGTCACAAGGACATGGCAGCTCCAACACAAATCCTAGCACTACGAACACCCTGGCAGAGACAGGGCAGTCATGTAGTGGTACATCCATGACTATTGTGTGGCTATTAAAGTGTGACAAAAAAGAGACCACAGTTGTTCACCAGCCACAGCTTTCAAAACAGGACTTTGCTGGCAGGTGAGGCCAAAGTCACATGTCTTTAGAACCATCCAGGCAGCAGTCGCATGGCCCTAGGCCTTTAAGATGAACTCAGAGTTGGGTCCCCCTCCCCACCACTTATCTTTAGGTTACTTGAGCAAGTTATTCAGCCTTTCTGAATTTCAGTTCTCAATAGCTCAGTTGATGCCCCTATGGAAGGATTACTGTGAAGCTTCAATGGAGGAATACCCATAGCTTCGCTGAGCACAGTGCTTTGTGCATAGTAGATGGTCAGAAAATGTTCATTTTCTCTCCTGCTTGCATTTCTGCTCCTTGGCTGCTTGCATTTGAAGCAGAAATAAAACCTAGCTATTTCCCTGAAGAGTTGAAGAAGTGTTGTATTACAGAGGCAAGGCTGAGCCATTTCTTTTTAAAAGGTCACTATACGAAATTAGCCACCGTGATGAGGGAACCTGCCTCTCAAGTCCAGAAAGTCACATGAAGGGGGCAGGCAATCTGGCGGATCGTGGGGACCTCAATGCAGTGGAAGCAATGGTGGTATCGCAGGGACCTGGCCACTGTCATCGACAGATGTGACTGAAAGTTCAGGGGAGCTGCTTCTTCAAGACAGGCCAGGTGTATTTCCATAATTCCAGGCACATTTGCAGATTTCCAGGAACTGCAAGTCACCGTGCTCCCTTATCTCCCAAAGCCCTGGAGGGCGGTCTGTTCTTCTCTGGGGAGAAGTCCACTGAAACTTCAGAGTGGGCGTGACGCAGTCTCAGCATGGACATTGTCCCTGTTCTTCCCATTACTCTGCCCCCCTCCAGCCTCTTCTCAATATTCCTGCTCTCCAGTTCATTACTGGACACCAGAGCCCAGCACTGGGCTTTTCTAGAGCAGTGTCTTTTTGGCACGGGACTGTGGAAGACAATTTTTCCATGTTTCCATGTTGGCTGGGGGAGGTGGCGGGTGGTGGGGGGGTGTTGAGTGGGGCTGTGGGCATTAGATTCTCTTAAGGAACATGCAGCCTAGATCCCTCCTATGTGCAGTTCACAATAGGATTGAAGCTCCTATGAGAATCAAATGCTGCTGATCTGACAGGAGGCGGAGCTCAGGCGGGAATATTCTCTAGCCTGCTGCTCTCCTCCTGCCCTGCGGCTGGTTCCTAATAGGCCGTGGTCCAGCACTGGTCTGTGGCTCAGGGGTTGGGGACCCTGGTTCTAGAGAACAGTGTGCTCATATACAAGAGGAGAGAAGGAAAAGAAGTCGCCTGCTGCTTTCAGGAAGAGCTCAGTGGTGTGCGTGCCCATCTTCGGGTTGACCTGGCCTGCTTCGTAGCAGCAATTTCACCCTTCACCCCGTCAGTGGCCCGGTTAGTGGTGAAAACATCCAAATGGGAGGGAGGATCCATTAGAATAAATCATGAGGAACTCCTCAGTCCATCTCTCCAGCCCTATCCGTGGATCTCCAGTTCATCAACTAAATCCAGCTGCCTGCTGACAGCTGTGTGGGGGGCGGGAGAGGAGGAGAGGTCAAGGGTGCACTGAAATGGAATTGGCCCCAACGCACTGCTTCATTTCCAAGGCTTCCCTTATTCCCCACCTGGACTTGTTTCTCTTCCAGTTCTCCTTTGCTGAAGCCAAATACAGGACTTATGTCTGTCCTGCCCTCACCCCTCTCTAAGTGAGTCCTGTTTCTGAAACACGTCACAGCTCTGCTCGTCTCTGTCCCCCACTGTGCCATATTGTCCAAGCCACCATCCCTTCCCACCTGGATTACCCTGGTAACCACCTACATGGATGTGGCTGCTCTGGTTCTGGCTCCCTGTGTTAGTTTGTCAGGGCTGCCGTAACGAAGTACCACCAACGGGGTGGAGTAAACAACAGGCATTGACTGTCTCGGTGCTGGAGGCTGGAAGTTTGAGGTCAGGGCATCCACAGGGCTGAGGCTGTGAGGGAGAATCTGTTCAGGACCTTCTCCTGGCCTCGGAGGTTTGCTGGCAATCTTTGGAGTGTTTTGGCTTAGAGGAGCATCACCCTGGCTTCTGCCATTATCTTCACAACATTTCCCCTCTATGCGTGTCTGTCTCTGTCCCAGTTTCCTCTCTTCATAAGGACGCCAGTTGTGTTGGATAAGGGCTCACCTGAATTACTGCATTATAACTTGATGATCTCTGTAAAGACTCTGTTTCCAATCAAGGCCACATTCTAAAGTCCGGTAGGGGCTAGAACTTCAATCTATCTTTTTTGGGAAGACACAGTTCAACCCTTAAAGCCATCTATGATTCGTTCTCCCTACAGCAGTAAGCATTCTTTGAAAAGGCAAACCAGAGCCCATCCTTCTCCTGTCCCAAACCCTCTAGCCGATTCCCTTGCACTGAGTTGAAATTCTGAGCCCCTTACCCTTGGCTGGTGCACAGGAGCCCCACTTACTTGTCCCATCCACCTCCCTACCTTCCTCCTGTCCTGCTTTGGCCTTGTGTCTGTTCCTTAGACACAGCAAGCTCCTCCCCATCTTAAAGTTTTTGCAGTAACCTCTTCTTCCTAGGAAGCCCTGTCTTGTGTTTGGTCTGTGACTGGCTACTTCCTATGGTTCAGATCTCAGCTCAAATGTCACCTCTGCAGGGGGCCGCTTTGACTACCAGGTCAAAATCAGACATCTCATCCCCACCCCTTACACCACCCCCATTGCAATGCTCTGAATGGCCCTTATCAGTGTCTTTTTATTCATTTTATTTCTGCCTTCCACTCTAACCCCTCTTAGAACCTCAGCCCCAGTGGGGCGGGGGTTGGGGACATGGCCTTGTCTGGTTCATTATTAAACCCCCAGCAGTAAGAGGCATGCCTGGCTCCTAGTTGGCACTCGGTAAATACAGGTCAAATGAATGAATAAATAGAACTGTCCCTGCTCTCTTTTAGCCATGTTTTTGGCTAATTTTGGATACTGGGAAGCCCTTTGTTCTGGCAGGATTTTGTAGGGCAGGGTTTCTCAACCTCACCAAGATGGACATATCAGCTGAATAATTATAAGGGGTGTCCTGTGCATTGTAGGTTTTTTACCAACAGCCCTGACCTTTACCCACTAGATTCTAGGAGCAACCCCCCACACCCAGATTGGGACAACCCAGATTGTCTCTAGGTATTATCAAATTTCTCCTATGGGGCAAAATCCACCCGTAGTCACCTACTGCTCAGTCATCTCCATTGTAGGGCCAGCCACAGCTCTTACAGGACAGCTGTAAGAACAAGAGTTCTCGAGGCTTCCAATGACACCCATCTCCAAGTGGAACTCTCCAGGCTAAGAGGATGATGACCACCAGCAGGTAACGCAGTGAAGTTGGTGGCCTGTCCCAGGAGAAAGCAGAGTTTCTGTGGGGCAGACAGACCTGATCTTGATTCCAGCTCCATCTCGCACTAGCTGGGTAAAGTAGCCAAGCCACTTAGCTTCTATTCAGAATGGAGATGGGTGGGATTGCTAGGTGGGGTTAGTAGGAGACAGTGGATGCAAACACAGGGCCCGGTGCAGGACCACGCGCTGCAGGAGCTGGGCTAATGTGGCAGTCACAGCAGGGAGCTCCAGGCTCCTGGTAAGGATGGGATGGAGGGTGCAGGGAGAAAGGGGACTTGGCAGCTCTCCACTGAGACCTATACTCTTATCCAATTAACATACTTGCTCTAATTCTCTGGTCCTTTGACTCACTAATTTTCTGGTTCCACAAAGCCTGACTGTGCTGTGAGCATCTGCAGCTGCTCAGGGCCTCAGGGAGGCTGTGGGAAGGTGGAGGGAGAGGCAGCCCAGCCGGCAGCTGGGCAAGAAGCCTCCCAGCACAGATCTCTTTTTATCAGTGCTGAATTCCCCCAGCTACTAAGTACCCCCTGCAAAGGGGCGCGGGTCCTCCCTCCTACTTCTGCACATTTTCCTTTTGTGACTTCATTCTCCTTCCCAGGCTCTTCTTGGCATGAGCTGAGGGGCAGAGGTTGCTGGGAGGAAAAGAGAGCAAAAGCTAAAACATAAGAAGGAGCATCCGATCCTCTTGAAAGAGCCTTTCAAACAGCTACACGGAGCGTCCTCTGTGAGGCCTAAAATATTTATATCCAGCAAAGGATCTATGGGAAATATCTCCCTGATTTGAGGACAGCTATAGGAACAAGAGTTCTGGGAGGCTTTCAAAGTGGGAGAACAGAAGCAGCCACATTTGAACTTCTCTTAACTTAAAAAAAAAAAAAAAAAAAAAAAAACCTACCCAATTAACTAACTGAATTCTAAGGAGATACGCAAAATTATTGTTAATGTGTTTGTTAGAGACAGGATCTCACACTATCACTCAGGCTGGAGTGCAGTGGTGTGATCTCAGCTCACTGCAGCCTCGACCTCCTGGGCCCAAGCAATCCTCTAGCCTCAGCCTCTCGAGCAGCTGGTACTACAGGCACGCACCACCATGCCCAGATAATTTTTTTTTGCTTTTTGGTAGCGATGAGGTCTCACTATGTTTCACAGGCTAGTTTCAAACTCCTGGGCTCAAGCGATCCTCCCGCCTTGGCCTCGAAAAGCGCTGGATTACAGGCGCGAGCACGGTGCCTAGACTTATTTAATGTTAAATTAGTTTAAAATGTATTACACCTAAAGTATTTGTGGGGCAGGTGATGGAGGGAGGTGGGAGTGGCTGGAGTGGGGACTGTCCTTGGCAGACAGTATCCACTTCTAGGCCCAGCTCTAGGGTCAAGTCTCAAAAGGAGTGACACTGGAGGTTGTATCAGAACCAAGGTACCAATAGGCTGAAGGCCTCAGGAGTCGAAACGGAGCTCGGTGGGAGCTATGGAGAGCCAGCAGGGCTGCAGAACCAGGCTCAGGGGCCAGGGCCTCAGTGACACCAGGGCAAACCTTCTTCTCAGGGGAGGAAGAGGGTGAATTGAGTCCCAGCGTCACAGCCTCCCAACTTGGAACTGTAGGAGACAGCAGCTGTTGCTCCCAGCACACATGCATTGGTCCTGGGAAAGGTGATGGCTTGGGGGTCATGGCCAGCCCCGGGCTGAACCCTGTGATTGCCGCCGTGATGGCTGGGACTGGCTCGCAGCCCCGCTCTGTACCCCGCTGTACCCACAGGGGTTGGGGTTATTTTAGGAAAAAAGGGAGAGGTAGAATTGTGTCTGGCAGCCACCGCCCCTCTGACTAACACTCATGGGTCGTGTTCCAAAGCTCACTTCATTCAGAGAGGAACGAGTTGGCCAGACTTTTGAATTGGCTTTGAGTAAACCTAAGAGGAACAAGTGGACGCCACTGATTTTGTAGATCTGTGTGTGTGTCTTGTCTCAGGCAGACCTGCACTGGGAACCCCAGAGGCAAAGGCAGGCGTAACCCCCATGTGGTGGCTGCTGGGGTTCTTCTGGGAGCCCTGTCTGAGGACTTCCATGACCCCAATCTCATCCTTTCCCCTGATTTTCCAGGGCGTGGCTTGAAAGTCCAGCTGGTCTTGGTGATGGTGGAACTCGGGCTCTGTCCTTCTTCCTTGTCAGTGCCCCTCAGAGTGGGCTGTTCTCTCTCCTCCCAGCCCCACAGGGCAGGAGACCTGGCTGCTCACATCAGCCCATCTCAGCCACTCAAGAGGAACTGACTGGCTTCCCTTGAGTCCTGGTAGAAAATCCTGGGAAAAGATGGCTTGAATCATGGTGTGTAGGTTCTTACACTTGGATCAGTCACCTGTGACCAGAGATTGGAGCCCTGTGATCAGCCAGATGGGCATTTCACCCCTAGATCACCACTGTGGCCAGGGAGTCAGGTTCTGGAGGAAGATGGCAGCTCCCAGTAGAACCATGTTATTGGAAGGAGTTTCCCAGAGGGACAAATGGACGGCACCTGCTACGAGCAGAGCTGGAAGTGGTGGCTGATAGATCCAAGGTCCTGCCCTCACCCAGGAGTGCATGGAGGTGTTTAGAGGCCCAGTACTGTACTCTGAAGTCCTCAGCAGTCCTTTAAAAATGTGATCCTCGTTCATGCCTCGTGGTCATTTAGATGAATTTGATGAGATTTCCTCACAGGCAACCTAGAAGCCAGTACTGTGTCTACAGGGAGTAGACAGTTAACAGAAGCGGGTTGGATAAGACTGGGGTGATCTCAAGCTGCATCAGGGCCCACCATGCTGATGCGGATCTTCCCCATTGTTACTCATTGCATAAGAATAGCCCCCAAATTAAAGTTTAATCATTTATACATTTGGAAAAAAAACTCATTTTGAATTTTACAAAAGATATTGTGTTAGAGTTCTCCAGAGAAACAGAACCAATAAGATCACATACAATCACCATTGCAGAGACTAGAAGTACATTTCCATAAATGGAACATTGCTACACCATTTAAGTCTTAAAGATAATGCTTTATTTGCCTTGTCTGGATTAGTTTGATGGTAATTCTGATGGTTCTGGCCATCATGTGAAACTGTGTTTGCTGTACTTTGCACACATGCATTAAGCCTTATTAAAAGACAGAGCTGAGATGTAAAGATCGCAGTTTGCACAATACAAAATACTGTTTTTTAAAAAGTTACATGCCTTTATATAAATAATTTTTAAAAGTTATTTCTTAAGAACACTATTATTGCAGAAAGAAAGATAGCAACCTCTATAATTAAGAGTGAAAACATTGCCTCAGAGTCAATATTTTCTATTATGTCTACTATTGACTTTCAGAAACTTCCCCTTTATAACAGAAACATGAACTGAGAAAAAAGGAAAAAAAAACTAGTAAATCAAAACTTTTTCCTTTAGTTTTCTAAGATTTATAGGTGGTTAATTTTAGGATGAAACTACATTTGAACATTTACCACTAAAGTAAAATGACAAAAAGTCTTAATGTTTCATGTTGGAATGTAACTGGAATGGTGTTGGATTTAGTCACCATTCAGCCATCCACCTTTCTATGAATCCATTCTTCCACACATCTCTCCTTCAAATATTTATTAAGGACCTAGTATATTCCAGGCACTATCCTAACTTCTCAGCATGTGAGCATGTGACATGAATAAGAGATTTCCTCCCTTCAGAAGGCTTGTCTTCTATTAAGTGATGAAAAGACACAAAATAATTATTCTATGAATGGTAAGTACTGCAATGCACATGTGGAGATGTTACTTTGGGAGCACATTGGGAAGGATGTAATCATAGCTACCTTCGCCTGAGCGAGCACTCATTAGGTGAAGGGGTTTACACAGATTATCTCATTTCATCCTCTCAATAGCCCAGTGATGCAGGCATTGTTATCCTCCTCTCCATTTCACAGGGGAGGCCACTGCGATACAGAGGGTTGGAATACCTTACCCAAGATCTGAGAGCTAGGAAGTGCAGGAGCCTCCTCTTGGGTCCTACAATTCCATCTGAGGACTGGATCCTGCTGGAAGAAGGAAGTAGGTGTATCCAGGGAGGGTGTGCAGGTAGGAGGCTGTCGCGATTCATCACGGGAAGTCAATAAAGGGTGAATAAGGACAGTGAGAGGGGCCAAGGTCAGTGGTGGGGATGGTCAGAGGGGCCAGCACATCAGACGAGCTGACCGACTGGCTGTAGGGCATGAGGGGAGGAGGGAGGCCAGCAGAGCGCCCTTGTTTCCAGCTGGGGGTGCCATCAAATCATGCACTGTTCACTCAATCAGGAAGGAGTGCAGCGGGTGGAGGAGGCTGGGTGGGAAGCAGGTGAGTTCAGCTGTAAAATAAACCTTGTTCGGTCGATGACCATGCATTCTGAAATCCCTGCACACTTTGAAATATCTCAGAAGAGGTCCTGCTGGGCCCTCCTGCAGCTGCTCTCAAGCTAGGAATGGCAGGGCAGCTCCTGACCACTACTCCTCCCGCAGCCCTGGGCAGGGGGCTGTGAATACCCTTCAGGTCCTCTTCAGTCTTCCCAGGAGGAAGGCAGGAAGGCTGGCACAACTATGGATGCCCTGGAAAAGCCAGCCCACAGCCAGGGCCCCCATGAGACAGTAGGAATCTGTTGGGGTCCCCGAGAAATTGGGGATCCCAGATGGGGATGGGGAGGCCCAGGAGGAGGGGCTGGGAACAGCTCCTTGAAGCCACATCCACCAGAAGCCAAGCCCCAGGCCCTGAATTTCATCCCATAGACACTCAGGAGATTGGGAATTTGTCTCTGTGTCAAAGGTGCTTACCGGATTCACCTGTCAAATGTTGACTTTATGCCTATTTACATATCTGATGTTAATTAGCTTTCTTAATACTGATGTTGCCTAGAGCGTTTGCAAGATACTGTGTCGGGGGAAAAATATTTTCTTGTTCCATAGAAGGTACTCCTAAACTCAGCACCTGGCAAACCAAGGGGGATCATCATAAACATGTTAATAGGAGACCTTCTGAGCAGCAACCACAGCAGGGTAATGCAATCATGAAAATCCTGTAAATACATTCAATTCAACCAAACCTCCTTAAATGGTTTCTAGCCCACATTTCCTAAAGATTGTAACTTACTCTTAAGATTACAAAGATCTGGCTGGGTGCGGTGGCTCACGCCTGTAATCCCAGCACTTCGGGAGGCTGAGATGGGCGGACCACTTGAGGGCAGGAATTCGAGACTAGCCTGACCAACATGGTAAAACCCCAACTCTACTAAAAATACAAAAATTAGCTGAGTGCGATGGCACGTGCCTGCTATCCCAGCTACTCGGGAGGCTGAGGCAGGAGAATCCCTTGAACCTGGGAGGTGGAGGTTGCAGTGAGCCAAGATCGTGCCACTGGACTCCAACCTGGGTGACAGAGCAAGACTGCATCTCAAAAAAAAAAAAAAAAAAAAATTACAAAGATCTTTTCAATCAAACGAATTGTTATGGTTTGAATTGGGTGCCTCCAAAGGTGTCAAAATCTAGCCCCCAGTGCCCAAGAACGTGGCCTTATTTGAAAATAAGGTCTTTGCAGATAATCAAGTTAAGACAAAGTCATTAGGGTTGGTTCTAATCCCACATGACTGTCCTTATAGAAAGATGAAATTTGAATGTAGAGATAGGCATAGAGAGAAGACTGTGAAGACACAAGGAGGAGAGGGCTTTCTGCAAGCGCAGAGAGGCCTAGACAGACCCTCCCTCCGAGCCCTTAGAATGAATGAACCACACTGTCGACACCTTGTTCACGGACTTCCGGCTTCTAAAACTGTGAGAAAACAAATACCTGTTGCTTAAGCTGAGCAATCTGTGGTGCTTTGATATAGCAACCCTGGCAAACTCATACATGAGGTATCTGGACGTCTGCATTTCTAAACTGCCTCATTCCCACATCTGTGCTGGAAAACTATACTGGCTGCTGGACTAGGCCTATGTATACATGAGAGAGCATGCCGGAGTTTACAGTCGGGGCAAGAGAAGATATCTCTGCTGCACGAAACGGAAAGGCATGCTGAGAGACGAGAAAAGTGGCATCCTGGTCACACTCCTCTGTGCTACGGCCATTGCAACCTGGCACACTTGCTTCCTGGAGCCTGAGGTCTTGTGGGGCTCCCTCCAGGCCAAGCCTGCTAACAACTTCCTTCAGGGCTGAGTGTCAGAGTCACTGCAGTGCTTGTGGACAATGTGGTTTCTATGGCCCCACCAGCCCAACACAATCAGACCCGAGGGTGGGGCTGAAGATGTGTGTTTCCGCAAACACTCTTCAGGGACTGGAGGTGTCCCGTGGGAACTGGACCAATGCCCTACCATGTGCAAGGCTTAACTTTGCTTCTGTCAAACTACAACGCAAAGAGAGGGAGCTCTGAGGAGGGCTACTACCTGCTTCAGGCCACTTCCAGAACCCTAGGACTCTGTTAATTGATTTAATCACTAATCTGGTATTTTTTAAAATGTCATGATTCCTTTTCTTCCCAATAAAAACCCTACTATTATCTATGCATGTCTAAATTCTTTTCAGAGCCGATTAACATAATTTGTTTAATACAAATCAAGATGACAAAGAAGTAAATCAAATCTTGATTTGGTAACAGAGCTGCATTTCTCTGGGCAAGAGTAAGCTGAAGTAATTAACCAGTACCTTAACGCTGATGACCATATTGCAAGAAGCAAAGATAAATTTTTTGTCTGTTTTGTTTTTTTGAGATAGAGTCTTGCTCTGTCACCCAGACTGGAGTGCAGTGGTGCGATCTTGGCTCACTGCAACCTCTGCCTCCCGGGTTCAAGCAATCCTCCTGCCTCAGTCTCTCGAGTAGCTGGGACTACAGGTGCCCACCACCATGCCCAGCTAATTTTTTTGTATTTTTAATAGAGATGGAGTTTCACCATGTTGGTCAGGCTGGTCTTGAACTCCTGACCCCAAATGATCCACCTGCCTCAGCCTCTCAAAGTGCTAGGATTACAGGCATGAGCCACCGTGCCAGAAATTGTTAAAAATTTAATAATGAATACATATGTTGGATAAAAATAGAGAAAAGATTGGGTAAAGATGATAAAGACCAAAATAGAAATTGTATACTCCCAAGCACAGTGTAGGATGAAGGAGACAGGAATTTGGAGTCAAAAATTCAGGCTTGCATCGCAATTCCAGCCTATGTGCAAATCAATCTGAGTCTATTTTATCATTTATAAAAATGGTAATAGGAATAACAAGAAAATGTGATAATGTGCAGCAGAAACTGCTCTCAGAGAAGTCTGTATTGGATTTCAGTTTCTTTTATTGTTAAAAAGAAGAACCAACCCTTACAAGGATATTACCTGTTTTGGAAAACTACTAGGAGTGGTCCTTCATTAAAATCAGGTATAGTATGTATTGACAATCTTTCAAAAGTGAGTGATCACTTGCTGACACCTTGACCTTTATTGCTCGAGATGAGGTCTGTGGACCATCCCACTGACAGCACCCAGGAGCTGGTGGAGATGCAGAATCTCTGGCTCATGCCAGACCCACTGGACTGGAACCTGAATTTAACAAGATTCCCCGGCGGATCACATGTACATTAAAGCTGGGAAATACTGCCCTGGACTGCTGGATAGGGGAGAGATTGAGGAGAGGTTTTTGGCTTACAGAAACATAAAAGTGTCCCTGCTAATGTGTATATATACGTGAGATATGATATCATATGATATGATATAATACAGTATAATATAGCATAACATAATTTACCAATTCAAGAATTTCAAATTTGGGTAGATACTCCTCTTTTAAAAAGCAAGTAGAGGATTCTTGGAATTGGCAGTGCAGTCACCACATAGTTTTTAGATCCTCCTAAATCCCACATGAAAAGAGACAGAATATCAGCCTAGCCAAACAAAAATAATGAACAACATTTACAACAGAGCTAGATGACAAGATATTTTCATAACCTCTGAAATTTAGTTGGCGGGGACACATTGCCAGTAGCTACAAGACCTGTGTGTTATCAGCTTCTTGGGAGATAAATGGGAACGAAGAATCAGGGTGTCAGCAAGACCTTGGAATAGGAGAACCCACAAAATAACCAACAGCTATTCACTGGAGAGCATGGTGGGCCAACCAGAGAAGAGAAGATTAGAGTAGGGTATTTTCCCTGCTATGATTGTAGAGAAATGCTCAGAGCCCTTGGTAAGGTCTGAAAGGCTGGTGGAGTGTGGTCTTTGGAAATGCTTGACGCTGGCCAGTCGGAACTTTCTTGCTGGATAGGACCTCACTGTGAGGAGCAACTGCTGGAGCAGAATCACATGGACATGGAGGTGAAGAGAATGATTATTTAGATAAAAACAGGGCAAGAAAACACAGCCAGAAAATCTCAGAAAGCTAGCCTCTCTCTCTATAATTAACATAAATAATAACACAATGTATAAAAATATATATTTAACACTATATGAAAACAATTCTAAAAATTCAGGTTAATTGAATTCACCCAAAGATGAGCAACCAAAAAACATCAAGATTAAATTCCATGCTAAGTTACTATAGTAACTTATGAAAAGAAGAGCAGAATAATATCCTTATATACTAGGAAAAGATGTTTAAAATAAACATCAAAACTGTAACATCTTTTCAAAAGGAATTAAAAGACATTAAGAAGATTATGCAAGACATAAACGAGAAAAACTCAGAATGTGGTGACAGAACTCAAGATTCATTGACTTATTTTAAGAGTTAGAAATAAGAAAATCATTTCATCATAAAGATTAAACAGGCAAAGAGGATCTAAAATATGGGTAATAGGAGCCTATAAGAAAGACCATCAAAACCTAGCACTAAAAGCAATATCGCAAAGACAATTTCTTGAAATTGAAAAACATGTACTTGAAATTATGTATTGAAAGAACTCACTATGCTTCTGAGAGGATCAATGCAGAACAAAGAACACCAAAGCACTCTAATGCCTTTATTGGACTTTAAAGAAAAAGAAGGAAACAATGTTTTGAGCCAGCAGGAAAAATGAGCCCTTGACTTATAAAGGAAAGAACATTCCATTATCATCAGACTCTTTCACTGTATTGCTTTGTGCCAGAAGAAAATGGAGTAACATATTTAATATACTCAAGAAAAGAAATAAAAAGACAAGGTTTTATATCCAATAAAACTGTCAAGTATAAGAGGACACAATAAACTGTTATCAACATGAAAACCTTCTCAGAATACTGTTCTCATGAGACCCTCCTCAGAAAGCTACTAAAAAATGATTTTCAACAACCCAAATGACCAGAGAGTCATAAGGACTGCTGGTGAGCACTGACTATATATGAACTTGCAGGATTAGGGCTACATGAAGGTTGACAGGCAGACAGGATGACATGTGCTGGCTGTGTGGACGGACAATTACTATATGTTACAACCACTGAAAAATAGGGGGAACACTGTTTGCTGTTATTAGTCTATGTAACTGGTAGTGCTAGTGTTAATGTTCTGAGACCGTTGTGTGTGCGATAAGGGATAAAGCAAATGAGTAACTGTGGAATACTCTGATTCTAACATCTCTTGTGTTTTTGAGAGTGTGGATTCTTGGTATGGAAGACAGGCTATACAGGTGTAATATAAAAGAGATTAAGTACAAACCCTTTAGCCCTGAATTTGAATTTAAAATGTCAGTATAAACCCAAGGGGTAATTTTTATGTGTATGTGCACATACACCCACACCTGCTCATCCACACACACCGAACACACACACACAGTCCAGTTGTGGGGTACACTACTGGTCTAAAGGCCGAGATTCTTCATTAGATATATTGTAAGGAAGAGAAAGAATGGCAGGGAAATCAGTTGATTAAGAGACTTAAAATTCAGAGCAAGTTTTTAAAAAATGGGTAAGGTAGCTGGATGTGGTGGCTTACACCTGTAATCCTAGCACTTTGGGAGGCCAAGACAGGTGGATTGCTTGAGCTCAAGAGTTCGAGACCAGCCTAGGCAAGATGGCAAAACCCCGTCTCTACTTAAAAAAAAAAAAAAAAAATTAGCAAGGCGTGGCGGCACACACCTGTAGTCTCAGCTACTTGAGGGCAGAGGAAGGAGGATTGCTTCGGCCCAGGAGATCAAGGCTGCGGTGAGCCTTGATCGTGCCACTGCACTCTAGTCTGGGTGACAGAGATCCTGTCTCAAGAAAAAAAAAATGAGTTAGACTACAATTGTTGTGTCCAAAGATACACATCTGGATGGTGAAACTATAAAGAAATGCAAGGGAATTTTACTAAAGAAGCTGGGATAATGGTTACTTTTGATGGGACAGAGCGGGTGTGTGGGAGTGATATGGGGACCATGGGGGTCTTTTGGGTTGGCTGCAAAGTTGACAAGGCTCATTGTATAATAATTTATGAAATCACACATTTCTTTCATGTGGATTCCTCTCTCTGTGATTCCTCTATTTATTTTACAGTGAAGAGTAAAAAGACAAGCAGAAAGAAATAAACAGCAGTACCAAATGCCCTCTGAGATGGTTAATCCCACTGACACTTATGTCTGTGTTGATTGCTCTGGTGAGGCAGGTGCGTGGTGTTGGTACAAATAGTCCTGAGACCAGCATTTTCCTTTTCCCTGAGCCTTTGCTGGTTGAGTGACCTCGGCCTTGGCCTCTCCGAATGTCAGTTTTATCACACGTAAAGTACGCATAACAATACTAATGCATCATTCACAGGGATGCAGAGAGGCTCAAGCGAGAAAACGAATTGCAAGTTCTTTCTAAACTGCAAAACCCTCTACAAACATTCTTTCTCATTATTGCTGAAAGATTGAGGACAGTGAGTTCCCCACAGCAATTATTTTTCTAACTTATTGCTTGTGTTGGCATATTCCCCTCTCCTGCCCTCTTGTGAATATCTGATGTATGAGACAGGTATGTTACCACTCTTAGGAAAGGCCAGCTGAACAGATATGCAATTATGAGGCTCTGCCTAGTTGCAAACTTTAAGGGAGTAAAAGTTCATGGAAACTTTAATCAAGTACTTAGGTTCATTAGTGGAAAAAAAAATATTTTCCTGCTCTTAGAGAAGTTATATTCTGGTAGGGCAGAAAGATGAAAAAGTAACAAATAAGGAAAGTATATAGAATGTTTGAAGGTGGTAAGGATGAAAAGTTGATCAGTGTTAAGGGGGCTGGCAATGTACACTTTATATCGGCTGGACCACTGACCTGATTGAAAAGGTGCATTTGAACAAAGACCTGGAGAGGTGAGGGAGGGAGCTGGGTGGCTATTTCAGGTTAGAGCATTCCAGGCAGAGCCAGCAGCCAGCGCAAAGGTCCTGAGGCAGGAGTGTGCCTGGTACATCAAAGGGAGAGCAGGGAGGCCAGTGTGGCTGGAGGGAAGAGAGCATGGGGGGATAGGAGGAGATGGGGAAAAAGAAGGGAGGCGGATCATGGAGGGCGTATGGGGTCGTTGAAAAGACTTAAAGCTTAACTATTCTCTAAGGGAAATAAGGAGCCAGGGAGGATGAGGAATAGAGGAGGGATATAATGAGATTTAATTTTTTTTTTTTTTTAAGACGGAGTCTCGCTCTGTTGCCCAGACTGGAGTGCAGTGGCGCAATCTCAGCTGACTGCAACCTTTACCTCCTGGGTTCAAGTGATTCTCCTGCCTCAGCCTCCCAGGTAGCTGGGACTACAGGCGTGTGCCACCATGCCCTGCTAATTTTTTGTATTTTTAGTAGAGATGGCGTTTCACCATGTTAGCCAGGATGGCCTTGATCTCCTGACCTCGTGATCCGCCCGCCTCGGCCTCCCAAAGTGCTGGGATTACAAGAGCCACTGCACCCAGCCGAGGTTTAATTTTTAAAGGACCCCCCAGAAGCTGTGTTGAGAGTTCTGTAGGGCACCAGGATAGAAGCAGGGAGACACACTACAAAACTGATACAAGAACTCCAGCAAGAGATGAAGGTGACTTGGATTAGAATGACAGGTGCTCAGGTGGGGTGGTTGTTTGGGCTCCCCCTTAATTCCTGTGTGTAGAAAAGACATCTGGGAATTGGGGGTCTTGGCCCCAAGTTATTGCCTCCCTAGTGAGGGTGTGATTTTAGCCTGAATTTTTTTTGTTTTCTGTTCTGTTCTTTTTTTTTTTCAGGGAGGGACACAGGGTCTTGCTATGTTGCCCAGGCTGGTCTCAAACTCCTGGCCTCAAGTGAGCCATCCTCCCCAGCCTCCCAAGTTGCTGGAACAACAGGTGCAAACCCCTGCATCCAGCTTTCCGCCTAGACTCTCCTCTCCTCAGGCTGTAGTCTCCGTGGTCGGTCACTCCTGAGCGTCAGTGTAGGGTTTCATCTCCGGTGTGCATGAGAGAGGCTCACGTCGGCTGGGGCTTTCTGCAGAGAATTGACTCCCTGAATTGACACCCCTCAAAGCCACAGATGTTCCTTCTTTCTGAGCAGCTCTGTCTTTCCCACTCACTCTCTCTCACCTTCTCTCTCCCTTCCGAGGTTTCCCTTGTGTAGTCAGGAAGACGTGACTGGTGCTCTTTGGAGGCCTTTCTGTCTGGTTAATTTGCAAATTCCAGACTTCATAGACACGTACGCACACACGTGTGCATGCATTATAAATTCCTGTGGTGTATTATACCTCTAATTGTTATAAGCCCTGGTGCAATTGCTAGCTAATTAGAAAAGATCTTGATTATGGCCACATACATTATTATTATTATACTGTAAGGCTTCCCAACTATAAACTAGTCCAATGTAGAATTGGACTAATACTTGTGGATTTACTTTCAATTTTTATATCAAGCTCGTTTAAATCCCAAGACCCATCTAGCCCGACCATGGGGCTGCCTGGCTGCCCCCTGTTGCCTGGCTGTGGCTCCCACCTCAGCTCCCTCACTGGCCTGTTATTCCTCACATTCTTCCACATTCTCACCAACTCTCAAGAGAATAGATCATGTTTCTTTTTGAGTGAACACTGACATTTGGTGCCTAGGTTTCACTATGTTACTTTAATTTCCTGCTAACTCAGTAATGCAACATTTAAAGAATTATGTGTTTGCTCACATTTGGATAAAGAAAGTATGATCTTTAAACATATGACTCAAATCAGTGGGTGGAGAAGGTGTTTGGAGAGTTTCAGGACTAGAATTTAGTTTTTAAAAACCTTAAGTCTTTACATTTTGATTTTATTTATTTATTTTAACATGTCTGAGATTCATATGGCACAAAATTCCGAATTGCAAAAGGGTATAAAGTGAAGAGGACATCTCTGTCCCAACTGTGCCCATCCAGCCAGCTGATTTCCCAGGGGCAACCACCATCATCAGCTTCCTGTGCCCCTTCCAGGGAGATGATGCACACAGAAGCAGGTGCACAATGTCACGGCTCTTGTAGGTCTGCCCAAGGTGAGAGCTGCCGACAGGAGAATAGGGTCTGGAGGCAGGGAACCTAAGGCCAATTCACGCTGACTTCCTAAAACTAAATCAAAAGGAAAACACCAACTTTCCACACCTAAGTCACAAAAGGATGGGAGGCTAGTCCCTTTGCAAACCTCCTCCCTCTTTTCTGTGTAGCAGATGGAAATTGAAAGTCTATCTGATTGGTTTCTTTCTGCAACCAATTAGACATTTGCATAGGAGTGTAACTTTGTAACTTCAGCCTCTGACTGGTTCCTTCCCACAACCAATCAGACTGATTGCAGGTCACTACTTTACATCGGGTGTACACCAGGTAACCAGTGGGAAACCTTTAGAGGGTATTTAAACCCCAGAAAATTCTGTGTTGGGGATCTTCAGCCCCTCTGCTGTGGCCCACTCTTACACTGTAGAGTGTACTTTCATTTTCAATAAATCTCTGCTTTTGTTGCTTCATTCTTTCCTTACTTTGTTTGTGGATTTTGTCCAATTCTTAGAAGTCAAGAACCTGGACACCTTCAACTGATAACAGTTGGGCATTTATTTGATGTCAAAGGAACACATAATTCATAAAATGAAGGGGAACAACCTAGAAGACGCAGGGTCAGTTCTGTGAGCAACATGACAAAATTGCGTTGACATTTATTTTATTCTGAACACTGTTTTTAAAATTTGTTATCTTAGTAATTGTTTACAAATCAGTGTAACAGACTGAATAAAAGCCTTAGCATCCTAAACATCTTTTCATACTCCAAATGATTTGGGAGAAGCAATAATGTATCCAAATAACAAAATGAGAATAAAAGCAGCTATATGTGCCAGGCACTCTACCAGTGGGGCTGCATTGGAGCCTCCTAACAAATCTTCTGAGGCCATTTGTATTTACCCTGCTTTCTAGATGAGAGGCTGACCTGGGCCACAGGAAGTCACTTGTCCCTGGTCTCACAGCTGAGAAATGGGTGGGCTGGGCATGGAGCTCAGACAGACTGACCCTAGTCTCCTCTTTCCACCATAGCATGCTGTCTAGGAAGTGCTAGGAATTCACTTGTAATGCAGAATTTTAGGATAATAACCAGTATTTGGGAAGTCACGCTATATGAAGGTTATTTTCCTTTAAAGCAAGAAGACCCATTGTGACTGAGGCCCACGGCAGAGGAAAACACAGCAGTTTTAGGCAAGGGGCATTTTGCAAAGTGAGAGGCGTGGGTGGTTTCATTCTCAGAGATTATTTCCCTTCCTCCTAAGTGTTTCACTTCCTCTTCTCATTGATTGCTATAGCAGCACATCTCAACATCAGCCGTAGGTATTTGGAAAGTCAGATTTGTATCCCCAACTCTGCTACGAATGTGTTTGTTGATATTGGGAAATCTGGTCATGATAATAATTAAATGAAGGTAGGAAGGAAAACTGCAAGGTCACATGGTTCTAAAATGGCAGAGAGGGCTTTTCCTGACGGGTTAGCTCCCATCAACTGGTAGTGGCTGCACTGAAAATAAGCTGCAGGCATGATGGCTCGTTACCCCTTAACACTTCCGTTTTCTTCATGCAAGGAATTTTCTGCATGTGGGGCTCAGCTCTCAAAACCAGGAAATTAATGCTGACACATTACACCATTAAATCCTCCAGACCCATCTAATTGTCCCAACAGTGTCCTCCGTAGGCCAGGATGCAAGTCAGGATCATGCATTGCGCCTGGCAGGTATGCCGCTTCAGTCTCCGTCCAATTCCTTGTCTTTTCCTAATCTTGACATTCTTGAAGCATCCAGGCCTGTTACTTTGTATATCTCCCAATTCGTGCTTGTCTGACGTTGTCTCATAATTTAATTCAGGTGGTGCATTTTTGGCAGGAATCTCACAGAACTGAGACTGTGTCTGTCTCAGTGTTTTCTATCAGGAGGCAGGTGGATGTTGGCAGTGTGTGCCATTACTAGGCATACTAACTTCTTTTGTCACTTGGTCAAGACGATGTTGGTCAGTCTTCTCTGCTGTTCAATAAACTGATAAGTGTGATGAACTTATTGGTTAATAAGTAGTAAATAGCATGTGGGGAGATACTTTGAGACTATACAAATATTCTAATTCCTTATCAGACTTACCCCTCCAGAATTTTCATCTGCTGATAGTTTTTGCTTGAGTTAATTATGACTGTGTTGGTTCTACACTGTGATTTTTCTAATCCCATTATTCTTTTGGCTTTAATAGTTGGCATTCTACTGCAAGGAAGAGCTTCTCCCTAACTTTTACTAATTAATTAGTAATTAATTGTTACTGATTCAATTAATTTTATTCACAACACTCTTTTTTTAAATTTTTTCTTAGTGACAGTTTATGAAACAGTATAACAGACTGATTAAAAACCTTAGCACCTTAAAGATCTTTGCGTGCCCCAAAGATTTGGGAGAAGTAACAAAATGAGAATAAAATAACAAAATGAGAATAAAAGCAGTTATAATTTACTGAGTACTTACTAGGTACCAGGCACTCTCCTGGTACATAGTAAGTACTCAGTAAATTAGTAATTAATTAGTAATTAGTAGCATTTAGTAATTTAGATAATTGATTACTATTTTTCTCAGAGACATATTCCATTACTATCACTAACAATTTTTTGTTTTTGTTTTTTTTGAGACAGGGTCTCACTCTGTCACCCCAGACTGGAATGCAGTAGCATGATCACAGCTCATTGCAGCCTTGACCTCCCAAGCAATTCTCCCACCTCTCAGCCTCCCGAGTAGCTGAGACTGCAGGTGTGTGCCACCATGCTCGACTCATTTTTTGTATATTTTGTAGAGATAGGGTTTCGCCGTGTTGCCCAGGCTGGTCTCAAAATCCTGGGCTCAAGTGATCTGCCTGTTTCAGCCTCCCAAAGTGCTGGGATTACAGGTGTGAGCCACTGCACCCAGCCTATTTTTAAAATTTTGATGTTCAAATTATCCCAGACTTGACCAGTGGAAGCTTCTTCAAACTGGCTCCTGTGTCCTTTTGACATTCTCCCATCGTTCTGTGAGAACATCCATATTTCTTGGCACAGTAAAATATTTCAGCCTTGTGTTTTCCCTGCCCTAGACCTAAAGTTAACAATCTGTTTGGTTAATTAATTATTGAGTGAGGTATGTTAAAATCTCCCACTATAATAGTGGATATTTTTGTTTCTTTTCTCTTTTTTTGAGAAATAGGATCTCGTTACCCAGGTTGGAGTGCAGCGGCGTGATCATAGTTCACTGCAGCCTCGAACTCCTTTGCTCAAGTGATTCTTCCATCTTTGCCTCTCAAGTAGCAGGGACTACAGGTGCCTGCCACCACACCTGACCAATTTTGGTATTTTTTTTAAAACAGAAATTGAGTCTTACTATGTTACCCAGGCTGGTCTTGAACTCCTGGCCTGAAGCCATTCTCCTGCTTTGGCCCCAAAAGTGCAGGGATTACAGGCTATTTTTGTTTCTATTTGTAGTCCTGTCAAATTTTTGTTGTCTATATTTTTAAGCTTTGTTAATGGGTACATCTGCTGGATGAACTGTACTTTTAGCATTATATGGCACACCTCTGCTATGGGCTGAATGCCCCCTCAAATTCATGTGCTGAAACTTAATCAGCAATGTGATGGTAACAGGTGGGGCCTTTAAAAGAGATTAACTCATGTGAGTGACCTTTATAAAAAAGGCTTCACACATTGTTCAGCTGTCTTTCCCCTTCTATCCTTTTTGTCTTGCAAAGAGAGGATATGGTGTTTGTCCACAATAGAGGAGGCAGCATCAGGGTGCCACCTTGGAAGTAGAGAGCAGCCCTCAGGGGACACTGAGCCTGAGGAATCTCACTCTGTCGCCAGGCTGGAGTGCAGTGGCACGATCTTGGCTCACCACTACCTCCACCTCCCGGGTTCAAGCGATTCTCCTGCCTCAGCCTCCTGAGTAGCTGGGACTACAGGCACATACTACCATGCCCGGCTAATTTTCATATTTTTAGGGGAGACGGGGTTTCACCATGCTGGCCAGGCTGGTCTCGAATTCCTGACCTCATGACTGCCCACCTCAGCCTTCCAAAGTGCTGGGATTACAGGCGTGAGCCACCATGCCCATACGGAAGTCTTGATCTTGGACTTCCTATTCTCCAGGACTGTAGGAAATACATTTCTGTTCTTCATAAATTACCCAGTCTCAGGTATTTTTGTTATAGCAGCACAAATGGATTAAGATACTCTTATCTCTAGTAATACTTTTCTAAGGTTGATTTTTCTGTTATTAATTACATACCCTAGTTTAATTTTTGTTTAACATTGTCTTGGTATATTTTTTTCAACCTTTTACTTCTAATATCTTTGTTGACATATAATTTAATGTGTCTCTTGTAAACAGAGGTAGCTGGATTTAAAAAAAATCTAGTCTGATCTAAAAATGTAATTTGACATTTTTAAACTTGTAGTATCAAATTCCCTTCAAAAATTGTAGTTATTAATATATTTGGATTTATTTCTACCATATTTATTTGTACTTTCTATTATCCTCACTTTTCTATGTTTCCCCCTCCTTTCTCCCTCTCTTTGGACTTATGATTGAGTAGTTTTCCTATTTCATTTCCCCCCTCTGCTAGTTTGTTAGTTACATACCTTCCTTCCCTTCACAAGGTATTGGGAAGACATAAATTCTTGGAGGACATTATTTCACTGAAAATATATGTCTAATTTTTTTTTTTTTGGCCAGACTATTAGTGCATTTTCAATGATATTTTATTTAGGATTTGCTTGTTTGTTTCAGCAGGGGAAGGGGGAGTCCCTGGATCATTCATTCAATACATCATAAATAAATGTCTATATATCTTTCTTTATCTTTTGCCAAGATGGTAAGCACTGTGATGGCCAGGACTGTGTCAATTCCATTTAGCTTTGTGTTCTCAGTGCCTAGCACAGTGCAGAAAGTAGGTATTCAGTAAATATTGGTAGGATAAATGAATCAATGTATTAACAAATGATTTTCAGAAACTAACCAACAACTAGGTTGCAAAATTTGGAACAAGAGCTTTTTGAAAGCCCCATTCCCAATACCTGGATTTACCACTTAGAGTGGTATAGTTTCTCAGCTCACTGACATTGCTTCTTGAACCCTTTGCCCTTGCTACCTATCCCTGACCATCTCTTTCTGACCTGCCATCTTCCTGTAATAGCTGTTTATCCCTTAAAACCCCCAAAAATACCCTTCTCCTCTTTTTCAGGAAGTAGAAGCTAAGCATATTTGTATCAAAACATATCTCATACAGAAGATTTTGTATCAAAACATTTTTGTATCAAAACATTAACATGTAAAATGTTTTACACATTGTATCTCATGTAATTTTCACCAACAATCCTACTACCTCATAATGACTATATATCACAATTATGATTATATCATCATCATCCTCATGATCATTATTTTATTGACTAGCAAACTGAGCCTTAGAGAGGATAAGTAACTTGCCCATGATTAGATGCTCAAAGCCAGAATGAGAACCTTGTTAATCTAACTTCAAGAGAGGGGCCACGTCCTTAATTTGTGTGTGCTTTGGTCAGTTTTCCACTCTCTTGAGCCTATACTCCTTCCTCTCCATCCTGTTTCTTAAACTCCGTTAATATTTTGCTCTTTTGTGAAAAACCTTTCAATGTCTTCACTCCTTTTCTTGAATGAGATCTTCTGAGTTTTCCTTGATGACCCAATTGTCAACCGCCTTTCAAGTGGATGCCAGTTTTCTGATTACCCCTGACTGTGGAAGTAGAAAGAGGGACGAGCATCCCCTGCTCTCTTGACAGCTTATTTCTGCCCTGAGCTTTGCTTCTGTTGCTCAACAACTCCTTCCTATTCAGATCCACATGGTGCACTTCTCTTACCTCCCCTCACACTCCTTGGCACACTCTGCACACCTTCAGCCTGCCCCCAACTTGGCTCAAATAATTCAGCACCAGTTTTACTGTATTTCTGTACAATAAACTTCCTGCTGTCAAACTTGGTGATTTTCACATGAACCGTGATAACGCTTCTATGTCTTGGCCTTCTTCTTCCCCTCTCCATAGCCTTGAACACCTGAATTTCCATGGTCTATTGAGATGGTTTGATCTGTGCCCCTACCCAAATCTCATATCGAGTCGTAATCCCCAGTGTTGGAGGTGGGGCCTGGTGGAAGGTGATTGGATCACAGGGGTGGTCCTTCATGAAGGGGTTAGTACCATCCTCTCAGTGCTGCTCTTGTGATAGTGAGTGAGTGAGTGAGTTCTCATGAGATGTGGTTATTTAAAACTGTGGGCACTGCCCCCTTTCTCTTTTTCTCCGGCTCCATCCATGTGAAGTGCCTCACTCCCTGCTTTGCCTTCTGCCAACAAAAGCTTCCAGAGTCCTCCCTAGCAGCAAAAGTTGCTATGCTTCCTGTACAGTCTGCAGAACTGTGAGCCAATTAAACCTCTTTTCTTTATAAATTACCCAGTCTCAGGTATTTCTTTATTAGCAGTGTGAGAATGGACTAATACATCTACCATATGTATCAAAGTAAAATTATTTGTCATTGGACATAATTCCACCACAGTCTGGACTTCACCTCTCTGTATCATCCTGATGCCAGGGGAAAAGCCTCTGGTTATATCCACCTGCTGGCTGACACACACATGTCTGTTCTTTGCTCCCTCCTCATGACTGGATTGTTGATGAGCCAAGTACCCAGCCTCCTACTATTGTGGGTGTGGCCAGGAATTAAACTCTCTCTGTTGCTTAAGATCCTCTGATGAGAAGAAGCAGTTCTTGGGAAATCACTTTGTCCTCCATTTAACAGACAGCTTCCTAACTGATATGGTTTTGTCATGTCCTCACCCAAATCTCATCTTGAATTGTAGCTCCCATAATCCCCCTGTGTCGTGCAAGGGACCTAGTGGGAGGTCATTGAATCGTGGGGGTGGGTTTTTCCCATGCTGTTCTCGTGGTTTTTGTGGTAGTGAATGAGTGTCACGAGATCTGATGGTTTTATACAGGGCAGTTCCCCTGCATATGCTTGCTTGCCTGCTGCCATGTAAGACGTGCCTGTGTTCCCCCTTAGCCTTCTGCTATGGTTGTGAGGCCTCCCCAGCCATGTGCAACTGTGAGTCCATTAAATCTCTTTTTCCTTATAAATTACCCAGTCTTGAGTATTTCCTCATAGCAGTATGAAAATGGACTAAGACACTGACTAATGAATCCATTAGGTGACACTGTACCAACCCTTGTTTAAATACCATGTTTTCTGTGACCATTCATACACTATGACTCCAGTCTTGCTGGCCACAATTACATGTAAGTTATCTTAGGAAACACAGTGTGCAAAGGAACAATCACAGGAGGTAGCGAGAAGGAAAGAGAAAATTCTAGAGTATGGGCGAGAGAGAGCAAAGCAGAATGACAATAATAATAATAATAATTGCAACCATATAGCAACAATTACTAAGGATTTAATATGTACCAGGCTCTGTTCTAGAAAAAAGAGCCAGAGCAAGAAGCAGGTGCCAATTCATGAAGAAGTCTTAAACATGCCTGGAATAAATTAGAAATATGGTGCAGTTAATTCATTCAAGTTTCCCTATGCAACTCTTCACACAGGTGAAGAAAAGAGTGTAGATAAGATGCTATTCCTGCAGAAGCAGATGAAGAAAACAAAACAAAACATTGAGAAATGGTTTCTCTTTGGCCTACATCTGTCTCTGCTGAGAACTTTGCACAATAGCAGGCTTGCCTTTAACTAGATTCCAACAAACAGAAATTTGTTGGAAGGGGGCTGGAAATCCTGGAACCAAAAAACAAATGGTGTCATCCTGTTTCATAGGAATGAGTCATTTATGTTATTTTTTTAAACTTAAAACATTTGAGATTTCTCTTAAAAGATGAGACCTGTTGTTGAGATGCTTGAAGAAGTAGTAGTTGGTTGGTGAGAGGTTAGGTGAACATGGCAGCTGAAGCAAAACTTCATAGCCCAATTCATTCAACTTTTGAAGCCTTGGTTGTGTGATGTGCAGTAAGGCATTGTTGTGAAGAATTGGGCCATTTCTGTTGACCAATGCCAGCTGTAAGCGTTGCAGTTTTTGGTGCATCCATCAATTTGCTGAGCATACTTCTCAGATGGCACGATTTTGCCAGAATTTAGAAAGCTATAGTGGATCAGATCAGCAGCAGACCACCAGTGACCTTTTTTTGGTGCAAGTTTGGTTTGAGGAAGTGCTTTGGAGCTTCTTCTTGATCCAACCACTGAGCTGGTCATCACTGGTTGTCCTGTAAAATCTAATTTTCGTCGCATGTCACAATCTGATCAAGAAATGGTTCATTGTTGTTGTGTAGAGTAAGAGAAGATGGCACTTCAAAACGATGTTAGGTTTTTTTTTTGCTCAGCTCACAAGGCACCCACTTATTGAGTTTTTAACCTTTCCAACTTGCTTCAAATGCCATAGGACTATAGACAGGTCCATGTCGAGTTCTTTGGCAACTTCTAGTGTCGTTGTAAGAGGATCAGCTTCGATAATCTCTCGCAGTTGGTCGTGGTCAACTTCTGATGGCCAGTCACTATGCTCCTCATCTTCAAGGCTCTCGTCTCCTTTGCAAAACTCCCTGAAGCACCACTCTACTGTTTGTTCTTTAGCAGTTCCTAGGCCAAATGCATTGTTGATGTTGTGAGTTGTCTCCACTGCTTTATGACCCATTTTGAACTTGAATAAGAAAATCGCTAGAATTTGCTTTTTGTCTAATATCATTTCCATAGTCTAAAATAAACACAAAATAAACAGCAAGTAATAAGTCAATAGCAAAAAGACATAAAGCAAGAAATTCCGATTAACACAATGTATAACATAACCACATTTTTAAAAGAATGTATTCCAATATTGAATGGCAAATTCCAACAATTCAAAAACCACAATTACTTTTGCACTCACCTATCTCTTAAAAGATAAGACCTGATTTTAAAAATTATAAAAGAAAATAGAAATGAGAATAAGAACTATAAGAAAATTGGGTTTTTGTGTGTGTGTGGCCAACATGAAAGGTAAAAAGAAAAGCATTTCTGAGGCTATTCAGAAGAAGACTTTTTAGCTACATAAAATCATCTCTATTCTTAATAAGTGTGACTAATGCAGTTATGAGTGACGGGAAAACTGTCAGATGCAAAATAATTTCGAAGAGTTAAAATGTAATGTTATATCTAGTGTGAAACAAATATCTAGTTTAGAATATAAAGAGATACGAATGTTTTATTTGTCAAAAATCAGCTTTTGTTTATTCTACTCAGCACACACAGCTCCTGTTTTTCTTTTCTTCTTTTTTTTTACACCAAACAACCAGACCCATCCTCCTGGAGCCTGGTGCTCTCCTGGGTAAGGACTAGCAATGATATCACATGGATCTGAGGTTGTTGGTCCTGGCACCATATATTGCTATGTGGGTGTCTTCCAGCAGGGGAACATGGAAATCCAGGCAATGATCAGGAAAACAGGACCATCCCAAACTTTGTGGTCCTCACCAGCACGGAACAATTGATTAGATGATCAGTGATAGTGCAATGAATCAAACTGTGATTGAAGCCTACCAACACCATTTCATCACTAAGGATCTGTTTGGATATTTGGGTGGGGCTTACAAGGTGATGGTGGTGGCGGCATGTGGCAGTAATTCCAGGTAGAGTACAAGTGAGGGAATGAAAGCTTCCATCCCAAGAAGGAGTCTTTTATGTTTCTGAAAAACATGGAGAAGATTGCAGAAGCTACCTCTGGGAGGATTGTTACTGTTTTGTCATCACGGGTCTGCTTATTTCATCTCTTAATTCGAACCATGAATAGTCTCGCTGTGCTCAGAATCATCAACGAGGCAATGTCCACTGCCTCTATTCATGGCTTAGACAAGAAGATTGATGTTAAACGAGTTATATTGATCTTCGAAGTTGAAAGTGGCATTTAATGTATCTATTCTCCCTTCTGAAGATGGTATCTTTTATGTCAAGACTTCATCTGAACAAATCCACTTGAGTTAAAGAAGATTTTGACAACTGAATGGTCAATGATTTCATTGCCAAACTCAAGTGTGAAAAAAACAAAAAGGATTTGTTACCTCCACACTTACTGCAAGCATCTCACCATGAATATGATTGAGCCCCCCTGCTCCAAAAAGCAACTGATTCTCCATATCCATCCTCAACTTGAAGAACTGAATGGTCTCTTGTCCACTGGCCCCTGGCGCCTGGGTCCTTCAAAACAGCAAACTCATCAAGTCACAGATTTATTTATTTATTTGTTTATTTTATTTTATTTTTGAGATGGAGTCTTGCTCTGTTGCCCAGGCTGGAGTGCAGTGGCATGATCTTGTCTCACTGCAACCTCTACCTCCCAGGTCCAAACATTTCTCCTGTCTCAGCCTCCTGAGTAGCTGGGACTACAGGTACACGCCAAGACGCCCAGCTAATTTTTGCATTTTTAGTAGAGACGGGGTTTCACCATATTGGTCAGGCTGGTCTTGAACTCCTGACCTCAGGTAATCCACCTGCCTCGGCTCCCAAAGTGCTGACAGGCATGATCCACCACACCCAGGAGGTCACAGATTTGTAACATTGCCCTAGTGGGGCACTCTGTCATATGTCAAAGAATAAGAAACCTACGTGGGACTTCTCAATGATAGGATGAGACTGTCACTTAGATAAAGCTGTCTGAACCACAATTTGATCTGGCACAGATCTAGCAATGTTTAGGATTTTTTTTTTTCTCAAGAATCTTTGGAATAGATGTCTCTGTTGGAAATATTTCTGTTCTGATCTGCTGGGCCACTAAGCAGTGCAAACTTTATTGCTTCTCAGACAACCAGCATCATACACTTAGGTTTATGAAAATGAGAGAGCAATCAATGACCAATGAAACCTGCCTGAGGGTCCACAGCATTCTTCAAGTTGATCTAAACTATGACACTGAGGCCTGTGGGAAGCCCCGTGTGTCAGCAGAGCAGAGCACAGGCAAAGAGAAGAAGTTTATGATTGTTGAAGACAAAGAATGTCTTTGAGAAAGGAAGATATTAAGTTCATGGTGCAAGAACCTGAGAGGCACAGACAGAAGAGGAGAAGCACAGAGGCAAGCTGTCTTCCAACCATTCACTGAACTCCTGTGCTCTCAATCAGAAGGCCACTGTGGAAGAGGAGAAACTTCAAGATAAGTACAATGCAGTCATCCACCGGCTGGACAAGACTCAGTCTACTGAGAACAAGAGTTTCTGAAAAGAAGAAACTAGAGAATGTCTTGCCAACCCACCCATCCTAAGTCTGTCCTGAGGGCAGAAGCCACACCAAGAAGATGTCTTAGGAGTTCCTGAGGGGCTGAGCTCCCTGTGCTGGTTCTGCATCCACCACCAAGACCAGTAAATGCACATTCCACCCAGCTGGTCAAACATAGGAAGAGAGAATTCAGACCCAAGTCCCTACAGTGGCAGTATCTTAACTGTGGTACAAATTCTTGAGCATTCCGATACTTGAGTATGCATATAGAAAAAGAAGTGAGCAATTTTCTACAATCAGGTCTGTAGAAAAGTAAAAAATGCAACTCATGTCCCAAAGAATAAATATCCACTTAAAATTGACATTAGAAAAGGAAGAGAATAAGTCACTTTTCATCTCCTGAATAAGCATTAACAAAAACTCAAAGAGTGTTTATCGGTTTGAAGGTCCCTCCAGTTATTAACCTACCTAAAGTAGACACAAAACTTTCAACCCTAGAAGCTAAAGCTAAGGACAAGTTACATAATTCTCATTGCTGAACACCATTTCTTCAGAAGGCTTTTCTGGGGTGTTAAATTCAGAGAGGAATTTATCTTGTGGATACTTCTGAAGGGAACATTAAAGCAAATTAAAGACTAATGTTTGGTGAAGTTTTACAGAAAATTCAGAAATGATTTTCATGGAGATGGTTCTTAAAGGAATCTCTGAGAAAATCTGAGGAATCTCAGACACAAGGAGGCCCCCGTCACTTTAATTCAAGTCCATAAATATTCCTTGAGGAGCTACGAGATGCCAGGCACTGTGGCAGGTCCTAAGACACAGCAGTATGTAACATACATGTTCAACTTTGTATGATGATGTCTCAGGATTTACATTAAATTAGCAAAACAAATCAATGATAACAAAGCTATTCACTGAGGAAAACGTAAGCTAGACTTGGGTGGGAAATTCTCTAACACATAATTTTCTTCTTGTTGATTTTAACTTTGTGCTTTGTTCTTTATTTTTATAAAATTGAAGATTTAACAATTTTTGGCATATGCATGGTGATTTCCATTGCGACTTTCTATTGTTATTTTAAATGTTTATCAAAGTAATATGTGTCTATAGTTTAAAGGATCTAGTGGTCCTTTGTCCTAGAAGGCTTATGATGAAAACAATCTCCTGTTTCTCACTTCCTAATCCCCATTTCCACTCCCAAAAGGTAATCAATTTCAGCTGTTTATTTTTTTTTCTGATCTTTCATCTTTTCTCAATAACAAAGATGTGCCACATTTGTTGATTTGGAATTGTTGGCATTATCTGAAGTCTGCCCTCCATGAAAGATCCAAAAGCATCCCCCAGCTTTCTCAGCACCAGCCTCCTCCTGCCTCCCTGCACCACAGCCTCTCAAAGTGTAATGTTATAATTGAGTGAGATTGGCATTCTGCATTTATATATTCTTGGATATATTTTGGCAATATTTACATGAGTCATAGCTGAAAAACACTGTCTTCCTATGATACCATGTCCTTTCTTATGCAACGTTTCGTTTTTCCTGGAGTTCACAACTACCTTACTTTTTCTGTTGTCTTTGTACTTGTCAGTATCTAATCCTCAAATTTGGCCAGAACCCCTTACAACCCTTACTGATCATCCCCTAGGTCCTTGTTTTTCTTGGCAGGTTATTTCAGCTTCTGTCCTCTAGCTTTATTCTGCACTGCTTATTTTTCTTGTCTAACTGCTGCCCCCCCCAGTTGTCAAGTTGGGATCTTCCTTCACCATCATCCTGGGAATACATTCTTCCTTCTCCTACATTGGACTTCTGCTTTCTAGAACCCTTCTTATCTTTTGTGGTTTACTCTTTTGTCTTGGAGGCAGACATTCCATACTAGTTTCCTAATAAAGAGCGCTGGGAATATTTTTTTCTTTAAAAAGGAGAACTTGCATGCCTGGAAATGTCTTTATTCTATCCTCAAATTTGTTTGACTTGGAATAGAATTCTAGGTTAGAAATGAATCCCCTTAGACATTTGAAGGCTTTACTTTCCTTTCAATTCTAGAGTTGGTGTTTTGAAATTGAACGCTGCTCCAGTTCCTAACTTCCTGTTTGTGGCCTGCATTTTCTCTCTGGGAAGTTTTAGAATCTGCTCTTCATTCCTGGGTTCTCAATTTCCCAGCAGTGGGCTTTGGTGTGAGTCTATTTTCATGCATTTGTGCTGAGCAATTGCCATGCTCTTCAGTCTGAAAGCTCAGATCTGTTTGTCTTTGGAAAACTTTTACATCAGGTTTTTTTTTATTTTTGTTTTTGTAATCTCCTCTCCTCCATTTTCTCTGCCTTTTCCCAACTGTTGCGTTCCTATCAGACCTTTTAGGCTGAGCTTCTAACTTTCTTATTCATTATCTCCGATTTTCCTTATCTTTGTTGCTATCTACTTTTCAGAAGATTCTATCAATTTTATATTAGTTCTTCTGTTGTCGTCGTTGTTATTACTATTATTATTATTTTGATAGAGTCTCACTCTGTCACCCTGCAGTGGTGTGGTCTCTGCTCACTGCAACCTCCACCTCCCAGGTTTAAGTGATTCTCCTGCCTCAGCCTTCCAAGTAGCTGGGATTGCAGGCATCTGCCACCACACCTGGCTAACTTTTGTGTTTTTAGTAGAGATGGGGTTTTACCATGTTGGTCAGGCTGATCTCAAACTCCTGACCTCAGGTGATCCACCCACCTCAGTTTTCCAAAGTGCTGGGTTATTTTTTAAATAATTTTAAATTAATTTTAAAATAATTGTTAAATTAATTTAAATAAAAATAAAATAAAATAAAAATAAATTTTAAATTAATTTAAATAATTTTAAGTTAATTTTAAAATAAATTTTAAATTAATTTAAATAATTTTAAATTAATTTTAAAAATTTCTGCTACCATTTTCTTAACGTTTCAAAGAGCTCTTCTTTATTCTCTGAATGTTCCCATTTCTTTTGTTTTGTTTTATTTTTAGTATCATTCTAATATTATAGATATAATACATTCTTTGTTTCTCTGATGTATAACATGTGTTCATGTATTCCATTCTATCCTCCCTATTATTTATATTTCTTCCAAGTCTTTTTTTCTTTTGGGTTATGTTGATAAAAACTATGAAATTCTATAAAATATTCGAAGAGATTTGTTCTCAGCTAAATATGAGGGCCATGGCCCATGACACAGCTTCCAGAGGTCCTGAGAACATGTGCCCAAGGTGGTTGGGTTACAGCTTGGTTTTATATGTTTTAGGGAGAGATGAGATATCAAACCTTTTTTTTTTAAATTTGTATTTTTTAATATATTTTTATTATACTTAAGTTCTGGGATACATGTGCAAAACGTGCAGGTTTGTTACATAGGTATACATGTGCCAAGGTGGTTTGCTGCACCCATCAACCTGTCATCTACATTAGGTATTTCTCCTAATGCTATTCCTCCTCTTGCCCCCAGCCCCGGACAGACCCCAGTGTGTGATGTTCCCCACCCTGTGCCCATATGTTCTCATTGTTCAACTCCCACTTATGAGTGAGAACATGCAGTTTGGTTTTCTGTTCCTGTGTTAGTTTGCTGAGAATTATGGTTTCCAGCTTCATCCAGGTCCCTGCAAAGAACATGAACACATTCTTTTTTATGGATGCATAGTATTCCATGGTGTATATGTGCCACATTTTCTTTATCCAGTCTATCCTTAACGGGCATTTGGGTTGGTTCCAAATCTTTGTTATTGTGAATAGTACTGCAATAAATATACATGTGCATATATCTTTATAGTTTGATGATTTATAATCCTTTGGGCATATACCCGGTAATGGGATTGCTGGGTCAAATGGTATATCTAGTTCTAGATCCTTGAGGAATTGCCACACTGTCTTCCGCAATGGTTGAACTAGAGGACACAAGCAAACAGAAAAACATTTCATGCTCATGGATAGGAAGATTCAATATCATGAAAATGTTATTTCTATCAAGCTACCATTGACTTTCTTTACAGAATTAGAAAAAAACTACTTTAAATTTCAGATGGAACCAAAAAAGAGCCCATATGGTCAAGACAATCCTAAGCAAAAAGAACCAAGCTGGAGGCATGATGCTACCTAACTTCAAATTATACTGCAAGGTTACAGTAATCAAAACAGCATAGTACTGGTACCAAAACAGATATATAGACCAATAGAACAGAACAGAGGCCTCAGAAATAACACCACACATCTACAACCATTTGATCTTTGACAAACCTGACAAAAACAAGCAATTCCCTATTTGATAAAATATATCACTTCTTAAGCTATTAGCTAAAGACCTGGAATCAATAGAAAGTAGTGTCTGGGTTAAGACAATGGGTTGTGGAAATCAAGATTCTTACTATGTAGATAAAGTCTCATAGGTGGCCACCCTTCAAGACAATAGATGGCAAATGTTTTCTATTCAGAAGGCAAACGTTTCCTATTCAGAACTTTAAAATGTGCCAGACTCTCTAGAAAGAACAAAATAAGGGAAGGAGATTCTCTACAGAATGCAATTTTCCCCCACAAGACACCACTTTCCAAAATATGTCAAATAAACATATTTTGTGGTAAAATACTTTGAATTTTTTCAGGACCTGCTATCTGTCATGTGATCCTATACTGGAGTCAGGTTGGAATTGGGTATCTTATTGCTATAAATAACCTGCTTTGTTAGTCTTAAGATATCTGTTTCAATGTTAATGCTGGTCAGCTGTGCCTGAACTCCAAAGGGAGGAAGGTATAATGAGGCACGTCTAACCCCACTTCTTGTCATGGTCTGAACTTGTTTTTTCAGGTTTCTTTGGAATCCCCTTGGCTGAGGGGGGGTCCATTCAGTCAGCTGGGGAGCTTAGAGTTTTATTTTTGGTTTACAGGTAGTTTTAGTCTTTCAGGCTCAAGGCTTTTCTTGGTTTGCCATTGTATTTTAAGAAGTCACCAGGACATAGATTGGTAGTATTGTGTGCTCAGAGGGGGCTCACTGGCAGGCAGGACTCAGCCACTCTACAGGAGATTCCACCAAACACCCACCTCTACACGTCTCTTCCCTTGTTCTGGGACATTCCCTAGAGGGGACTCCTCCTTTCCATGGTGGGGCCCTGCAGACTGGGTGAGTTTCGAATGGGTGAAATGTGAAGGGGTTCTCGTGTTGCTTTCTTCCGTAGCTTTTAGGACAGTTGCCGCCACTGTTCCCAGCCGTGTTCAGTCCAGAGGCTCTCTCATGTAAGGTCGTGAAGGAAGGGGAATGGCAGTTACCTGGCTAAGGGGAAGGGAGTTAGGGATGGAGCAGAATAAAACACCATTCCTTCCTAGAGAAACCTCCATTCCCTCCCCACTTCCCAACAGCCATGGGAGGGTTTTTGAAGTAGAAACAGAAAAACAGACAAAAGAAGCCAAGTGGTCTTGGTCCCCTGGCCCTCAAAATAGTGCCCACATCCTGCTTCCTATAGGTATATATTTAATTAGTATGTTCCCCTGTTCATTCATTCAACAAATATTCAGAAGGTGCTCTTTAATGTGCCAGCCACTGTTCTATCCACTGAGGATGCAACATTGTGCAAAACAGATGAAAATTCCTGCTCTTATAGAGCACGCATTCTATAGAGGGGTGGGGGTGACCAAAAGCAAACAAATGAATATCTAAGAGGATGGATGGCCTAGGGCTGTGCAGGGCAAGGGAAGGGGCTAGTGATGTTGGGACATGCTGTTTCACCTCTAGCCTTAAGAAAGCCCTCTCTTGCAGGGGACCCAGAAAAATGAGAGCCTGTGGCCAGAGGGCATGGTGGGAGAGGTGTTTCTTGGCCAAGAAAAGAGCAACTAGAGAGGCCCTGGGCCGGAGGCACATTCTACATAGCAAGGGCAGAGAGATATGGTCAGAGGAGAGCAGGATGCTATTCTCAGGGAGGTGGTAGAAGGTGGGGGATAGATGGGAGAAACACTATCCGTGTTTGAAAAGTTTAACCCTGGCCACTGTATGAGACAGCAGGAGCCCTACAACACCACCCCCCTAATTAGGTGGGTGACCATGGGGGCTCCTGATCAGGTTCTGGCTGCATATTTAAGGTGGTGCCAACAGGGTTTGCAGATGAATTAGGTGCTGGATGAGAGAAAAAGGAGTATTGATGGCTCTGAGCATCAGGAAGAAGGGGGTCATCTTTTCTGATATGGGAGGAACTTCTTGGGGGAGGTCCCCATCTGAATGTAAGACCTGTTTAGTTTGAAGTTTGAGTAGAAATGCAGAGAAAATATTCCTCGAGACCCTTGTCCACACTCAGGGACACGGTTCTGGGTTCTGGGTGGGTTTGCTCAGCCTGCCTTTTGCCTTTCCTTATCTCTCCCCTCCACTCTTACCACCCTCCTTTTGGCTCCAGAGACCAGCATGGCTGCAAGAGAATAAAGGAAGAAAGTTCAGGTGTGTGTAGAGTTAGGAAACATAGAATACTGTCAAAGTGGATAAAGAGAAGTGGGACTGTAGTCCATACTGTTTTATAACCTGCTTTAAAAACAAAAAACACTACATTGTGAGATTTTTTCTCTTCATTATTGGTATTTTATATCCCACTGGAAATTTTTTATGGCCACTTGGGAAAATCTGGTACATCTTTGTGACTGATATTTCCCCTCTCTCCAACTCTAACCCGCGACTGTGTTTTGTGCTCTCTTGGTGGGCTTCGGAACATAGGTGGTGTTCAGATTGGCCAAGAGAAGAGTACAGGGTGCCTGGGAGCTGGACAGCTATTGTCTACCAGGTGGATGAGCACAGAATGTGAGGAAATTTGACCTAGGAGTTGGCAACAGAGCCCCAGAGCTTGGTAATAGGCTGTGGGAGTATTCTTAGCAAGTGGTGATTGCTCCCAGGCTGTATGGGGTTCCAATGCAGCTGCTCTGATAGGACAGGTCAAGTAACCTCAGATTAGCACCATAGGGCACCTAACTGTGGACAAAGACTGTTATCTGTGTGTACAAATGTGTGTGCACGCATGTGTGTGCATGCACAAGGCCCGCCCCCACACCTGAGCTCATGTCACTTCTGGTTTAGGCCAGGAGGGCTCCTCGTCAGAGTTCAGGGAAATCCCAAGGGCAGCCTGTCCCATTCCCTCAGACTCTCATACACACTCAGGGACATGGTTCTGGGTTCTAGATGGTTTCACTCAGCCTGCTGTTTGCCTTTTGTTATCTCTCCCCTCCACTCCTACCACCCTCTCTTTGGCTCCGGAGACCATCATGGGCTGAAGGGAGGTTGGACTCTAGTCCATGGAAGAGAATAAAAGAAAAAATATATATAGGTTCTTAATTATGGGGAGACAAGTGTGCCTTGGAGTTCCTGTCTTCAGAGCAAAGCAGAGGGTCCACTTGCAGGATGTCAGCCCAAGCAAATTGTGAGCCTGGTGGATAGCTTGATGGCAGATTCTTTGTGCCTCCTAAAATGGGAATTAATCAGGGTAGGGTGGCTGCCTTGACTGGCAGGGCTGGGCTTGGAGTAGGGGCAGGGGACAGGGAGACTGAGACATAATCTCCTTACTCTGACTCTGACTCTGTCCCTGCAAGCTGTGGCTACAACAGGATAGGTCAGCTGGCAGAGAGTATTTAGGAAAATGGAAAGTTGTTTTCAGAAAATGAGCTAGAGAAGAACAGATGCCCGTGTTTTGCTGTTGCCATCACTATGTCTTTTCTGCATAACATATTCCCGAAAGATGTTTAAAAGGCCTCAAGAAATAATGTTGCATCAACATCTCTTGATGGCAGGTGGGAGGTAAGGAGGCGACAAGACAGCTTGTTCTGTAGAGAAGTTTTCTTTCCAAGTGGAGGTTGAAATCTGAACTGCAGGGGTGGGGGGTTGTAGGCACAGGAGTTGTTCAAGTGGGTTTGGCATGTGCAGACACCAAGATGAGGGTCACTGCGATTCATTCATTCTGTCAGTAAGTATTTATTGGGGGCATCTCTCATGCCAGTCCCTCCGTTAGGTGCCAGGAGAACAACACTGAGCAAAGTAAACTCAAGTTTAAAAAAACAAAGAACGTCCTTTTGAACATAAAGGTTTGAGATAAAATGAAGGACATTCTGAAGGAAAAAGAAGCAGGTAAAAGAATCAAGGTAAAGGGTACTGTGAACATAAATAATAATGGAAACATGAAAGGTACAAATCTGAAAAATGATCTTTGATTATCAAATGGGAGAGCAGATTAAATTTTTTTTTTATTTAACTTTTTGGATAGGTAGTATGTTTATGTGGTTTAAACATCTAAATAATACAAAAAGTCATACTCTGAAAAGTCTTGCTCTCTTTCTCCCCTTCTTACCTAAATGACAGCAGATTTCATAAAACAGGTGTATGGGTTTTCTAGGCTGTGTGACAAATGACCACAAATGTAGTGGCTTAAAACAATGCGTGTTTATTATCTCACCATTTCTCTGGGCCAGGAATCTGGGTGTGTCTTGGGTGGGTCCTCTGCACAGGTCTCACGGGGCTGCAGTTAACACATCAACTGGGTCGTGTTTTCATCAGAGACTCGAATGGGGAAGGATGTGTTTGCAATCTCCCTTTAGTTGCTGGCAGACTTTATTTCCTTGCAGCTATAAAACCCATAGCAGTCTGCTTCTTCAAAGCTAGCAGAAGAGAGAGTCTCTAACCTAAAGAGGAGCCTATTTAAGGAGTTCCATCTAATTAGCTTAGGGCCTCCCAAGTTAGACTATCATTTGATTAACTCAAAACCACCTGATTTGGGATCTTAATTATATTTGCAAAATCCCTTCATTTTGGCCATATCTTATTAGCTAAGAAGCAAGTCAGGCTTTATGTGAACTCAAGGGCAGTAGATGATCTAAGGCTTCACTGCACTGGGGATCACCTTAGGGTGTGCCTCCTGCACTAGGGGCTGGCAAACAATAACCCATGGGCCAAATCCAGCCTCTACCTGTTGTTGTAGATACAAGTGTTTTTATTGTTGTTTAGTTTTCTTTTATTATTATTATTTGTAGAGACGGGATCTCACTGTGTCACCCAGGCTAGAGTGCAGTGGCATGATCATAGCTCACTACAGACTTGACCTTACAGGCTCAAATGATCCTTCCTCCCGCCTCCGCCTCCTGAGTAGCTGGGACCACAGGTGCATGCCACTATGCTTGGATATTTATTTTTATTTTTTGTAGAGACAGGATCTCCCTATGTTGCTTAGGCGAGTCTTGCAGTCCTGGGCTCAAGTAATTTTTCTGCCTTGGCCTCCCAAAGTGATATTACACTCATGAGCCACTGTGCCTGGCAATAAATATAGTTTTACTGGAACTCAGCTACACTCATGAGTTTATGTATTGCCTATATCTGCTTTCTTGCTAACATGGCAGAGTTGAGCAGTGCAACAGAGAGCACGTGTGGCCTGCAAGCCTAAAATAGTTGCTACCTGACCCTTCACGGGAAAAGTTTGCAGAGCCCTAGACACTCTTCTACACCATGCTTTTCCCCTTACCATTAAAACCAGGTGGTCTCTCCATATCAGTGCACACAGATTTTCACCCTTTTTTATAGCTTCATAGTCATGGTATTCCATTTAAGATACCATAGTTTACTCAACTGTCCGTGGCTACTGGACACAAGTGGTTTCCACTCTTTTGCTAAACACCATCTTAGAAGTAAGAAATGTTGGGTCTCAGAAACTGATACCCCAAAATATGACACTTTGACATGCTGAAGTGAAGAAGAGGCCTCGAGGTCTCTCTGACGTCCTCTTAGCCCTTCCCCTGTCTCTCAATCCTATGTCTCTTCCAAAGCGCAGGGGGACTTATTCTCTGAAGTTTCCTTATTTGTCTGAAGTCCAGACCTGCCAAAGAAGGAAACAGTAACCTTTGGTCCCTCCCTGAGTTTTCATCAACTGAATTCATATTGCAGGAAGAAAGGCTGAAGTCTGTGTAGGCAGCTAGGCACAAATGATCGTTCCAAACCTTTGTCTGCTCTGTGGGCCCAACAGACTTTGTCCCAGGCCAGTGTATTGTCTTCAAGCCCGTTGAATTTCCCTAAAAATCATTTACTAGCCTCCTAAAATCGTCTGCCCCTTCCCACCTCCCTCTTCCCTAAGAAGAAGGGTATATAAGCATCAGATGTACCATTGCAAGTGGGACAGTCACTCTGTGATTCTTCCCCATGTACGCTAATAAAGCTGTATGTACTTCCTCCTATTAACCTACCTTTGTCATTTGATTCCTCAGTATACCATCCAGGGGAAAAGGGACGTTTTCCCTTCCCTCAGACAGAAATTATAAAATCCTGATCTAATGAAGTCAAATACATTCATTTCTCTTTTTATTATGCTTTAAGCAAAGCTCTTTTTGATGTTAAAAATATTTATTTTAGGCCAGGCGTGATGGCTCACATATGTAATCCTAGCATTTGGGAGGCCAAGGCAGGAGAACTGCTTGAGCCCAGGAGTTCAAGACCAGCCTGAGCAATGTAGTGAAACCCCCATCGCAAGAAAAAATAAAAGATTAGCTGAGCATGGTGGCACATGCCTGTAGTCTCAGTTACTCAGGAGGCTGAGGTGGGAGGATTGCTTGAGACCAGGAGGTCAAGGCTGCAGTGAGCTGTGATCACACCACTGCACTCCAGCCTGGGTGACAGAGTGAGAACCTGTCTTGAAAAAAGAAAAATTATTTTTTGATTAAAAATGTAATACAAAATTATACAAAGTTTAAAACTTCAGAAATAAAAGGTGTCAAAAGTATAAGGCCTGGGCATTTGTGGGAAAATGGTAGGGAAGAAAGATTGCCCATGGTGTCTTTTTTTCACAGTCTCTGGAATGCACCATCAAAGCCTTTGCTGAGCTCAGCCAAAGCTGGGCTACAAGGCATGAGAAAGCCGAAGGGTGTAAGAGGCTGAAGTTTGGTCTTCTCCGGGCTAGGGAGGGCCTGGGTGCCTGAGGCAGAGCCCTGGGTTGAGTCTTGGACTTCACAGTGCCTACAGGGAGCTCATGGAGACCTAGGGACCAGTTTGGAAGGGTGGAACCAGCCAGTGTGCTCTGTCCTGGAGGACTCACTGGTCTCCCTCAGAGAAGCCTCAGGGAAGTTGATCAGGTGATCCTAGTGGCCCACCTCTGAGAGATGAGAGAGCAACAGCCTTGCAATGGGAAAAGCTCGGACCTGGGTGCTGCTTCCCAGATGCAGGCAGGGAACCGAGCAACCCAAACTACACATCAGGGTCCACGGAAGCAGTGACTGCTGGACCCCCACCACCTGAGGGCTGCCACACACAAGGTAGCCCAGCCAAGCATGGCTCCAAGGGTGAAGAGAGCTGCAAGGAGGCAAGGCAGGAAAACGAGGCATCTAAGGCATCCCAACAGGCAGGGAGAGGAAGAATACGCAGTCAGCTCGCACAGAAACAGGCCTGCTGCTGGGAGCAGATGTGGCTTGAATCAAAAATCAGTAAGAGTGCTTCAGAATCCAATTACAGCATGGACTGGAACTGAAGAATTATTTTTGAATTAAAAAAATTAAGCATATATCTTCAAAGGGATGACATCCTCTAGTTAAACACAAATTAGTGGCCTGGAAGATTAAGTAGAAGACATGAATCTCGAAGCCCAGAGAAACATTTGCAGATGAAAATTGTCTGAGGGAACAAAATAAGAACCATAAAAGCTGATAGGCTGGTCGCGGTGGCTCATGCCTGTAATCCCAGCACTTTGGGAGAGCAAGGCGGATGGATCATGTAAGGTCAGGTGTTCGAGACCAGCCTGGCCAACACGGTGAAACCCTATCTCTACTAAAAATACAAAAATTAGCCAGGTGTGGTGGTGGGCACCTGTAATCCCAGCTACGAGGGAGGCTGAGGCAAGAGAATCACTTGAACCCGGGAGGCAGAGGTTGCAGTGAGCCAAGATCGTGCCATTGCACTCTAGCTTGGGTGACAAGAACAAAACTCTGTCTCAAAACAAAACAAAACAAAACAAAAAACTGGTAGAAAAATGATAGGGTAACAATGTAGGAGAGGAATTCACTAAGCAGATACTTGAAATAACTCTTCAAGTTGTAAATCACTTGAGTATATAGGTAAAACCAGTCACCCAAGTTCCACTGAGAACTCATGAAAGAGATACCCAGTGAACCTAGGCTGGCCATGTCACTGCCCAGCAAGAATCAGTAGAAAATCTTACAAGCTTCCAAAGGGAAAGAAATAATACTTAAAAGAAAATGCAACTGTTCTCAGGTTTTCCACTGGCAGCACTGTAAGATACAAGACAGCAGAGCAATCAATACCTACACTGAAAGGATAGGGCTGTCAGTCAAGCCTCTGGACTAGCACAGGGTCCTCTGCCCATCATTTGGAAATATGCTAGCATCACATTCAGCTGGAGTGGCGGGAAGTGGCCCCACTACCTCAGAAGAGCAAGCCAATGGGGATTCAGTCATGTACAAGAAGCCTCTGAATGGGTACCCCAGGCACTCGGGGGCTGATGTGTGACTCCATGGTGGAGTTTGAGAAAATGGTGTATTTGGGATATACTTATAACACTAAAAAATTATTCTCTAGGGGCCAGGCATAGTGGTTCATGCCTGTAATCCCAACCCTTTGGGAGGCTGAGGTGGGCAGATCACTTGAGGCCAGGAGTTTGAGACTAACCTGGTCAACATGGTGAAACCCCATTTCTACCAAAAATACAAAAATTAGCCAGGCACAGCGGTGTACTTGTAGTCCCAGCTACTTAGGAGGCTGAAGAACAGCTGGAACCAAGGAGGTAGAGGTGAACCAAGATCACACCACTACACTCCAGCCTGGGGAACAGAGCCAGACTCTGTCTTAAAAAAACAAAAACAAAAACAAAAAGCAAACAAAAAATCTGTTTATCTCCAATTTAAAGGTATTTGAATGTCTGGCATTTCTTTCAGTTAATCGTTATTTATTCATTTATTTTTTTGTGCTAAATCTGGCAACTGTCTTCCGTGATACTGTCTTCCTCTGGGCATCACAGGCAATTAGGAAGAGAGAAGAGAGGTGTCACTAGCAGATGTCTGCCTATATCTAACTGGCCAGAGCAGTGTCCTATGGCCAGCCACACCCAGCATCCAGGGAAGCTGGGACGTCAGTGAAGCATATGTAGCTTCTATAGAAAAGGTAAACAAGGGAGAGAGGCTGGAAGTGGGGTTGGCCAGCTGACACACCCACAGCATTTTCCAGGGCCACCGCATCCCATGTGTGCAGGTTACACTACAAACCACAGGGGCTCCATTTTTATTATACTTTATGTGAAAGCCGCCCGTGGTTGTTTAGTCAGTTAACTATTTCTGAGTATCAAACTATTCCACTAAGCAGTTTAGAATAGCAACCGTGAATTACTGCTTATGCGTCTACAGGTCGGCTGTGTGGTTCTGGTCCTGCCTGGGCTCCCTCCCCTGTCTGCAGTGACCTCAGGCCAGTCAAGGGGCTGTGCTTCTGGGCTTGGCCGGCTCTCTGATGGGGTACTTCAGTCCCCTGCCACGTGGCCTCTTGTTCCCCAACAGGATAGCTGGGTTTGTTAACTGAGCAGCCACAACATCAGAGAAGAAGCGTGCAAGGCCTCTGGGGGCACACATCCGGAGTAAGCACAGCATTGCTTCTGCCGTTTCAGCTGCCCCAAGCAGGTCACAGGACCAGCCAGATTCAAGAGATGGAAAATACATCCTGGTCCCCACAGACAGCCATTGAAAAGAGAATCTCAGTGGAGAAGAAAAACATTTTCGCTTCTCATTCACCAAAGATGTACTGACTCCCCAGTCACCACAGGTCAGTCACTGCTCTGGGATCTGTGAATAACACAAGGCTGAACAAAATGGCTATCCTGTCTGCCCACAAGAGGAAAATGTTTATTTGTTTGTTTCCTCAGAAGGAGGGAGATCGAGACTGTACGTAGGCTCTTTAGAACATTGTCCTGCTGGCCGAGAGTGGTGATTCACGCCTGTAATCCCAGCACTTTGGGAGGCAGAGGTGGACGGATCACTTGAGGCCAGGAGTTTGAGACCAGCTGGTCAACATGGTGAAACCCCATCTCTATTTAAAATTAGCCAGGCATAGCGGTGCATGTCTGTAGTCCCAGCTACTTGAGAGGCTGAGGCAAAAGGATTGCTTGAACCCGGGAGGCAGAGGTTGCAGTGAGCCAAGATCAAGCCACTGCACTCCAGCCTGGGCAACAGAGCAAGACATCATCTAAAAAAAAAAAAAAAAAAAAGAAGAAAAAAAAAAAAAAAAAAAAAAAAAAAGAAGAACATTCTCCTGCTCCTCTGCCTCCAGGTAAAGGTGATCCCCACACCTGTCCTCCCTAAGGTTGTTCATTAAAGCAAGCTTTTTCATTGAAATCGAATACACCTACAGAAAAGTGCACACGTCGTAAGAGTCTAGCCTGATCAACTTTTACAAAGTGGCCACACCAGGGCAACCAGCACACAGATCAAGCTAACCAACAATACCCACCCCCAGGTCCCCCACACCGTGTCACCCCTCAGGCCTCTACCTCTCCACACCAGCCACTGTTCCTACTTCCATTACCATAGATTGGTTCTACCCATGCTAGAATTTTAGATAAGTGGGATCACACAGTGTGTATTTTTAATGTCTGATTCCTGTCTCTTCTTTCCTTTTCCTTCTGCTTCTCCTTTCTTTCTTTTCTTTCCTTCTTTCCTTCTTTCTTTCTGACATCTCACTCTGTCACCGAGGCTGTAGGGCAGTGGCACAAACTCAGCTCACTGCAACCTCTGCTTCCCGGGTTCAAGCAATTCTCCTGCCTCAGCCTCCCAAGTAGCTGGGATTACAGGCACGCACCACTATGCCCAGTTAATTTTTCTATTTTTAGCAGAGACAGGGTTTCACCAGGTTGGACAGGATGGTCTCGATCTCCCGAACTTGTGATCTGCCCACCTCAGCCTCCCAAAGTGTTGGGATTACAGGCGTGAGCCACCACGCCCGGCTGACTTCTTTCTTTTGATAGTATATGTGTGAGCTTCATTCATATAGTTGCAGTTCATTTGTATTGGTTATTGTAGAGAATTTCTTCCTATGAACAGGCCCATAGTTTATATACCCATTCTCCTATGGCTGGATATTGAGATTGTTTTCGATGTGGGGCTCTAATGAATAATATTGCCATGAGTAGATTTGTTTATCGTTTGACACATATTGGTATAAAATCTGTTGGTTGTATATCTAAAAGAAGAAATACTGAACCACTGTGTAAGCATCTATTTAACATTCATAGATACTTTAAACTCCTGAAGAGGATGTACCACTGTGTACTCCCAACAGCACAACATGAGAGCTCCAGTTGCTTCACGTTCTTGCTACCAGCTGCTCTTCCCTGTACGCTGGGAGTGGACAGTGGCTTAACCTCTTTGGAGATTTCTTTAGGGCTCTCTATTAAGGTTGAATAGATGCATACACCGTGATCCAGCATTTCTTCCTTTAGGTATACAACCAGCAGATTTTGTACAAATATGCACTGGAAGATATGTACAAATATATTCATAGCAGTATTATTCATAACAGCTCCACGTCGGAAACCATTTTTGTCATTGTGATGGGGTGTGCTGCTATCGCATTGCTTTCATTTGCATTTTGTCTGACAATTGAGGATATTAAGCATCTTTTTATGTGTTTACTGAACACTTTGTATCTTCTGTGAAGTTAAATTTAGTCTTGCGTCCAGTTTTCTATTAGTTGTCTGCTTTTTCTTTCTCAAAATTGATTTGAAGACTTCCCTATGGATAGTAGATTTGAATTCTCTATCAGATACATTTATTACATATGTTTTCTCTATTCTGTGGTTTCCTTTACACTCTTTTAATTTTGTCTTTGTGGAACACAAGTTCTTAATTTTAATATAGTCTAATTTGTATTATTTTCCTGTTATGTTTAGGACTCATTGTTCCCTAAAAAAGGAACTTTGGCTACCCAAGATCATGAAGACATTCTCTTAAATTCTCTTCTAGAAACTTATTATTTTTTACCTTTCACATTTATGCCTATAATCCAAATGGAATTGATTTTTGTTTAAAATATAAGAAAGGAGTCAAGATTCATTTTTAAAAATAAATATGCCCAGTTGACTTTAGTGAAAAGATCAACTTTTCCCCACTGCTATAATATGTAACCTTTTCCATAAGTAAAGTGACCTTTTGTGGACTGTTGTGATCTTGTTTTGTTTTATTCATCTGTTTGTCTCTAGTTGTGTCTTAGTTTCCGTGACTTCATAATAAGTCTTGATATGTAGTCATTTGAAACTTCCAACTTTGTTCTTTGAGATTGTCTTTGCTGCACTTGTACCATTGCATTTCATAAAAATTATAGAATCAGTTTTTCAGTTTTCATAGAAAAAAACTTTCCGAAGTTTTTAATCAGAATTGTACTGAGTAAATTTGGAAAGAAGGAACATCTTTCAATTTTGAGTCTTGCAATCTACGAACATTGTATATTCTTTCATTTATTTATATCTTATTTACTTTCTCTCAATGATGTTTTGTGGTTTTGTAGGTAGAGGACTTGCAATCTTTTGCTTGATTTATTTTTTGGTATATAATGCTTTTTGATATTGTCACAAATGGTATTGTTATTATAATAATAATTTATGCCTTTTTTAATTATTCCATAGTTCTTGACTATTCTGTTCCATCTTTCTCATTCTTCTTTCTCTCCACATTCCAGTTGTGGAAGCTCCTATTGACATACCTTCAGGCTCATTGATTCTCTCCTTGAACGTGTCCAGTCTGTGATGAGCCCATCAAGAGGATTCTTCATTTCTGTTATAGTGCTTTTGATATCTAGCATTTCCTTTTAACTCTTTTCCCTTTTTGAGTTTCCGTCTCTCTGCCTATATGAACCATTGGCTCTATTTCCTGTTGTTCACTTTGTCCATTAAAATTCTTAGTATATTAACTGTAGTCTTTTATTTTATTCATTTTTTGAGACAGGGTCTTACTCTGTCACCTAGGCTGGAGTGCAGTGATGCAATCTCAGCTCACTGCAACATCTGTTCCCCAGGCTCTAGCTATCCTCCTACCTCAGCCTTCTGAGGTAGGAGGAATTACAGGGGCATACCACTACACCTGGTTAAGTTTTTTGTTTTTTTTTTTTTTTAAGATGGAGTCTCACTCTGTCGCCCAGGCTGGAGTGTAGTGGCGCAATCTCTGCAACCTCTGCTTCCCGGGTTCAAGCAATTCTCCTGCCTCAACCTCCTGAGTAGCTGGGATGACAGGCATGTGCCACCATGCCTGGCTAATTTTTGTATTTTTAGTAGAGTCAGGGTTTTACCATATTGGTCAGGCTGGCTTCAAATACACCTGGTTAAATGTAGAGATGGGTTTTCTCCATGTTGCCCAGGCTGATCTTGAACTCCTGGGCTCAAGTGATCCACCCACCCTGGCCTCACAGAGCGCTGGGATTACAGCCATGAGCCACCAAACCTGGCCTACTGTAGTTACTTTAATTACCTTTCTGATAATTTCAAAATCTCTGCCATATCTGAGTTTGGTTCTGTAACCATCCCATGAGTTCTTACTCACTGTCCAGATAGAGAAAATTTATCGAGACAGGGAAATTGCAGTAGAGAAAGAGTTTAATACATACACAGCTAGCTAAATTAGAGAATAGAATTTTATTATTACTAAAATCAGCCTTCCTGAAAACTCAGAGTCTAGGATTTTTAAAGATTGTTTGGTGGGCAGGGACTAGGGAATGGGGAATGCTGACTGATTGGATCAGGAATGAAATCACAGGGGACAAAGCTGTCCTCTTACACTAAGTCAGTTCCTGGGTGGGGTTCACAAGACCAGATGAGCCAGTGTATTGGTCTGGGTGGTGCCAGCTGGTCGACCAGAATGCAGGGTCTGAAGAATACCTTAAACACCAATCTTACCTTTCACAATAGTAGTGTTACCTATAGGAACAATCGTGGACTCTGGATGTTTGACTCCTGTGCCATAATTTCTAACCTTGTGGCTAATTCGTTAGTTTTACAAAGGCAGTTTGGTCCCTAGACAAAAAGAGGTATTTCTTTTTTTCAGGGAGGGGCTGTTATTATCTTTGTTTCAAAGTTAATCTATAAACTAAATTTCTCCCTAAGTTACTTTGACCTACGCCCAGGAATGAACAAGGGCAGTTTGGAGATTAAAGGCAAGATGGAGCCAGCTCAGTCAGATCTCTTTCACTGTCATAATTTCCCTGAGTCTCATGATTTCTCATGATTTTTGCAAAAGTTGGTTCTGATCTTGCTTTGTCTCTTCAGATTGTGTGTTTCGGCTTTTAGCCACTTTGTAATATTTTTGTTGAAAGCCCAACACGATGTATTGAGTGGAACTGAGGTATGCAGGACGTGAGTGTGAAGTTTATGTTTATCTGATTAGGTGTTGGGCTGTGTTTACTGTTGAGGACTAAGCTCTGCTTTTTTTTGTCTTGCCTAAATTCCTATCTAAGGGGTCTGGGGAGTCATGCCCTACAAACCATAAATTCTCATCAGATGGGTTTGATTTAACTCTGTATGTCATCACTTACCTTCCAATCTGATTCTGGCATAACAGGAAGAAAATAAAAATATTTCACCCCAAAACATATTTCTCTGTCATACCTTGAAATGGTCCTGCAAAGTCGTCCCTTGTGGGGGAAAATCCATATTCTATAGAGAATCTCCTTTCCTGTTTTTTTCCCTTCTTTCCTTTCCAGATCCAGGAGATAATCAACTAAGAGCCCAGCACCCTTTTAGGTCTGATAATAAGCATTTTACAACACGCTTCCTCTGAGGTCGGCTATCTGAAAGCTTCCTCTGCACAGTAAAACTTATCTCCACAATCCTTTATCTTAACCTGAACATTTCCTTTCTGTTGATTCCAGGTCTTCAGATAAACTCAATGTTTAAATTTACCTATAGCCTGGAATCCTCCCCCCGCCCCGGCTTTGAGTTGTCCCACCTTTCTGAACTAGACCAGTATATTTCTTAAATGCATTTGATTGATGTCTCATGCCTCCCTAAAATATATAAAACCAAGCTGCACCCCAACCACCTTGGGCACATATTCTCAGGACCTCCTGAGGGCTGTGTCACAGGCCATGATCACTCATATTTATCTTAGAATAAATCTCTTAAAATATTTTACAGTTTGACTCTTTTTGTCAACACTGTTTACTGTGGCTGCGGTGTCAGAGGCTAACATTTCCTCTAGTGCTCTTGAGTTTGTCTCCCCTGTTGTCTTTGGGTTTTCCTAGAGACTTTAAAAAATTTTAAATAGGGTATAAGGCTTGCAGTTCTTGATCCTCCATTATTACACAGGAGCTCTATTGAGAAGGCAATGAGGTGTGTGGGAGGGAAGCGTCCTGTAGCCCTCTGATCAGGGCTCAGTCTTTAGAGCCCGAATTGAGAATTTCCGTTCTCTCAGGCCAATTAGGCCCAGATAAAATCCCAAGTTAGGCTCTAGCAAAATGCTGTCCCTTGAGGGCAGCAGTTAAGGAGAGCAAAATGCCCTGGCCATATCTTAAAATGGTTGCTACCTCCCTCCCCAGGTGAGGAGTATGAGGGACCTTCACAGTGAGTAGTTGGCAGTGTCAGAGGCGTGTTTGAACCAGAGTAACTCCATCTTGAATAGGGGCTGGGTAAAATAATGCTGAGGCCTACTGGGCTGCATTCCCAGACAGACATTCTAAGTCACAGAATGAGATAGGAGGTAGGCACAAAATACAGGTCATCACAATCTTGCCGATAAGACAGGTTGCAGTAAAGAAGCCAGCCCAAACCCATCGAAACCAAGATTGCGATGAGAGTGACCTGGTCATCCTCACTGCTACACTCCCACTAGCACCACAACAGTTTACAAATGCCGTGGCTATGTCAGGAAGTTACCCTATATGGTCTAAAAAGGAAAGGCATGAATAATCCACCACTTGTTTAGCATATAATCAATAAATAACCATAAAAATGGGCAACCAGCAGCCTTTGGGTCTGCTCTGCCTATGGAGTAGCCATTCTTTTGTTTCTTTACTTTTCTAACAAACTTGTTTTCACTTTATGGACTTGCCTGGAGTTCTTTGTTGCGCAAGATCTAAGAACCCTCTCTGGGGGTCTGCTTGGGACCCCTTTCGTGTAACAGTAGGGCTTCTGGAGGTGAAATTCCCAGCTGTGTGGCGTCTCCAAGACTGGCCCCTCCTGGAGTTTTAAACTTGAACTTGTCCAGCTAAGACCTTCTGCTCCTTTTAAGCTGAAATTCTCTATATCTGTCTGTCTGCTTCTTTCATTTTCAAGGCAGCAGATTGCCCTGGGACCTCAAATTCTCTGATGGATGAAGAACCACTGATTTTCAGTTTGTTCAGTTTTTTTTTTAATATGAAGATTTCCAAGCTCTTCACATGTTGGACTGGAATCATGAGTTTCTTAACATTTAGTCTCTCTACATATGTATTCATATTTCATTGATTTTTGAATAGCAAACCAATCTTGCATTGTTCAATAAACGTGATTTTGTCATAATGTTTTATCCTATTTACACAAAATGGAATTCAATGTGCTCACATTTTGTTTAGAATTCTTCGTCTACGTTGATAGGAGAAATTGGTTGGTAATTTTTCTTCCTTGTAAAGTTCTTGTCAAGTTTCTTCATCAAAGCTTTTCTTCCTCATCAAATGAAGAGATGTTTATATTCTATGAAAAAGAAAATGTTTAAGATTAATGTCATTTCCTCTTAAAATATTTGAATGAATTCAAGTCTGGAGTTTTCCTTATAGGGAGATTTTGACTTAGAGATTCAATTTCTTTAATAGGTATAGAACTATTCATGTTTTCTATTTCTATCAGTTTTGGTAAGTTATGATTTTCTAAACTTTATACTTTTCTCATATCATCTTAAAATTTATTTAATGACACCTTTTATTTTTGATTTTGATAATTTATGCCTTCTCCAATTTTCTTGATGAGTGATTTAAGTATTTATTAACTTTTTAGATTTTTTCAAAGAAGAACGAACTTTTATGCTGATTCTCCATTGAATATTTGTGTTTTAAGCCATTATTTCTGACCTTATTATTCCCCCTCCTGCTTTCTTGGACTTAATTTGCTTTTGTTGTTCTTACTTCTTCTAAATAGATATTTAGATCACTTATTTTCAGCTTCTCTTCTAATATACACATTTAATGCTATAAGTTTTTCTCTAAGTACACCTTTATTTAGATACTATGAATTTTGACATGTCATTTTTAATTGTAATTTACTTGAAAATATTTTCTAAATTCTATTGGAATATCTTCTTGACATAGAATATTGAAAAGTGAATGGATTAATTTTTAAATATTGGGTATTTCTAAAGTATTTTTATTGGTGTCAAACTTAATTACACTGTGATGAGAGAACACATTCTGAATAATTTCAAAACTGAGATTTGTCAAGACTTGCCTTAAGGCCTGGCATATGGCCAATTTTGACAATTGTTCCAGATAAGTAATTTTGAAACCTTTTGGTCTCAGGATTCCTTTATACTCTTAAAAATTACTGGGATACCCAAAGAGCTTCTGTTAACATGGGTTACATATATTAATATTTGCCATATGAAACACTGAGCAAGTTTTACATTTGCTTATTATTTACTGAAAATAATTAATAATTATTTACTCAAAATATTACTCAAATATTATTACTCAAAATATTATTACTCAAATATTACTCAAAGTATTATTACTCATTATTTACTCAGAATAATCAATAATTGTAAATAATAATCAAAATAATCAATAATCATAAACCTATTTCATGTTAGTCTAAATAATATATTTCACGAAAAATATCTCTGTCTTCAAAAACAAAAAAAATTTAGTCATAAGAGTAACATTGTTTTGCATTTTTTCAAATCTCTCTGATTTCTGGCTTAATGAGAGACAGATTCTCATATCTGCTTCTGTGTTCAATCTGTTTCAATCTGTTGTTCTGATTAAGGCATGTAAGGAAGATCCAGCTCCACACAATATGTAATTGGAAAAGGGTGGAGTATTTCAGTATCCTTTTCAGAGGACTGTGGTTATTCTTTAATACTACAACAGAAGTCCACAAGTGGTCGTTTCTTAAAGATTGGTCGCAATGTGAAATCTGAAATGATGTTAAGAAATTTTTCGTACTCTATTACTTGGAAAGCCATTATTCTATCTTGCTCTTTGAATGAAACTTTTATGGATGCATGATTTTATAACATCATTCATTGGTCATTCAAAAAATATTTGTCGTTGACTTATACAAATCTTGTAAGTGTTGACCCATCTTATTATACAAAATCAAAACAGCGTATTCATTAATATCATCATCAGTCCTATCAGGGAAGCCTTTTGCTGCTGGGATGCTACCAAGTTCCTGGTGACAGATTCAATTTTTCCAAAATTCTAATTTTCACTTAAATTCAGATTTTATATGCTATACTTCAGTATTTTTTTCCTTTAAGAGACAGGTTCACTTTGTACATTTTTTAGAATATCTTTCAAATAAAGCCTAACCATAATTTATCTTTCAGTTGGTAGATAGATCTATCTACCTATGGGTATCGTCTATAGGTAGATAAATAGATTGTATATAGATAAATCTATTTATCTATTACTTGTTCCTTCAAGGAATATTGTCATTCCATGAAAAGAGGCTAATGCAGCTAACAACTCAAAACAAAACAAAAAAAATCACACGATTCCTTTTCCCAGAGGTGACCATCACATTTCATTTTTCATCAGAGGTACTTCATTTTATCACAGAGCATATTAGAATGATGTTTGCTGAAAGGTCAAGATTTAATAAAATTAATCATTTTTACTGCAACATCAAGGGTATTCTTAGGGGAAACTAACTTTGCTTGTTTGTTCCTTTTCTGTGAGTGCCTGGTGGTGGTGAATACAGTGACTCCTATGACTTTGGAGACATTGCCTTAATTTGGGGTGAGGCATCTACTATCACTTTTGCATCATTAGGGCAAATGTCAATTCAGTGAGAAAGGCAAGGGATATTATGGAAATAGTCTGAGCTCTTGAATGTCCTGGAAGAGTGTCTGGAACCCCCAGGGATCCATCGATCTCACTTTGAGAAGCACTGCATTCGGACGAGGTTCTTCAGGGCCCCCATCTAAGTGCCTGGCTGTTATCAGGACAGCTCTTCCTTGTCAGACCCTGAATTCCATTTTTAAGAATTTCTCCAGTGCTGTGATGCTGCCAGAAGCCCTGTGTGGCTCCTCAGGCTTTTTATAGCTAATTTTTTTCTGCTTCTCTAGGTTCATGCCTTTTACAAATAGGCTGAGGTACCTGTGGGGAAGGGGCTGAGACTGTTAGACTAGCTCCTTTCTG
>NW_012102143.1:3384907-3386303 GCF_000951045.1 Mandrillus leucophaeus | reverse complement strand
AGGTGCATACCACCATATCCAACTAATTTTTGTGTTTTTTAGTAGAGTCAAGGTTTCACCATGTTGACACTCTTTTTTTTTTTTTTTTTTTTTTTGGTATGTCTTCAAAATTCAGGTTGTGTTTTGCATTACAGCACATCTCACGCACATTTCAAGAGCTCACAGACACATGGCTGGTGGCCACCATGTTGGACAGCATAGGTCAGAAGTAGATCACCTTGGTTCCCTGTGCCTTTTGTGTCTGTGCTCTGGGAAACAAGGCAGAATCAGAACTTTGCTAGCACGGAGTAGTAATGTTTTGTCTTCTCAGAAGATCGCATCCCCTTTTTTAGAGGATTTCTCTTTCTCCCACCTGAAACATGGTTCTGGTGGGGCAGTCAATTAGGGTACCCATCCACCTGGCCTTGCTGGTTGATCCAGTCACGGATTTGTGACGTCAGCTGCCTGATTAGAGTCCTTCCCTGGATTTTAAAAACTGGGAGAAGCCTGTCTTGTTTGGGCGAGATAGTAAGGCTGTAGAATAATGCGCTCTACGGTGTATGATAGACTTATAGGGACAGGTGGCCAGAAGGATTAGGCCAACCCAGAGAGAGAGTGTGTCTGTGTGTGCATGTGTGTGCTGTGTGTGTGTGTGACAGAGAGGGACGTCGTTTGAATGCAGTGTAGCTATTGCTGTCTTCACTCTGTTCTTTAGCTCCATAAGCTAATAATTTTCCTTTTCCACTTAAGTTAGAGTTGGTTCTTGTCCCTTGCAAAATCTTGGCTTATCTCTGGTTTTGAGGAATACAAACCTTGTCACGGTGAGTCTTGCCGTGAATCGGTGTCTCGGGGTCTACAGACTGAGGAACACAACGCTCTTCTCCAGAAACTCCAGCCTTCTTATCAAAGCTGCGGGCCTTGGGGAAACGAAGATTATTTTTACCATAGATTGAAAACACAGTGTGATGGCTGTCTTGTATTCAATTAATGCCTGTACTAAGAGAGAAATCTAGCCTACTTTAAAATGACAAATTTGATTATGGGATTCAATCTGCTCTCCACCGACGTGCTCTGTTTTCAGCAAAATAGTGTTTTTCGTGATTGCAGCCTCAGCCCTCTCCCGAGCAGAGACTATCTTTCAGCCAAATTACCCGAGTGTTTTTGTGAGGCATTTACTGGCTTAATTAATCAAACCCTCTCTAAACCCAGCTGTTTCACACTTAAGAGAAATTTTAGCTTCTATCTTTTATTAAAATAGAAATAAACATGTCACTTTAAGTATAATAGTAGGAGCAATAAGAGCAAATTACATTGTTCATTTCTTTTCTTTTGAAATCTTTTAACTCAATCATGTTAAAAGAGCCTCAAGTCAGCCTCATGTTGATGAGATATTTTTGCTATAGAATCCCTCTTTATG
>NW_012102143.1:3378172-3381292 GCF_000951045.1 Mandrillus leucophaeus | reverse complement strand
GAGAGGAACTGACGTGCATGGAAAGGCACCCTCATTCTGTCTTCTTGAATTGCCAGAAATATTTTTCTTGTATGGAGGCAAGTTATTTCTTCCTGCTATTTCTACTTTTTTTTTTTTTTTTTTTTTTTTTTTTGAGACAGAGTCTCACTCTGTCGCCCAGGCTGGAGTGCAGTGGCACAACCTTGACTCACTGCAACCTCCGCCTCTCAGGTTCAAGCAATTCTCCTGCCTCAGCCTCCCGAGTACCTGGGATTACAGGCACCCGCCACCATGCCCGGCTAATTTTTGTACTTTTTAGTAGAGATGGGGTTTCACCATGTTGGCCAGACTGGTCTCGAACTCCTGACCTCAGGTGATCCACCCACTTCGGCCTCCCAAAGTGCTGGGATTACAGGCATGAGCCACCATGCCCGGCCAAACCCAGTTATATTTAAGATCCCTCTTATCTCCTAGCTCTGGATCACCGAGAGGAAGAGGTTGGCCTATGTCATTGTCTGACTGGAACCAGCTGACCCACACTGTCACAGTGGCAGCGAGGACCTAATGTTCATCTCTGCAGCTCACACTTGCCTCTCTCCTCTGGCTTCCCTGGCAGAAGCCCTTGGCTCCATGTATGGGCCAGCCCAGTTGCCCTACAAGCTCAGGCGCCTCCAGAAGCCTAATACAGCCTGAGAGGGTGTGGATTCACACCCTGACATCCTCGTATGCAGAACCACAGGAGACCTACTGGTTGGGTGAGTTCCCCAGGGGGTGCTGGGCAAGGTACTACTGCACGTGCAAGCAGTGACACCCTAAACCATCTCCGTCTAGAGAAAGGAGCCATTTGGCTCCACTGTCAACACCCAAAGGGCCCTGGAGGTTCTGACAGCCTGCTCTCTACCCTAGCAAGAGTGGGGAGAAAAGGAAGTCACTCCAGGGAGGCATCCCCAAAGAGACCCTCAGCCTAAGTTAAAACATTCTTTTTTTTTTTTTTTTTTTTTTTTTTTTTTTTTTTTTTTTTTTTTTTTGAGATGGAGTTTCTCTCTGTGACCCAGGCTGGAGTGCTATGGCCTGATCTCGGCTCACTGCAACCTTCACCTCCCGGGTTCAAGCCATTCTCCTGCCTCAGCCTCCCGAGTAGCTGGGACTACAGGTGCCCACCACCGTGCCTGGCTAATTGTTTGTATTTTTAGTAGAGATGGCCGTTTCACTATGTTAGCCAGGATGGTCTCGATCTCCTGACCTCGTGATCCGCCCGCCTTGGCCTCCAAAAGTGCTGGGATTACAGGCATGAGCCACCACGCCCGGCCTCTGCTTGACTTTTCTCTGGGCTCTTGACCTCTCCAGTCTTGGTTAACTAGATGGCCCTGAACTACAACTTCTGGCTCCTTAGATGCATGAAATGGAAAACTGCTCAGACTGATATAGGAAGATCCTTCTAAGGAGGCGGAGGCAAGGATTATTGGGATGAGCATTCCAGACAGAGGACACTGCCCCAGGAAAGGCCCCATGGCAGGACCAGCTGCCTCTCCTTAAAGCAGGGCAGGGCTTATGTGGCTGAAGAGCTGTGAGAGGTGAAGGAGGCAGCAGGAGAAGAGCTGGAGGCCCAGGCTGTGGTCAGATTCTGTGGGCTCTTAGAGGCCACAGCAAACCTTTGCACTTCATTGGCATGGGCAGCTCTTGGAGAGATTTAAGCAGGGCACCCTGTAGTTTGCATTTGGAAATATTTTCTTAAGTGTCCTTGGATGCCTTGTTTTATAACTGAGACAGAGCCCAGCAGGTAAGAAGGCTGGAGGGCTTCTTTTAGGTCACAAGCTTTTAGGGGCAGGCCTTGACTAAAATAGACATCTCTAAATCCTCCTGTCAGCCAGATGCAGAGACCTGCCTTCCTCCTCTCTGGGATGCTGGGAGGGGAAGCTGATGAAATACACAAAGTCCTTTGTGCTTTCCATATACAGAGAAGCAAGACTGTCCTGTCTAAATTTGTTTCCCATTGAAAGCTTTCTGAGTGAAAGGCAATGAATTTTCCAACTCAGACCTTTATTCCCTTTACCACACTAAATTGGCTTTTTGCAGAAAAACGGGTCACACTAGAAAATAAGCTAGCATCAAATAGGAAAGCTGTTCAGATTCATGAGACTGCTAGGGCATGGAGAGAGGCTGCAGACTGGAGGTAGCTGCGTCTAGGATCTGGACTCCTTGTGACACAATGACATTGACAAAGTGCACATTTTACCCTGAATCACTCTTCAGCCTGCTCCACCTGCTTCATGGGATGATGGGAAGACTGGATAGCTTATGGATTTATGTATGGCTTTGGTACTCAGGCAAAGATTTATAACTGTGTGCGTCGGTTATTGCTTGCCGCCTCCTGAAAGAACTGGATGATGATCTTTGATAGAAATCTCTTAAGGGCATGGCTGGGAGATACCAAAGCAGGGACTCTGACAAGTACAAAGAAAAAATGTTGATGTCATCTAACCAGACACACTGAGCACCCTAATCACATGCTGTGTAAAAATGGAAGTTAATTCCATCCTACTTTCCTTTTCATATAGCTAGTGCTTGCTAGATGCACTTGGCTCAATTGGGTAAGGCAGGACCCAAGGCCTTTGTGACCCCCAATTTCTAAAGCAGCCATCCCCAAAGAAATAGAATGCAAGTCACCTAATGTAATAACCGATGTAATTATAAAAGTTCTAATAGCCACATTAAGGAAGTAAAAATTTTGAATAATATATCTTATTTAATGTGATAGATCCAAAATATTATTTCAATATGTAATTAATATAAACCATTACTCATGAGATTTTTTTTTGGTTTTTGATGGAGTCTCACTCTGTCACCCAGGCTGGAGTGCAGTGGCACGATCTTGGCTTGCTGCAACCTCTGCCTCCAGGTTTCAAGTGATTATCCTGCCTCTGCCTCCTGAGGAGCTGGGATTACAGGTGCATACCACCATATCCAACTAATTTTTGTGTTTTTTAGTAGAGTCAAGGTTTCACCATGTTGACACTCTTTTTTTTTTTTTTTTTTTTTGGTATGAGTATGTCTTCAAAATTCAGGTTGTGTTTTGCATTACAGCACATCTCACGCACATTTCAAGAGCTCACAGACACATGGCTGGTGGCCACCATGTTG
>NW_012102143.1:3360978-3377037 GCF_000951045.1 Mandrillus leucophaeus | reverse complement strand
TAGGAGCAATAAGAGCAAATTACATTGTTCATTTCTTTTCTTTTGAAATCTTTTAACTCAATCATGTTAAAAGAGCCTCAAGTCAGCCTCATGTTGATGAGATATTTTTGCTATAGAATCCCTCTTTATGTGAGCCAGCCAATTTTAAGCCAATATTCTTTTTAAACCCATGTAAGCAACGCTTGACCACATAAACCACATTTTCCTGTGCTATTGTATCCAAGGATCCAGATGATTGTCTACGGCACTGCTCTAAGACTGCTCTAAAAGTGTTACCCGGCCTGCTCTTTGGAACTTTCAAATCCTATTTAGCTGGTCAATGCTTCTTGCCTTGGAACGTTGGAGAGCTGGTTTCATCCTGAAGCACAATGCTTGGAGCACTTTACCAGGCTCAGAAGTTATGTAACCCAGCTTTGGGGGCGGGGTTATGGGAAATGCAGGGAATTTGTATTAATCTACATGCTGCAGGGGAGGGGAAAAATAAGGCCAAGGGCATTAGCAACACCAAAAGACCAAAGCAACAGCGTCCAGAGGGTGTCCTCAGAGGTATTTGGGAGCCCTTGCTCCCTCCAGAGTCGATTTCTTCTTTAGGCCCAGGCTGCGTCGCTCTGGTGCTACCCATGACCATGAAAACTGCTCTCTGAAATTGGAGACTCAGGGCTGCCTGCTCCTGATCCTGTGCTGACTGCAGTGGCACCAGGTTAGTCAGCAGCACCTGGGAGGTCACTGTGAGCAATGGGGGCTGCCTTGAGCCTCTGAACACGGCGGCTGATGCCGATCCCCTCATTGTAATCACCGTCAACACAGCCACTGATTTAGATGCCACTTCCCTGGGCCCTTGCTGCACAGGAAGGGAGAAGACCTTTCCCAAGACAGTCACGATATGTCCCGTCCCTTTGCATCTCTCTAGTGGTGCACTCAGGCTTTTGGCTCCCACACCCTTCCAGCCAATCCTATGGGCTCTCAGCACAAATGCCCCTTAGGCAGGGCTGAGAGCTCGGAGAGCCATTCTAAATAGGGGAGTACCCCATGTTTCCTCCATTCTGTGACATGAAGTCAGTGACTCTGGAAAGCAGATGCTCTGGCCACCTCTTCCCTTGGAAAGAGCCCACCTGACAGTCAGTAAGGGCCTTGTCTGACTGTCCCCGAGTTTGCTCAAGAGTGTCTGTTCTTACCCCAGAAATGCTCCCCAAAGCGGTGAGGAGCTGCGTTCTGTCTGTGAGGAACTCTGCTTCCCACTTCCCACTTCCCACTTCCCACTTCTTCCCACTTCCCACAGAGGCACTTGGGGCTGCTGTTCATGCTGGGACCCTTGACGAATTCTATCAAGAGATCCCATGGAAGCACCTCCTCTTGCCCCAGAGATTCCCCACGCCCCTCCTCAAACCCTGGAGCCGGGCTCTTGCCTCCTCTGCCCTGTGGACCCACCTTACCCAGTGAGAGAGGAACTGACGTGCATGGAAAGGCACCCTCATTCTGTCTTCTTGAATTGCCAGAAATATTTTTCTTGTATGGAGGCAAGTTATTTCTTCCTGTTTTTTTTTTTTTTTTTTTTTTTTTTTTTTTTGAGATGGAGTCTTTCTCTGCCCCCCAGGCTGGAATGGAGTAGTGCAATCTTGTCTCACTGCAACCTCTACCTCCCAGGTTCAAGTGATTCTCCTGCCTCAGCCTCCCAAGTAGCTGGGATTACAGGTGCCCACCACCATGTCCAGCTAATTTTAAATTTTGTACTTTTTAGTAGAGCCAGGGTTTCATCATGTTGGCTAGGCTGGTCTCAAACTTCAAGTTGATCTGCCCACCTCGGCCTCCCAAAGTGCTGGGATTACAGGTTTGAACCACTGCGCCTGGCCTCCCACTTGTACCTTTTAACCCCGATTTGCCCTCCAGAATCATAACAATAATAAGTACACTCCATCCATATTTTGAAGATGACCATTTTGTTCCCCCATGGACTTCTCTTTTTAGCCCAAATGCCCCAAATTCTTTCCATCAGCCTTCATCTGGTGTATTTGTACTCTCACTTGTCTCCTGATAACTTACAGAGAAGCTCTAGGTTGTAAACATCTCAGGCTGTAGCTCTCCAAGGGTGATTTGTCCTGCAAGGAATAGCAAGACCGTCCCCTTCTGTGTGGCTAACAGGAACTTGCCGGTAGGGTGGCCTTGGCTCAGACGAGCTGTCTTGGCCCTTCCTTGCAAGTTTCACCAAGTAATCCACCTGCCCCCTCAGCCCTCCCTACCTCCCGCCAATCTCCCTGTGATTGTTGCAAGCCGAGTTTGACTCCTGGCAGGACTCAAAGCCTCGCTGAACTCTTCCCTCTCACAGCCAATTCCTAGTCTTTGTACCAATCTACATGTGGAACTTGGCTCCTTTTCTTCAATTCATATAACTCTCTGTTTATGAACCCGACTTAACTGAGCACTGGGACTTCTTCTTCTGACAATCCCTTGACAATTCTCACCAGCATGGGCTCCAGGGTCCTGCTGCCATTTTGTTTGTTCTCTGACTTCCTGTTCTGCTCATGGCATCTCCTTCCTCAAAGCAAATCCTTTCCATATGCAGAAGGATTATGTGCTCTCTGTTTTTTGCCCCCAGTACTGGGTTCTAGACCTCTTCTTGCAGACTGAAAACTCATCAATGTCTTCTGCTAAACCGTGGGGTATCCATTTCAAGGGTAGCTCCTTCTCCTTTCCTTCCCAGTGTCAAGAAGAAGGAGTGGAATGGAAACTGAGTTTCACCTCTATGTGGATTATGCTCTCTGATTTCCACCTCTAAGAAGGCCAAAGGGCCGCAGCTGTCAGGTTAGGTTTGGTTTCAAACAACAAGCATTTCCTTCTATGATATTGTCAATGTAATCAATGTTGGAGGTTCTGGAGGAATTACTGCTCTCCCAGAAGTCTCTGGAACATTTCAAGGAGCCTCTCTGACCCCCAGGACTGCTGGGAAAAGTCAGAGGAGCCTCCTGGCTATTGCTGCTTCACAAGATGATAATTTTCTCGGAAGCATCCTTTTCACTTTTACTATGCCTCAATGTGTTGGGATGTACACTCTTTGCTGAAGCTCCAGGAATATTCTGTTGGCAGAATTAAATTCCTGATTGCCCGAGAATCACTATGTTTTGAAACCATTCTTTTGATTCAGGGCAGAATCCTGGATTTTTCTGGAGGTCACTTGAAGACAACTTAGTTTTGTGATCATCTCCATCTTCACTCATTAATCCTACTAATGTGTATTGAACACCTCCTATGTCCCAAGACTTGGCTATGTACTTGGATATGTACCCAGCAAAGAATGGAACCGAGTCTTTGCCATCATTAAGTTTACAGCGTAGTGGGGAATACAGACATCAGAGGAAATTAATACAAAGGTAATGAAAATTACAACAGGGAAAATGAAAACCACAATCTCAATTGTTCCCTTTAATGAACATGATGGCTTCTCTCTGCAAGTACATTTTGAAGTGTTCATCTAGGACATTGACATACCTCATGAAGATTGTCCTGTGTATTTCATATTTATCGTGGTGGTGTATGGAATTTTCCTCCCCTTATATTTTGTGTCAGGTTATTATTGGTGTAAAACAAAGCTATTGATTTTTATAGATTTATTTTGTAGCTAGGCACCTTATTAAACTCTTTTATTGTGTTTTAAAATTTGGTAATAGCTTTTCTACCGAAAGCAATTTTCGCTGACCTCAGGATGATGTTCTTTCTCTAGAACTGCCTTGTCTCTCTCATCACACTGAAAGTAAAAACTGTGTATGAAGAAAAACGCTTTGGAAATAATTCTCTCCCGCTCCTTGGAGCAAGTCCACTTCTTAGGGGACATCGGTTCTAATTCACCATAATCGTGCCCTTCTCTTGAACTCCTTCATCTTTTTATACATCCTTCATCTTTGTTTTTTTTTAATTTATTTATTATTATTATACTTTAAGTTGTAGGGTACATGTGCATAATGTGCAGGTTTGTTACATATGTATACTTGTGCCTTGTTGGTGTGCTGCACCCATCAACTCGTCATTTACATCAGGTATAACTCCCAATGCAATCCCTCCCCCCTCCCCCCACATCCTTCATCTTTTTATACATCTTTTATACTTCATCCTCACCCTCCACCCGCCCCCACCCACCCATCATTCTTAGCCAGGGAGGGTGCTGTTTGCTCAGAATGGGAACTTGAGGACATTTCTTTCAGAGATGATGTGGGCAAATCTTTAGTCTCAGGTGAAATAGAAGTCGGGAAGCTTGGGTTTGGAAAGATAGGGAGGTTAGTCCCATAAATTCACTGTTGCATCCATTTGCTTATTTTTTCAGAGGGTTGGCCTTGCTCTTCCCTCTTTCTGCAATGCTGTTCCCTCAGGTGTCTATGGGACTCAATCCATTGTTTTATTCATTTCTCTGCTGCCCCAGCAACTTCTGTGAGCCTCATTCCCACCATTTAACTTCAGCGGCAGCCACGCTCCCCTCTCCCCCAAGTCCTGCCTCCCTTATATGCTTTCCTGTCCTTTCTGGGCTCGTCTCCTCCTGACCTGGGATATATTGATCTCTTTATGGCCTCTATTAGAATGTAAACCTCCTTGGAGACTCTGACATTGGTTTATTCCCATACGCCCGGTGATTCAACCACTGTTTGTTCCTTTTTGGGCTCTCAAATATGTGTAAAATGAATGAATCCAACCAACTCCCAAGTACCTGCTGTGTGCCAGTTCATTGATGAGTGCATCAGACACAGTCAGTGTGTCAGGTCCTAGACCACAAAGGGTAGAACTGGGCTCCCCAGAGAAGTTTCTTTTCCCTGTGTGGGGTGCAGGCTGCACTCACTGGAGCATCACCACTTCTGCCTCAGGGATCCTGGAAGCCAACACCAGCCTGCTTGGCGTGAGGACCCTGGAGCCCTTGCTGTGGTCAGTAGGTCGTTCCTGTTGATCAGACACCATCTTACCCTCGTGCTCAGCTCCTGCCACTCTGTCTTTGCAGATTTGAGTATACCCTGTCCAATACTGTCCAGAAGGGCTGCACTCTCATATGTGTGGAATCAGAGCGGCTGGGATACCTCCAACCCACTTCTGTCCATATAGACAGTCCCCAGCTTAATGAGGGTTTGGCTGAATGATTTTTCAGCTTTACTGTGGTGTTACACGTTTGGTAGAAACCCATACGAGTATTCTACTTTTCACTTTCAGTACAGTATTCAATAAATTACATAAAATATTCAATACTTTATTGTAAAATAGGCTTTGTGTGAGATGATTTTGCCCTACTGTCAGTCAGCTAATATAAGCATCCTGAGCACTTTTAAGGGAGGCTGGGTGAAGCCATAGTGTTCATTGTTAGGTTAGGTGTGTTAAGTGAGTTTTTGACTTAGGATATTTTTAGCTTATGATGGGTTTATCAGGATGAATCCCCTCATAATAAGGATCATCTGTACTGTCTTTCACATCAATCCTCAAAGTCGAGAGGTCTCTAGGTTCACAGATATGTACTGTTCCTGTTTTTCACCCCATGTATTTTTCATATGCCTAAGGCTTTTCATTGTTAATCATTTACTGGGAATTTTGAAAGGGAAATTCAGAAATTGACTGAAGTCACCTTAAAATTGTTTATTGTGATCATGAATGGTGATTAAGAGACATGTTTTTCTTTACATTTTTATTAAAATAACTTCAATCAACTGCTACTTCTGGGTCTTCTCCCCTTTCCTTCTTTTTAAGGTCAAAAAGTCTATCTCATATACCATATTTTTAATTATTCAAAAGACACATTTTTTCACATTCCAATGTCTTTGAAATTGGGACGTATACTACATTTGACAGCTTCCTACAGTCTCTGTTGGTCCAACAACAATTAGGATATTATTGACATTGAGGACTCATTTGTGAGGTGCAATTGTAATCACTCCCAGGGTTAAAAAAATGCTGTGTCAGCAACATGAACATCAATGACACTGATGTTCACTTGAAATTTGAAAAGAAATCCCTAAGTGTCAGACTTTAAATGTAAAAAAGCTTTAGGAATACCTTAAATTATGTCACTTATATGACAGATTTATCTATATCTTAATCTAAAATAATTCTTTCAACAAAATAAAAGTTCTAAAGTATTAGAAGTCATCGCATTATAGTTTAATCAGCAGGCTTTCCTTTCTTTTGTAGTGGTGCACAAAATAATAGTGCATCTTATAATGTTTGGTATCTTAGGTTTGATGAAATACATGGCACGTCACCATGAAATATATTCACAGAGATGTTAATAATTTCTTCCCTGCATTTTTCTTTACACAGTCCTCTACTTCGTTCCAATCTATTTATCTAAGAAATAACAGGCCTGGCGTGGTGGCTCATGCCTGTAATCCCAGCACTTTGGGAGGCTGAGGTGGGTGGATCATGAGGTCAGGAGATGGAGACCCCGTCTCTACTAAAAATACAAAAAATTAGCTGGGCGTGGCGGCTGGCACCTGTAGTCTCAGCTGCTTGGGAGGTTGTGGCAGGAGAATGGTGTGAACCTGCGAGGCGGAGCTTACAGTGAGCCGAGATTGCGCCACTGCACTCCAGCCTGGGCGACAGAGCAAGACTCCATCTCAAAAAAAAAAAAAAGTTCATGTTGAGAGATCCATTTTATAACTTTTACTTGTATAACTTTACTTATTTGCTTGTTCGTTCTGTTAGGAAACGCCAGGTTTCTAGATCAGTGACAGATTTTTAATTGCTCACAGCCATCATTGTGCCATTCCCGTGCATCCATCTCCCTCAGGGTGACAAACCAAGATCCAGATGTAGGAATTTGGGCCACTGGAGAGGAGCTCCGAGATTATAAATTCTGGAGCTTACCTAAAAGCTGCTGACATAGCTGCTCTTCCTCTTCTCATCCCAGGTAGAGAAAGAGAAAGAGCTTTTGCTCTGAAATGTAAACAAAGGCTCTCTGGGGAGAGAATGAGAAGGTCTCTAGGTCCATCAACTATTGGAATATAAACACCCATCGCTAGGGGAGACGCTGCTGCCAATCCCTCCAGGAGTTACTGTCTTTAACTTCCAAGGTTTGTTGCCATTTAAACGTCCTTTAACCTAGGTTGCCAGCACCTTTTGCTTAGAAAGCAGTGACCCTGTAAACATGGAAATACGATTTTTTTCCCCCAAAAATCATGCTGATTTATGCCAATGTCTAAAGAAGAGTCCTGTGGATTGGGAGGTTGGGGGAGGCAAACAGTAAATTCTAACAACTACTTGATGAAGTGGGAGAGAGAACGTCAAAATCACCGGAAGTCCTTAATGAGAGAGCCCTGTATTTGTTCAGAAGGATTTCATTGATACAGTGAGTGGAGGTAGAAGTTAATTTCTTAAAGGAACTGGGTACGGACTAAACTACAGGGCCTGAATCAAGTGGGGAATATTTCGGCTGTACTAGAAGGAAAGGAGTCAGAAAATAGAAGGAAGCAGCGTCAACGCAGGCAAACTAGTGCAAGTATATTTGTGCAGTGAGTGATATGACTATTTCTTTGACAAACAAAATCTTCAGTGCGAGTTTAACAAAAATCACAAAATGTTTGATGTGAATGGATTTCCTGTGAATCCTACTGAAGGGGAGAGTTCTGTGACTCAGCATCCACTAGTGACAGCCCACGAGGTGGCAGGAGCACAGAAGGGAGAGGAGTGAAGCTATGGAGACCCAGGCATCATGGCGAGGGCTTCCACCTGCCACAGGCTGTGGAACTGGGGTTTCGGTCAAGCTCAACCAAGTCTCCCAGGGTTACACTGAATGAGTCTATTTTTATAGAATTGGGACAATGGTTGATTTTCTGTCTCGTGCTTTGTGGCACTACTTTTCTGGGTCCTATCTGTCAACAGTCAAGGGGCAGTGAGTCCAGGGTTATGGATCTAAGCTCTTTACAAGCCACTGGTCCTTCTCAGCTTCATGGACATAGGTTATACCTCTGCCTCCAGCCATCCTACATCCCAATCCTGCTGTTCTTTTTTTTTTTTTTTTTTTGAGGTAGAATCTCACTCTGTTACCCAGGCTGGAGTGCAATGGTGCAATCCTGGCTCACTGCAACCTCCACCTCCCAGGTTCAAACAATTCTCCTGCCTCAGCCTCCCAAGTAGCTGGGATTACAGACACCTGCCACCACATCCAGCTAATTTTTGTATTTTTAGTAGAGATGGGGTTTCACTGTTGTTGGCCAGGCTGATCTCGAGCTCCTGACCTCATGTGATCCTTCCACCTCGGCCTCCCAAAGTGCCGGGACTACAGGTGTGAGCTACTGCACTCAGCCCTGCTGTTGTTAAGGCTGGAAAAACAACTCAAAGCTCATATTCTATTAATAATGGCTGGGGAAATTCTTCTTTGTGGCTAAAATCTATATGTATCAGCTTTGCATTCACTTATTCATTCATTTATTAAACCCATAAGTCCTACATGTCCCAGTCCCCAAGTAGCTCACGTCTGGAGAAGGAGCTATTAATAGATTAATAAGTGTAGCATTATAGTCTAGAGGTCCTGGCATAGTAACACCGTCACAGGGGCATGCACAATGCACAACAAAGGAGAGCATGGCTGTTTCTGCTTGGAGCCTTGGGCAAGACCCTCCATTAAAAGTGTTATAGGCAGTCGAGGCATGGAAGGATTGGCTGTATGATGTATGCCAATAGAAGAGGCGCAGATGGGCATTTTAGATCAAAGGGAAACATGAGACAGGACAGTACAAGGGCAAGTTGAAAGCTCACTGTCAGGGCAATGTAGAGATGTGAGTTGGAATGTTAGAGAAGAGACGGGCTCCCACTCCCATCTCTGCAGGGCTTTACTACAAAGATTAATAGCAATGGTCTTTATGCTCATGGCCAAGGCGGGCCATAACTCTGCTGTTGATGAAGTGCCCCAGTGTACATGGTGGGAAGCTTAATGCCTGGGGCAGAACCAGACTGGTCTTTCTCTACTGCATTCCCTGGTTCTGGCACAGGGTCTCACAGAGACTCAGTGTTCAATGAATATTTATTGATTGAAACAAATGAATCTTTTGGTAGTCTGACTCCATGTATTTAGCAATTGTAACATTTATGCTAGCCAAATCAGTGTCCTGGTACCGCTTGATATTCTTGAATATGATATAAAAAATTTCTGCTGAGTCCCTGGTGCATACAATAAGGTAAGTTTCCAAATTTAGAATCGCATAATCATTTTTACACATCTTAAGGAAGAGGCAGATGTGAGAAGAATCCACGTAATGTGCTGAACATCGTGCAGCTGCGCAATTGCTTTGGACTTTCTGTTTCATAGAGACAACGGCTTTCCCTGAATTTCTGAAAGAATGCACATTTTCTTGCCTAAAAGCTAGCAGCGAGTGGCTGCTGTGACATTTTCAGCAACTGAATGCATCCTCGGCTGAATCCCAAGGTTTGGTGGATAATAGACTGGTGGTCTGCTGTGCACTGTTGCAAAGCTGAGCATTCACCCATACAGCCCCTCATGGCTCCTTTCGGAATCACTTGATGGCTGGCATTGCTGGGAGCTGTCTCGCCTAACAGCAGCTTCATAGAATGTATTTCCATCACTCTTAAGAGAAATGTCTGGGGGAACAGGGAGGAGCTGCAGGCTAAAGCTGCGGGGCTGTTTCTAACAAAAATATGTCTGAGATACATATATATATATGTATCATATATATATATGCACCTAGATGGATAAGTGTAGCAGACAGTCACCCACCTGCTGTGGTTCCAGGGTGACTGTCCCCAGCCCACAGAGGACAATTGCAGTTGCTTTGCTTTTGGAAATTCTCTATCATGCTCATGCCTTTTATTCTACAAGCAGTTAGGGCTTAAAATGTAAATGCCATCTGACCCAGTAATTTCACTCCAAGGCAAATAACAAAAGTTGATATCAAAAGACATTCCCTGCAAGATCATTTAAAGTGGAAAAATATGCAAGTACTCAAATGCCCAGTAAGGAGAAGCAAATCATATATGTGCAGCAATGTAAGAGGTTTCCTAAAATTTAACATGTAAAGATATTCATAATATATTCTTAAGTGACATGAAGCAAAAATAACATAAAATTGTGCTGATGGCAAGTTTACAATTATGTAATGTGTACAAACATACAGGCACATGCGTGCACACACATAAACATACACATTCACATGCACAGCCTGGTTTAAGACTACAAGATTGGCTGTCCAGTCCCACTGCTGGGTATGTATCCAAAGACGGTGAAATCAATATGTTGAAGAGATACCTGCACTCTTATGTTCATTGCAGCATCATTCACAATCGCCGAGATATGAAAACAAACTAAATGTATGTTGATGTACCACTAAATGTGGTATGTATACGTCATGGAATGCTATTCACAAATGGTGTCATCTGTGACAACATGGATGAACCTGGAGGACAGTATGTTGAGCGATATAAGCCAGGCACTGAAAGACTGCAAGGTCTCACTTAATATATGGAATCTGAAAAAGCCAAACTTGTAGAGGTAGACAGTAGAATGGTGGTCACCAGGGGCTGGGCATGGGTGGGTATGGAGATGCTGGTCAAAGGGCACAAAGTTTCAGCAAGGGATAAGCTTTTGAGATCCATTGCACAGCATGTGACTATAGTTAATAATGTAATGTGCATTTCAAAAATTGTTAAAAGTTTTTTTTTTTTTTTTTTGAAGACAAGGTCTCACTCTGTTACCCAGGCTGGAATGCAGTGGTGTGATCTCGGCTCACTGCACCTTCAACCTCCTGGGCTCAAGCGATCCTCCCACCTCAGCCTCCTGAGTACTTGGGACTACAAGTACACACCACCACACCCAGCTAATTTTTGTATTCTTTTGTAGAGAATTTATGAGGCTAATTTTCACTGTGTTGCCCAGGCTGGTCTTGAACTCCTGGGTTTAAGTGATCCTCCCGCCTTGGCCTCCCAAAGTGCTGGAATTACAGGCATGAGCCACTGTGCCCAGCCATGAACAGATTTTAAATGTTTCACAATAATAAAATAAGTATGTGAAGTGATAGACATGTTAATTAGCTTGATTAATTCATTCCATAATGTATATATAATCAAAACATTACATTGTACCCTATAAATATGTACAATTATTATTTGTCAATTAAGAATATATTTAAAAAGAAGAAGAAAAGAGATTGACTGTGGAGCTGGTGGAGTCCCTGCCCCCACCCCCCTCAACCTCCCAAGTATGTGTCTCCATGCCTAGGTAATTGGCAAGGCCTGTGAAGGGGGAACTGGGGAGGGAGGAGTGCAAGGTAAAATTTATGAGGCTATTTTTCCAAAGACAGATGACAACGTTCAAAATAAATTGGGACAAGGGATGCTTTTTCCCTTTCCTCAAGAAGTGTAGACTTGGGCCATGATTGAGTAGGGCCTGAAGAAAGCACAGTTCTGCTTGGCCCTTGTAGGTTTGGGGCTGTTATGGGGGCTCTTTGGTGAAGGGGGTGATGTCCTCTTGGATGGCAGTGGCCGTGGTGCTGAGGAGTGTTGCTTGTGCCCTAGAAATCACAAGATGACTGGCGTGAAAGTCACTTCTTCCCCTGTGTGAGAGCCCCTTGTGGATGTCCAAAATCAATTGGGGAGAATAGGAGAGTGAGAGTAAATGAGCCAGGATAATTGGGGAACAAATAGTGCTGGTACCTTCTGAGTACCCATGTACAAGGAGGACCCAGGAATGTTTGAGAGGCCTGTTTAGACCAAAGGCTGCAAGAAAGTGCATCAACATGTAAGGAAAGATCTTCTTACTTTGGGAGTATCCATCCTTTTAATTTTTTTCTTAAACTTTTTATATATTTAAGTTTTTGAAAGTACGCATGTGTATTAGTCCATGGTTGCATTACTATAAAGAAATATCTGAGACTGATCCCAGCTAACACGGTGAAACCTCGTCTCTACTAAAAATACAAAAATTAGGCTAGGCGCGGTGGCTCACGCCTGTAATCCCAGCACTTTGGGAGGCCGAGGCGGGTGGATCATGAGGTCAGGAGATCCAGACCATCCTGGCTAACACGGTGAAACCCTGTCTCTACTAAAAATACAAAAATTAGGCTAGGCGCGGTGGCTCACGCCTGTAATCCCAGCACTTTGGGAGGCCGAGGCGGGTGGATCATGAGGTCAGGAGATCCAGACCATCCTGGCTAACACGGTGAAACCCTGTCTCTACTAAAAATACAAAAAATTAGCCGGGCGTGGTGGTGGGCGCCTGTAGTCCCAGCTACTCGGGAGGCTGAGGCAGGAGAATGGCGGGAACCCGGGAGGCGGAGCTTGCAGTGAGCCCAGGTCAGGCCACTGCACTCCACGCTCCACAGAGTGAGACTCCGTCTCAAAAAAAAAAAAGAAGAGAGAGAGAGATCTGAGAGTGGGTAATTTATAAAGAAAAGAGGTTTAATTGGCTTATGGTTCTGCAGGCTGTACAGAAAGAAGCATAGTGGCTTTGACTTCTGGGGAGGCCTCAGGAAACTTACAATCATGGCAGAAGGCAAAGGGGAAGCAGGCACGTCTCACATAGCTAGAGCAGGAGGAAGAGAAGCGGGGAGAGGTGCCACACACGTTTCAGTGACCAGCTCTCACTTGCTTTAATTACCACTTTCGGATACGTAACTTCCTAGAAGAGAAGCCAAGAGGGAAGGCAGAGGCGAAAAATGGTGGAAATAATGCTAATTTACCAGGGATGATGTCATCTGTGGTTCTGGCTAGGGCCAAGTGAATATGACAGCATAGATGAGTAAGTGTGTGGCTGAAGCTTTGTACCAGGCTCACCTCTGCCTTGTTCGCAGGTTCCCAGTGTTGTTGAGACCCCAGGGTGGAAGCTGTAGAGTGGTCAGCATTTGGATGCCACATACTGCAATCACCCCCGGTTGTACATGGGAAAATGAGGCATGGGATGTGTGCTGTCTCGGGGCTGCTCAGCTCCTAGTGGCTCCACATTCCCTTCCTCCTATCTCACCCTGAACAGGCTGCACCTATTTTTCACCCTGAAATCCAATCACTGCCAAAGCAGTTTAGGACTAAGCAGAAAGCCTTCCCCTTACCCCCTCTGCAGAAGCTGGATTCTTAGGGGCATGTTCTCTCAAAAAGAAGCTCAATTTTCCTTGGTTATGAATAAAAGTGATATGATTATACTTATGAAGCCTGTGCCTACAGCTTCTAGCAAAGTAGTAACGACACTTTGGAAGGGGAAAGGAAGGTGTAACATTCTAAGCATCAGTCCATATTTCAGAGAATTCATAGCTTTTGGATTTCATGGTATTTGAACAAGAAAAGAAAAACAACTTGAGTTATTTAAAAGTATATAGATGCACTTATGAATAATTAGTGAAAGCATGCACACACCCTTATTCAGTTTCTGCCCTCATTTTGATGTTCCATGTTATTAAGCCAAACCTCCGGGTACCCCTGCTACCTTGTCATCTACCTTAACGATCATTACCTTTGTAAAAAGAAAATTCAGTTACTGGGTTAAAATACTTCTGAACTCTGGCTGAGTGTGATGGCTTAGGCCTGTAATCCCAGCACTTTGAGGCCGAGGCAAGCAGATCACAAGGTCAGGAGTTTGAGACCAGCCTGACCAACATGGTGAAATCTTGTCTCTGTTAAAGATGCAAACTGTAGCCGGGCATGGTGGTGTGTGCCTGTAATCCCAGCTACTCAGGAGGCTGAGGCAAGAGAATTGCTTGAACCTAGGAGGCGGAGGTTGCAGTGGCTGAGATCGTGCCATTGCATTCTAGCCTGGGTAACAGAGCAAGACTCCATCTCCAAAAAAAAAAAAAAAAAAAAAAAAAAAAAAAAAACCTTCTGAACTCTAAACATTCGGTCTGCCTTGTTAACGACATTCATCTGTGCATTCCTTTCTAGAAACTTGTTTCAGCAGAAGTGTGTGGGTATCTAAGCAACCTTTGAGGCTTTGGGTGGAGTGGCATTAGCTTCCGCACCAAACACCGTGGTTCTTGGCTCTGAATGCCCATTTACCTGGAGGCTTTTTAAAAGTACAGCTCTCCCAGCCCAGGTAAACTGATCCTGAATCTCCAGGGCTGAAGCCCTGGGCACCTGCAGGGATTGAAGCTCCCCGCTGTGCTGGGCACGCACTGGGAGGACTGAGGACTACCCAAGCAGAAGCAATTTTTGAGCTAGATGCTGACAGTCTGGTGTCCCTTGCTCCGTGTAAAGGCAAAACAGGCTACTACTAGAGCATCTTGGATAAAAAGAACGAAGCGCCAGAAAAATAATAAGAAAGTTAAAGGATAATTCACATTCTGCTGCCTATGTTCCTTTTGAATTAAGTTTATTTTAGGAACAGGCTTATCAAATTTGCCTGGAAGACGCTACTGTCAGTTTCCATGATATTTTATGAGCTGCCATTATTCTTCCTCTACTGAGAATGCCCTCCCTGAATGTATCTGCCTTTATGGAGTGATACAAACACGATTGTTTATGCGTCGTGGTCCCAGCATGAAATTCAGCTCCTCCTTTATCTCTCCCACTGTCCATCCCCCTCCCACCACCCAAGCTGAAATCAGTTAGGACGTCCATTCATGAGTGGAGAAGACTTTTCTGGAAGGCTCTTGCATGGCAGTGGTGCAGAGGCTGAGTGGAGAGCTTGGTTCTGTCAGGCGCCTGGAGAGCTCGTTCCCTGCAGTCCTCTTCCCTGGCTGGTCCCAGCCCCTTGCCTGCTGCCCCTCCCTCTCCCCACTTCCCCTCCTCTTCCCTGCTCTTCCTCCTTTCTCTCCCTCACTCTCAGGTGGGGCAACTTTCCCTCCTCTGAAGCAAGGTGCCTGCCCACATGCAGCCCTCAGGGGACACAGCTGCGCCCACCCACCCACATAGAGAGGATGCTGAACAAACACCAGCCTCTGCCTCAAAGGACTTTCCACCCCAGGTCTCAGGATAATAAACATTCCACCGCCTCTTTGCACATACCACCCACTCTGCAAGTTCATGTCTGACCTCCCTTCTCTTCTGCCTCGGGCTTTGGCTTCCTCCCAGACACGCCTGGCTTCATCCATTCATTCCTCCATCATCGGTTTACTAAGCACCATGTGCTCGGAACTGGGCTTGTCCTTGTGCAAAGGGGCAAGTCGGAAACCCCTGCAGTAACCTCACGAACAGAGAGGACATCGCCACATGCCCCAAGTCCAGTCTTCAATGAAAGCTTCCTCCAGGAGAGCCCTGGAGCACTGGGCCCTTTCCCAGAGCTGGGCTGTGCCGAGGGCCACTCTGACCCCTGGGGTAGGTGGGCGACTGTGGTGTGAGTGTGAGTGAGGGGATGTGCTGAATGTGCGAGGGGTGTGAACATGTGTGAGTGTGAGTGTGCCAGGGGGCCAGCGGCTGTGAGTGCACGTGAGTGTGAAGGTGGGAGGGTGTGTGTGTATGAGGATGTGTGGCTCCACGGGGCTTGATCTTTGGAATCATCTGCACCTGGATTCCATCCTGATTTGGCCACTTCTGGGGCTGTGAGCTTGATGTGTCAGGCTTCAGTTTCTCTTCCAAGAGGCGAGGTGGCTGAGCATCTGTATTAGTCTGTTTTCATGCTGCTGATAAAGACATACCCGAGACTGGATAATTTATAGAGAAAACATGGTTTAATGGACTCACAGTTCCACACGGCTGGGGAGGCCTCAATCATGGTGGAAGGTGAAAGACACGTCTTACATGGCAGCAGACAAGAGAGAATGAGAGCCAAGCAAAAGAGGAAACTCCTTATAAGACCATCAGGTCTCATGAGACTTATTCACTACCGTGAGAACAGTATGGGGGAACCGCCCCCATGATTCAATCCCACAGGTCCCTCCCACAACACGTGGGAATTATGGGAGCTATGATTCAAGTTGAGATTTGTGTAGGGACACAGCTAAACCATATCAGTATCCCTCCTGTGGGAGTGGCAGCGAGGAAACCTCTGCAGGACCCTTGCCAGCATACCCAGGACCCCAAGCCAGTGCTCCCAGGGCCTGTTCGAGCTCCCTTGAGGGCGAAGCACCTTCTCCCTGTCAATGCCAGCTTTGCTCCAACTGCTACAACAGGCTTCCTGCTCCTCCAGCCAGACCCACCCCGGCCATGTCTCTGACCCCCATCCCCCCA
>NW_012102143.1:3355289-3356153 GCF_000951045.1 Mandrillus leucophaeus | reverse complement strand
TCTGCTACCCAGGCCTGAGCAGGCAGAGCCAGTGCCACAGATGATGGGAATGGGCTTCAAGTTTCAAAGTCCTGGGGAGCTGGTCAGGAGTGTGGTGCTGGGCCTGGCATGTGGGTGCCGGGGCTCCCAGACAGTTGCCTGCCTTAGCTGTGCCTGGGCCTTCTGGAATGCACCATACCCTTCCATGAACCTCATGATCCAGGCCACAGCCATGCCTCTGACCTGCTCTCCTGCCACCTCCTCTCACTCACTTTGCTGCAGCCTCACTGGCCTGTAACTTGCTCCTGTTTCAGGTGTGTTTCTCTTTGCATTTGCTGTTCCTATTCCTCGAGCCTCACTTCCTCCAGGTTTCTGCTGAACTGCCCTATTATCTGAGAGGCCTTATCTGAACAGGATAGAACACCCACCCCTGTCCCATCACTCCTAACCCCTTTACCCAGCTTGACTTTTCCTCAGAGCCCCTGCCACAATCCAACAGATTCTCTGTAATGTCTTTCTTCCCCTAGCCCCAACAGAATGACAACTCCTTAAGGGCAGGTGTCTTAGTCCATCTGGGCTGCTACGATGAAATACCACAGTCTGGGTGTTTATAAACAACAGAAAATTAGTCCTCACAGTTCTGGAGGATGGAGGTTCCGGCAGATTCTGTATCTGGTGAGAACCTGCTTCCTGATTCACACATGATGCCTTCTGGCTGTGTTCTCATATGGCAGACAGGGTGAGGTGGCTTCCTGGGGTCTCTTTTATAAGGACGCTAATCTCCCATGGTGGCCTGCCCAGACATTCCATGTGTCATGCACTCTGCTACCCAGGCCTGAGCAGGCAGAGCCAGTGCCACAGATGATGGGAATGGGCTTCAAGTTT
>NW_012102143.1:3318110-3352434 GCF_000951045.1 Mandrillus leucophaeus | reverse complement strand
CCTTATAAGACCATCAGGTCTCATGAGACTTATTCACTACCGTGAGAACAGTATGGGGGAACCGCCCCCATGATTCAATCCCACAGGTCCCTCCCACAACACGTGGGAATTATGGGAGCTATGATTCAAGTTGAGATTTGTGTAGGGACACAGCTAAACCATATCAGTATCCCTCCTGTGGGAGTGGCAGCGAGGAAACCTCTGCAGGACCCTTGCCAGCATACCCAGGACCCCAAGCCAGTGCTCCCAGGGCCTGTTCGAGCTCCCTTGAGGGCGAAGCACCTTCTCCCTGTCAATGCCAGCTTTGCTCCAACTGCTACAACAGGCTTCCTGCTCCTCCAGCCAGACCCACCCCGGCCATGTCTCTGACCCCCATCCCCCCACCCCATGGCTCTGATTCTCACCTCCTTCATCCTATCCCCCAGAATGGCAAATCTCCCATAGAGCTGTCTATCCATGGTTCTGGCTCTTTTATTCCCCAGGCCCACTCGCCCCAGGCTCCTGGGCAGGTTTGGCCAATGGTGGGCACCAGAGGAAGATTAGGGATGAGCAGGAGGGGGTGCTGGTCCGCATCACCTCTCTGCTCACTGCTGGGTCTCTGGCAGCCGCTCCCAAAGGCAGCCCACCACACACTCCTTCTCCAGCCCCAGCTTCCTGGCCCCAAACATTACCACGGCCCAGCCTCCCTCCAGCAAGGTAGCTGTGACCGTCAGGCATGCCAGCCCCAGGTTACTCAGTTTGCCCTGCTGGCTCCTCACCTCCTCTGCCACCTGTGCAGTAAGAGCCCCGCATTGCATTCTCTCTGTTTGAAATCCCTGCAGAGGTTTTGCTTTTGTTAGTGTGGCTTTAACAGATACACCTAGTTTGGGTTTCGTTTTGTTTGTTTGTGTTTTTTGTTGTTGTTGTTTCTTTTTTTTTGAGATGGAGTCCCACTCTGTCACCCAGGCTGGAGTGCAGTGGTGTGATCTCAACTCACTGCAACCTCTGCCTCCTGGGTTCAAGCGATTCTCGTGCCTCAGTCTCCCCAGTAGCTAGGATTACAGGCAGGCACCACCACACCTGGCTAATTTTTGTATTTTTAGTAGACAGGGGGTTTCACCATGTTGGCCAGGATGGTCTCAAACGCCTGACCTCAGGTGATCACCCGCCTCAGCATCCCAAAGTGCTGGGATTACAGGCATGAGCCACCGCACCTGGCTGGCATATCTAGTCTTTAAGAGGAACCCGCAAATCTTTCCTTTGGCACTGTCTCACCCTCTGTCTGCACTCTGTCTCTCCCTTTCCCTCACAACACCTCTTGAGAGCATCACCACCACTCCCGTGTCCATCAGGGTTCGCTTCCAAAGTGGAGGGGACAAGGTGCTCAGCTCTGCTCTTCCTCTCTTCTTCCGCAGTCCACCTCACTGGCTCTCAGAATGGCTGAGGCATTTTACGCATGACCTCCAGGAGGAGAGAAGCAGCACTATCAGACATGACAGACTTTCCAGAATTTTATGAAATTCTTCTAGTCACTGGTGCAGTTTGACTTTTTCAAGCGTTGAAACCTAACCCCCAGAGTAATGGTATCAGGAGGTGGGGCCTCTGGGAGGTGATTAGGTAATGGGACTGGAGCCCTCACAAATGGTATTAGTGCACTTCTCAAAGAGGCCCCTGGGAGATCCCTCAGCACTTCCACCCCATGAGGACACAGTGAGAAGGTGCTGTCTCGGAACCAGAAAATGGGCCCTTGCTGGCCATGAAACCTGCTGGTGCCCTGATCTTGGTCTTCCCAGCCTCCAGAGCTATCCAAATACATTTCTGTTGTTTATCAGCTACCCAGTTTATGATATTTTTCTATAGCAGCCCAAAAGAACTAAGACACCATGTATGGTAACGATAATAAAAATCACTGTCATCGTGTAACACATTTTCTGCACATAGTGTATATTAAACATCACTACATGCGTGACAGTTAACATTTAACCCACATACATACCCTATGATACAGGAACCGGTCTTTTATCCTCATCCCTTTAAATGAGGAAACCAGGGCCAAAAGGATTCAAAAGTCGGAGAACCCACTATATGCCTATCCTGACTTCAGTTTTCCTCCTCAGCTTAACTCCTCAACAAAGTCACGCTTACCTGGTGTCCCATGACATCTTTGCTAACCTACAGGTGGGAACTGAGGCATAGTGAGTGGGTGGGTGCCGGAGAATGCCTTGACTAGCCAATTAGCATAGGGTTTGGGGCCTGGGAGTGCACCAGGTGGGGCATTTCTTACCCAGGCTTATGGCATGTGGAGTTGGTGGGAATTACTTTTAATTACCTAAAAGAATACAAGGTGTGTGCCAAGGTAAACACTGCAACCAGGTCATCAAGCCAAGGGGGAATCTTCTGGGGTAGATGGCATAGCTGGACACTGAAGGAGCAGACAGCTTTGGGAGCAGCCAGGGACTGGGTGGGTCCAGAAGGCCTGCGGTCATTCTCAATTGCTGTATGGGTGTCCTCTGTGCTCTCTCCCATGGCGGCCTGCCCAGACATTCCATGTGTCATGCACACTGCTACCCAGGCCTGAGCAGGCAGGGCCAGTGCCACAAATGATGGGAATGGGCTTCAAGTTTCAAAGTCCTGGGGAGCTGGTCAGGAGTGTGGTGCTGGGCCTGGCATGTGGGTGCCGGGGCTCCCAGACAGTTGCCTGCCTTAGCTGTGCCTGGGCCTTCTGGAATGCACCATACCCTTCCATGAACCTCATGATCCAGGCCACAGCCATGCCTCTGACCTGCTCTCCTGCCACCTCCTCTCACTCACTTTGCTGCAGCCTCACTGGCCTGTAACTTGCTCCTGTTTCAGGTGTGTTTCTCTTTGCATTTGCTGTTCCTATTCCTCGAGCCTCACTTCCTCCAGGTTTCTGCTGAACTGCCCTATTATCTGAGAGGCCTTATCTGAACAGGATAGAACACCCACCCCTGTCCCATCACTCCTAACCCCTTTACCCAGCTTGACTTTTCCTCAGAGCCCCTGCCACAATCCAACAGATTCTCTGTAATGTCTTTCTTCCCCTAGCCCCAACAGAATGACAACTCCTTAAGGGCAGGTGTCTTAGTCCATCTGGGCTGCTACGATGAAATACCACAGTCTGGGTGTTTATAAACAACAGAAAATTAGTCCTCACAGTTCTGGAGGATGGAGGTTCCGGCAGATTCTGTATCTGGTGAGAACCTGCTTCCTGATTCACACATGATGCCTTCTGGCTGTGTTCTCATATGGCAGACAGGGTGAGGTGGCTTCCTGGGGTCTCTTTTATAAGGACGCTAATCTCCCATGGTGGCCTGCCCAGACATTCCATGTGTCATGCACTCTGCTACCCAGGCCTGAGCAGGCAGAGCCAGTGCCACAGATGATGGGAATGGGCTTCAAGTTTCAAAGTCCTGGGGAGCTGGTCAGGAGTGTGGGATCCACCTTTATGACCTCCTCACCTCCCAAAGGCCCCAGTTTCAAATACCATCATTTTATCATGTTGTGAGTTAGGATTTCAACATATACATTTAGGAGTAGGGGTAGACAAACATTTTAATCATAGCAGCAGGGATTTATGTTTTCCCCACTAGTATATTATTAAGGCCTGGAATGTAGTAAGTGCCCTAAAAATGAGTGGTGCTAGCAGAAATACAAAAAGACAAATGATCAAGGCTATTTATTGCAACGCTATTTATAATAATGGAAGATTACAAATGACAAATTTTCATGGATGGATGACTGGTTGAATACCAGTGGTGCTTCCGTGTAATGGAGCATTAGCGTGTAAAAGGAAGGAAGATGACCAGAGGCCACAATGCAGTCATATTAGGTGATGAGAATGAAGAGGACAATATGTTTACATATAATATGCTTCCATATATCTCAGAAAGGTAATAGGAATGATAGGACTTGGCTGTGTCCCCACCCAAATCTCATCGTGAACTGTAGTTCCCATAATCTCCATGTGTCATAGGAGGAACCTAGTAGGAGTTAATTGAATCACGGGGGCAGTTACCTCCATACTGTTCTTGTGATAGTGAGTTCTCACAGGATCTGATGGTTTTATAAGGGGCTATTCCTCTGCTTCATGCTATACTTCTCTCTTTCCTGCCTCCATGTAAAACATGCCTTTGCTCCTCCTTTGCCTTCTGCCATGATTGTGATGCCTCCCAGCCATGTGGAACTGTGAGTCCATTAAACCTCTTTTCCTTTACACATTATAAATTATCCAGTCTTGGGTATTTCTTCATAGCAGTATGAAAATGGACTAATGCAGTAAATTGGTACTGGTAGAGTGAAGCACTGCTATTAAGGTTTCTGAAAATGTGGAAGCGACTTTGGAACTGGGTAATAAGCAGAGGCTGCAACAGTTTGGAGGGCTCAAAGAAGACAGGAAGATGTGGGAGAGGTTGGAATTTCCTGGAGACTTGTTGAATGGCTTTGACCAAAATACTGATAGTGATATGGACAATAAAACCCAGGCTGAGGTGGTCTCAGATGGAGGTGAGGAATTTGTTGGGAACTAGAGCAAAGATCACTCTTGATATGCAAGGAGACTGATGGCATTTAGCCCCGCCCTAGAGATCTTTGGAACTTTGAACTTAAGGAGATAATTTAGGGTATCTGGTGGAAGAAATTTCTAAGCGGCAAAGCATTCAAGAGGAAGCAGAGCATAAGAGTTTGAAAAAGTTGTAGCTTGATGATGCACTGGGAAAGAAAAACTCATTTTCTGAGGAGAAATTCAAGCTGGCAGCAGAAGTTTGCATAAGTAGGGAGGAACCAAATGTTAATCACCAAGACAATGGGGAAAATGTCTCCAGGGCATGTCAGATACCTTTGCAGCAGCTCCTTCCATCACAGGCCTGGAGGACTAGGATGAAAAAATGGTTTCCTGGGCTGTGTCCAGGGCCACCCTGCTGTGTGAAGCCTCAGGACCTGATGTCCTGCATCCTAGCCAGTCCAGCTGTGGCTTCAGAGGGTATAAGCCCCAAACCTTGGCAGCTTTGATGTGGTGTTGAGCCTGCAGAGTCACAGAGGTCAAGAATTGAGGTTTAGGAACCTCCACTTAGATTTCAGAGGGTGTATGGAAACACCAAGATGTCCAGGCAAAAGTTTCCTATAGAGACAAGGCCCTCATGGAGAACCTCTACTGGGGCAGTGCAGAAGGGAAATGTGGGGTTGAAGCCCCCACAAAGAGTCCCCACTGGGGTACTGCCTAATGGAGCTGTGAGAAGAGGGCCACTGCCCTCCAGGCCCCAGAATGGCAGATCCACTGACAACTTGCACCATGTGCCAGGAAAAGCCACAGACATTCAATGCCAGCCTGTGAAAGCAGCCAGGAGAGGGTCTGTACCCTGTAAAGACACAGGGGCAGAGCTGCCAAAGGCTGTGGGAGCCCACCTGTTGCATCAGTGTGCTCAGGATGTGAGACATGGAGTCAAAGGAGATCATTTTGGAACTCTAAGGTTTAATGACTGCACTGTTGTATTTTGGACTTGCATGGGGCTTGCAGACTCTTTGTTTTGGCCAATTTATCCCATTTGGAATGGGTGTATTTACCCAAGGCCTGTACCCCCATTGTATCTAGGAAGTAACTAAATTGCTTTTGATTTTACAAGTTCATAGGTTGAAGGGACTTGCTTTGTCTCAGATGAGACTTTGGACTTGGACTTTTGAGTTAATGCTGGAGTGAGTTAAGACTTTGGGGGACTATTGGAAGGGCACGATTATGTTTTGAATTGTAAAAACATAAGATTTGGGAGGGGCCAGAGGCAGAACGATATTGTTTGGCTGTGTTTCCACTCAAATCTTATCCTGTTGTGAAAGGGACCTGGCGGGAGGTAATTGAATCATGGGAGTTGTTAGCTCCAAACTGTTCTTGTGATAGTGAGTGAGTTCTCACAAGATCTGATGGTTTTATAAGGGACTTGCCCCCATTTCGTGTTGCGCTTCTCTCTTGACTGCCGTCATGTAACACGTGTCTGCTTCTCCTTCACCTTCTGCCATGATTGTGAAGCTTCCCCAGCCATGTGGAACTGAGTCCATTAAACCTCTTCCTTTATAAATGACCCAGTCTTTGGTATTTCTTTATAGCAGTATGAAAATGAACTAATACAAAGAATGTGTGTATGTGTGTGTGCACATGCACATGTGTAAAAAGAGTGCTGGTATAAATCTTAAAATTAAAAAAGCACTATCTCGGAGGAAAGGGATAGCAGGTAGAGAAGCTAAAATTCTTTGAATATGTCTTGTTTTGGAATTTGACTTTGGGAGATGTAAATATTTTTACATAGTTGCAAAACAAAATCACCTTTAAAACCATTCATAAAAATAGAAGGCAAAATAGAACAAATTTCATGATGTATGTGTTTGATGTCATACCACACAAAGATAAACTATTTCAAGTGATTTCCAAATATGGTAATTACAGTATACATTCCAAGTGGGATATAATGTCAGGACCAAAAATACAACCAACTAAACAAAAAAAAGCCAAACCAACCTCCCAAACCCCCAAGCCCTTTCCACAAAAAACCTGTAAAGATCTTAAACAGTTTTCAGCAATTACCTTTTTGGTGATAGTGTTGGCATTCTTATTCAGAGGCTATTTGTGTGTTAGTAGACAGCAAATCAGTAATGATGCTGGTGTCATTGAGAAGAAGAATTTTCTATATGGAAGAAAAAATAATAGAAGTAAGATTAATCAATTTTAGTAAAAAGCCTATATCCAGAATCTGGATTGGAAGCTGACAGTATGAATTAAGAAGTGTTTTATCTTAATTTTTAGAAATTGCCTAGCCTTTTTTTTTTCTTTTAAGACAGTCTCTCTCTGTTGCCCAGGTTGAAGGGCAGTAGTGTGATATCAGCTCACTGCAACCTCTGCCTCCCGGGTTCAAGTGATTATCCTGCCTCAGCCTTCCAAGTAGCTGGGATTACAGGTGTGCACCACCATGTCTGGCTAATTTTTGTATTTTTAGCAGAGACAGGGTTTCACCACGTTGGTGAGGCAGGTCTCAAACTCCTGACCTCAGGTGATCTGCCTGCCTCAGCTTCCCAAAGTGCTGGGGTTACAGGCTTGAGCCAACACGCCCAGTTGGAAATTTCCTAGCTTTAGAAAAGGCCTAGTAACATTGAATCACTATTAATTAGCACCCTTTGAACCCGGATTTTGGTCTTTAGATATCATTTCCCACAAAAAGGAACCAGGGCTCTTGAGAAGAGTTAATACAGATTCTGCTGTCAAGGAAAATGCCAGATGTGTCTATAATTTGTCATAATATCAAAGAAACCTGTTGGAGATTACTATAGGCACATCCAAAGAACTGAGGAGGAGAACAGGCAAAGCTAAGCAATCACAACAGAAAGTAAACCCGTGATTGCTTGGGGTCCAGATTTGGAGAAGGGTAAGTGATTGCAAAAGGATATAAGACAAAAGCCTACTGTTTTTCTTCTTGGGTGAACCTGAACCTGAAATTAAGGTTGATGTGTTTTGGAGAGCTTTGTGATAAGGTAGGCAGGTGACCACCAGAGACTTCCTTGAAAGGTCAGCTGGGGCAGATTCCAGGCACAGGAAGCAGTGATGGAAACTACCCTTTCTAGCTTTTGCCTCTACTCTGCCCTCCTCCCAGATGATCTGTGGTTGTTTTCATTTTTCTGAGCTTCTGACTCATATTGTGAATGGCCCACTTGACCTCTGCATTGGATGTCTCATAGGCATTTAATGTTTGCAAATCTCAAGCTGATTTCTTGACCTCTCACCTGCAGCCTACGCATTAACATGACTCTAGGCTTTTCCATCTCTGGGAAACATTACCACCTTCTGCTCAGTGGCTCAAGTCAGAACATAGAATCTCCTTGTCTTTTCCCTCTTCTACTGCTCCCAACCCCCACCCCATTGGCAAGAGCTGTCTGCTGTAGCTTTGAAGAAGGTCTTCAATGGCCCTCTTGCCTCCTGGTTCACCAGGACTGCTCTGTGCAAACCGCCACATATCTCCTTCACATTGTCAATGAAAGCAGCCAAACTCTGTAAAATATTTGAAGAGATTTATTCCGAGCCGAATATGAGTGACCATGGCCCCTGCCACAGCCCTCGGGAGGTCCTGAGAACATGTGCCCAAGGTGGTCAGGGTGCAGCTTGGTTTTAAACATTTTAGGGAGGCATGAGACATCAATCAAATACATTAAAGAAATACATTGGTTTGATCCAGAAAGGCGGAACAACTCAAAGCAGGGGCTTCCAAGCTACAGGTGAATTTAAACATTTTCTGGTTGACAACTGGTTGAGTTTATCTAAAGACCTGGGATCACAGAAAGGAAATGTTCGGGTTAAGATAAAAGATTGTGAAGACCAAGGCTCTTTTGAAGTCTTACCACGGCTGCCCTTTAGAGATAACAGATGACAAATGTTTCCTATTCAGATCTTTAGAAGGTGCTAGACTTTTAGTTAATCTCTTTAGGATTGGGAGGGTCTTGAAGAAAAAGAACTAGCTATGTTAATAGAGATTCTTTATAGATGCAAATTTTCCCCTACAAAGGACAGCTTTGCAGGGCCATTTCAAGATATGGCAAAGGAACATGTTTTGGGGTAAAATATTTTGATTTTCTTCCTTGTCTCGTAATGTTATGCCAGAGTCAGTTTGGAAAGTAAGTCATCCTGTATAGGGTTAAATTAAACCCATCTGATGAGAATTTATGGTTTGTAGAGCATGACTCCCCAGACCCTTGAGATAGAAAATCGGGCAAGATAAAAAAATCAGAGGATAGTCCTCAGGATCACCACAATGTCTTTCAAACTCACTCCTCTCAGATCCACCTTCCACACAGCAGCCGGAGGGACGTTATTCAACCAACCAGATCTTATCACTCCAGACACTGGCTTCCCCTTGCACTTCCTGATTAAAATCCTGAATGTGGCCGGGTGCAGTGGCTCATGCCTGTAATCCCAGCACTTTGGGAGGCCAAGGTGTGTGGATCATAAGGTCAGGAGTTCAAGACAAGCCTGGCCAAGATGGTGAAACCCCTGATCTACTAAAAATACAAAAACTGGGCCGGGCACAGTGACTCACATCTGTAATCCTAGCACTTTGGGAGGCCGAGGCGGGCAGATCACAAGTTCAGGAGATTGAGACCATCCTGGTTAACATGGTGAAACCCCATCTCTACTAAAAATACAAAAAATTTGCCAGGTGTGGTGGTACATGCCTGTAGTCCCAGCTACTCAGGAGGCTGAGGCAGGAGAATAACTTGAACCTGGGAGGTGGAGGTTGCAGTGAGCCAAGATCGCACCACTGCACTCCAGGCTGGGTGACAGAGTGAGACTCCATCTCAAAATAAATAAATAAATAAATAAATAATAAAATAAAATCCTGGATGTGCCTTGCCAGGCCTTGCAGATGTCCCATCCTCCTGGAGTTATCTTATGCCACTCTCTTCTCTTTTGTTTTCTTGAAAATGCCTATCTCTTCATTTACCAAAAGGCCTTTGTTCCTAGTCCTGCACTTGTAATGCCCCCAACCTCTGCTACAGCCCAGGCCCCAGCATACCCCTGCTTTCCAACTCCATTGACCCCCCAGGACCCAGTGTGGATGCCAGATCCTCAGCGATGCCTTCTCTCCTCTCTGCAACCCCCAGTATTAGTCAGGGCTCCCTGCTATCCTTGGACACCACCCTAAACACCCTTCTTACCTAGTTCTCTCTTCTGCCTGTAATTATTTTAGGTTGACGCAAAAGTCATTGCATTAAAAGTAATGGCGAAAACTACAATTACTTTTGCATCAACCTACTCCATTTACTTAACAGGTTTATTTGCTAATGCTCGTCACCCCGTGAAACTGTGACTCCACGGGGGCAGGAGCCTATCGGTTTTGTTACCTACCACTTCATCCCTCACTGAGGAGCTCGGGAAATATTTGTTAAGTGAATGAATGGATTCATTCACACTGCTGATGTCATATCAGTCCTTTTGTTAGAAGCCTTTAAAAACCTCCAGTCTCCCATAAGGCTCTATCTTCTTTATTCCAAATTGCTTCACACATTGCTTTATTTTCTTTGGTGATGGAGTCTTACTCTGTCACCCAGGCCAGAGCGCAGCGGTATGATCTAGGCTCACTGCAACCTCTGCCTCCTGCGTTTAAGCGATCCTCCTGTCTCGGCCTCCCAAGTACCTGGGACTACAGGTGTGTGCCACCACTGCTGGCTAATTTTTGTGCTTTTAGTAGAGACAGGGCTTTGCCTTGTGAGCCAGGCTGGTCTCGAACTCCTGGCCTCAAGTGACCCTCCCACATCGGTCTCCCAACATGCTGGGATTACAGGTGTGAGCCACTGTGCCTGGCCTATACTTGCTTTCGACTTATTTTTTGCATCATATACTTTCACTCCACACCCTGTTGCCAGTTTCACCTCAGTGTAGCCACATTTCTCTTGGCCTCTGGAGCTCTATTTTCCATACTAAAACCTTTATCAACCTTTAAAGTTCAGCTCCAACTTCACCTTTTTGGTATGGTCTTCCCTTCTAGAAGCCTGTAACATTTGCTTGTAACACTCTTGAGCTCGTGTTTCTTTCTGCCTCATAGTAAATCAGGTGCTTTCATATCTCCCTTTACCACTAAATTGAAAGAAGAAAAATCTCTTGGTTGTTATGATATTCCTCTAAGTTTGTAGCTCATAGGAGTTGCCAGAGAAAGATATGTTTGTCAAGTGAATAAAAGCTTTCTTTAGTTAAAATACTGTCCTCTGCAGTTACAAGATTCCGTCTCCTGGATCTTTTAAAGCATTTGTATTGCTCAGTATAAAGCGTTCACAAAAGGATTCACTGTAAACCTTGCAGTGGACTGACTCGCTGGGGATTTTCTATTAATCATTTAGTATTGGGTATCTGGTGACGACAGTTTCAGGAAAAAGCGATGGGAGCAGAGAAGCAAAATCCCACCCCAGGCGCATGATACTCTCTGCACAGCCTGGTCTTTGAGTTATCGTCTTTGTAAATGGATATGGTGGCACAGTTTCAGTGCCAAGAAGATAGACCGTTTTCATTTATTTTACATTATACTTTAGGACCTAAATATAAATATTCCAGCTATTCATCTCAGCATGATTTGGTTGTGGAAACATAATCGGAATTGTCTGAGAGGCGCGGGCGGTGTCTATTTTGGTCCTGGCACAGGAAACTCAGCCTTTGTCCATTTTTACAGTTTGATTTATGGGAGGTTAAAAATTCATAATGCAGCAGCTAACCTCCAGCAAATAATTGTTTTTTGCATAAGCCAATTCAAACGCTCCCTCATCTCAGGTTTCCTGTTCAAACGGTCAAAGAAATGCGGAGTTTAGCTGCTGCAAACCAGCTTAAACTACTGAAAATTAGCTAGTCTTTTGCCCTGTGGGGATCAGGAGGGACTCAGCCCACAAGACAAAGAGAGGGGCCAGGGAGCCATCCATCCACCTCTCAGGCACACTTTCTATGTCAGCTGCTGATGCTTGTTATTTTACTTAATCTTCCAGTAATCTCATGACATAGACCCCATTAGCTTTACTTCTCAGAAGCAGGAACTGAGACAGGTTAAGGAACCTGCCTGAGCTTGCAGCGCTGGTGAATGGCCAAATGGCTTGGCCTGACTGTCAGGCTGTATGTGGGGCCTCCTGCTGCAGACAGGATGGTGGCACGTCTGCAGCTTGCTGCTGACTGTCCTGCTGCCTAGATGCAGCGATGCAGAGATTTCATATTTGCATTTCAAATCAACTCACAGACCCCTAGTGGAAGTGGGGGGTTTTCATTTTCTCTTCACAGAGCTGCCCTGGTTTTATGACGTGTGGACACATAAGAGCATCCTATAGTCAAAGCGTGGGCTACTCATCTTGCTGTGCCAGGGGACAGGTCAGCCCCCCTTTCCCTGCAGACACTGCTGTGGATGCCTCACTGTCCCTTCTACCTCCCCAGGCTCTCAAAGGCCCTATGGACAGCTCTGGCCCACAGAAGCTTCTGATTGTTTGAAAGGAGCATCGGGGCCTGAAGGCTGCTCCATGGGTGCTGCTGCAGGGTGCGGCTGTTCCAGGACTCGGGGCTTGTCAGGATCTCGCATGTGTGAGTGCAGGCCCCGGAGACTCCACACTAATTGCACCTGCTCAAAACTCTCTCCTAACTAACTGGATCACAGAGGCCGTGAGATAAAGAGACGCTGGGCTGGGACAAGAAAATCACCAAGGTAAACAGACAGGGAGAACAGGATGGAGGAATCACAAAGGTGGCAGAAGGACACCCCAGAGGTCTGCTTGGCAGTGCCGGGCAAGGACACCCGTGAGGTCTGCTTGTCAGTGCTGGGCTAAGTCAGGAGATGCAAGTGTTACACTGGCAATGCCATGGCCTGGAGATTTGAGGAAGCCTCTCCAGGCTCCTTATCAGGACGTAGATTTCATGGCTGACCTAGAGCTACCTGAGCAGGCCAGATTCATACTCCATCACTTTCCATTAAAATATCCCGAAAACAGGCTGAGTGTGGTGGCTTACGCCTATAATCCCAGCACTTTGAGAGGCTGAGGTGGGAGGATCACCTGAGGTCAGGAGTTCGAGACCAGCCTGGCTAATGTGGTGAAACCCATCTCTTCCGAAAAATACAAAAATTAGTTGGGGATGGTGGTGGCCACCTGCAATCCCAGCTACTTGGGAGGCTGAGGCAGGAGAATCGCTTGAACCCAGGAGGCAGAGGTTGCAGTGAGCAGGAGCTGAAATCATGCCATTGCACTCCAGCCTGGGCAGCAAGAGCGAAACTCCGTTTTAAAAAAATAAATAAATAAATAAAATAAAATAAAAAAATAAAAAATCCTGAAAATAGAAACATCCAACAGCTTTGAAAATTAGGGCCAATGTCGGACCTAGAGTTTAGGATGACTATTTGTATATTTTAGCAGAGCTTGGGTTTGATTGAGGAACACAGGGAACTACTCCCAGTCCACTGCAGGAGATCAGTGTAGCAGGTCCCAGAGAAGTGGGGAAAAGACTTTGACCCCCGGGTGATCCTTGTTTGAGTCCACATTAATCAGAAAACAGAGCGGACACCCTCTTGCTGCACAAGGACTATCTTTGAAGCCATCAGTGGTGTTCCTACATTCATCTACCTTTATTCTTCCTCCCTACATTCATTTACCTTTATTCCTCCTCCCTACATTCATCTACCTTTATTCTTCCTCCCTACATTCATCTACCTTTATTCCTCCTCCCTACATTCATCTACCTTTAATCCTCCTCTATATCTTTCCTAGTTCTCAACATGGTGGTGGGTGGGGGAAGGTCACTTGGCCACCGGCCTGTGGACAGGACAGTTCAAGGGAGGTTGTAATTGATGAAAACTTCTCTGGATACAGCAAAGATTTAATCTGCAAGGGGAAGAACACTCACCATATACCAGGCAAGACCAGCACACTACATAGTATTTTTTAAAGGAAAAAGATAAAAACTCACGTATATTTAGACAAAAGAGAAAGGAAGGCAGATTATTTAAAAACAAACAAAAATTAATCTGCATCAGACATTTCTTCTACAAAAGCCAGGGGATGATGCTCCCAAATTCATACACTTCTAAGAGGTAAAAATTGAGTCAAAACTGGGTACAGAGACGATCATACCCAGCCGCATTCTTACAACACAAGGTCATCCTCGGTTATATTGGGGATTAGAAAATGACCATTCACATTCTCTGTTATAATTAGTTAAGAGATATTCTAGCCAACATAAAAGCAGTCAATATAAGGAATTAATTACCAAAAAAAAGCGCTTACTTATTCACCCCTTTAGTTAATAAACATTTATTGAATGGTTGCAAGGTGCCAATGCATTGTACTAGTAAGCAAAATTTTGAACAAAACCAGAAAGGTCCATGCCCTTGTGAAGCCCACAGTCCAAGGGACAAGAGGGAAATAAACAGGCAAACACCTACCAGGGGGCAGGTAACAGTGGCATGGTGCATGGCAGTATGGTGACAGGGTGAGATGGTGGTGTGGTGACTTCATAACATAGTCGAGTATGACAGGGTGCATCATGACACAGTGGCACAGTAAGTAACATGCATCATATGGTGAGATGGTGGCATGGTGATATGGTGATGTGACATGATGGCATTGTGGCATGATGTGCTATGGTGGCATGGTGATGTGGCATGCTGACATGGTGACATGGTGGTATCGTGGCATTATGGTGTGATGACATGGTGATATGGTGGCATGGTGATGTGGCATGGTGATATGGTGATGTGACATGATGGCATTGTGGCATGATGATGTGGTGCTATGGTGGCATGGTCATGTGGCACAGTGACATGGTGATATGGCAGTATCATGGCATGGTGGCCTAATGATGTGGTGATATGGTGGCATGGTGATGTTGTGGCATGCTGACATGGTGACATGGCGGTATCGTGGCATTGTGGCATGATGACGTGGTGATATGGTGGCATGGTGATATGGTGATGTGACATGTCATTGTGGCATGATGATGTGATATGGTGGCATGGTGATGTTGTGGCATGGTGACATGGTGGTATTGTGGTATGGTGGCATAATGACATGGTGATATGGTAGCATGATGTGTGTGACATGGTGACATGGCATGATGATGTGGTGGCATGGTGGTGTGGTGAGGTGGTGACATGGGGACATTGCAACATGGTGGCATGATGTCATGGTGGTATGGTGGCATGGTGGTGAGCTGATGTGGTGGCATAGTGACATGGTGGAATGATGGCATGATGGTGTGGTAGCATGGTGACATGATGGCATGGGTGGCATGGTGACATGGTGATGTGGTGTGGTAATGGGGTAGCATGGTGGTGTAGGGACATAGTGGCATGGTGGCTTCAGGACATGGTGGCTTGGTGACATGGTGGGTAACGGTGATTCTGAAGAACCAAGCCCAGTTCAAGGTGGTCTGAACACAGGGTGGGTGAGAACTGAAATGGATCGAATACAGAGACCACACAGCACCATGGCCCATGAGGCCTAGGCAGACGCTGTGTGGTCCTGATCACTAAGCTTCCGCCACTTCTTAGCTCAGTGTCTGGCTCATAGTATAGATTCTCAATAAATATTTATTGGATGAATAAATGAGTTACATAAAAATGGCCTAAAAAGAGAAAAAAAACTCAAATAATTTTTACTTTATTAAAAATAGCAATGATAATATATATCGATCTGGGTCTATAATGTGAAAGTAAATTAACAAAGACTAGGAAATAATCGAGTGCATAGGAAGAGATAGCGTAATAAGTCTTATGTAAAAAGGAGCCAAAACAATTGCTTTATTCTTGACTTAGATAATTAGAGAACACATTTAAATAGATATTTTAAAAAAATTATTCATTGGTACAATTTTAAAAATACCATCGTACAAATAACATGGAATATAAAAGAAAGCTACAATAAAGTGTAAAATGGAAAGCCTAACAAAACAAGATGAGAGGCATAAGGGTCAAGCATTTTGGTTATGTTAATAAAAGTTGGGAGTTTAAATTCTACTATATCAAAGCAAAGTCTTACAATAGGAAGAAAAATTGGACCATATGATACAAGAAATAAGTATTAAGGAGAGCTCTTTTACAATTTAAAATAAAAGGCTGGGGAAAGAGAGAGAGGAAAGTTCACATGACAGAGAAAATGATGATTTCAATATCAAGAAAATGTAGGCATCAACTCAAGGAGCCTTAAAGTGGCAATAAAAGTCATGTCGTGTTGAAAGGTATTAGTGAAAATGGTCCTTAGCCTTCATATGCTGAGAAACCCAGTACTGGCATTGTAAATTCATATTTTAAAAGTCAAGAAGAAATGATCAAAATACAACTATTAGGAAGAATTTATCAATATCACTACTCTATGGTAGATCAGGAAACCATGAAAAGAGAATTAGTTGCATATGGCCGCCATAACAAGTTGCCACAAATGTGACGGTTTAAAACAACACATATTGACTGTCTCACAGTTGTGCAGGTCAGAAGGCTGTAATCAGTTTCACTGGCTGAAATGGAGATGTCAGGAGGGCCTCACCGCCTCCAGAGGCTCTGGGGAGGACCCATTTTCTTGCCCTTTCTTGCCTTTTCTAGCTTGGAGCTGCATTCCTTACATTCCCTGGCTCCTGGCCCCTCCCTCTACCTTCAAAGCCAGCGGCACAGCATCCAGCTTCCGTGGTCACAAGGCCTTCTTCTTCTATATCAAATCTCTCTCTGCCTCTCTCTTGTAAGGATACTTGTGATTTGCATTTAGGGCATACCTGGATAATCCAGGTGAGAAAAGAAAATATCTGAGAGCAGTCTGAACGAAGTGGGCAGAACTTACCAGACTCAGAGAGACTTGAGCATAGGGTTTCAGTCTCACCCCACCCTTCCACACCTATGCTGGGGCAATTGTTTAAAAGCATTTCAGACCAGCTGTCTCACCTATATATCCTGTTCCTGGAATTAGTGATACAAAGGACAATGTGTAGACATTGAATAGACTATGTTATTTTAATGTAAATTCTTGGTAAACAACTTAGGAACTGCCTCTCCTTTTTTTCTTTAAAATCCCACTTGTAACTGCTATTAATTAGAATGTAGATTCAGGGCAATTTGGATCTATGCTCCTGGGTTGCAGTCCTCAAATTTGGCCCAAATAAACTCTCTACTTTTATTAATTTTGGCTCAGTTTTTTTTTCCTTTAAGTAGATTCAGGATCTCCCCATCTCAAAACTGTTAATCACATCTGCAAAGTTTTGTCCTATAAAGTAATATCCAAAGGTTTGAGGGATTAGGACCTGTATATCTTGAGGGGTCGCTGTTCAGACTATCACAATGATAATATAAGACTTAGAAAAGATAAAGCTCATACTAATAGGACTACTAATTTTCGAATGTCCATGGAACATTTACAAAAGTTGCATATATTTGGCTTTATAAAATCCTCAAAGCAAAACTTATTATTCACGAACATAGTTTTCTAAAATTCAAGATTTATAATAAACATTTAGAAAGGATAACCCAATTAGTTAAGATATAACAAATAAAAGACCTCCCAGATAACTAACAGGATATCAAATATTATTTCAGATTATTTAGAAAATTATTAAAAAGGAAGACACTACATAACTAAGGCTTTCCAAGGTATCTGGAGAGGCCAGTTATTAACCCTAAGTTCTTACATTTCCAGATTAAGAAGAAAATAAATATATAAGTTACTCAAAGTAGGGAATTAGAACATAATATAGATGAAATCAGAAATTAATGAATTATAAGGTGATAGGATTAATAAGTGAAACAAAAAATGATTTATTTGCAAAGACAAATACCTCTGCCCAGTGTAGTCAAGGAATAGAGAAATTGTAGAAAAATTAACTGAGTGAAGGTCTTCATTTCTCATTCCTATCAACACATTACAATGTTACTTTGGAGGCTCTGGACAGAAGACAAAAACAGGTAATATATATTTGATATGAAGAAGATAGAAGTATTACTGTTTGCAGCCAGTATGATTGTATATAAACACCCCAGACTGTCAATCAAAATAATGTGTGGATTGTTGATAGAATTCAGTGGCTGATTCTGAAAGTAATATATAAAAAATCAGGTCTTTATAATGTCTATAACCACTTGGAAAGCATAGAAATAATAATTATAGATATTATTATTATTACACATCTAAAAATAAATAATACCAATATTTATATAACATGTTTTGGATGCTAAGACTATTTTGTATGATTAAATTTCCCAACTTACAAAATTAAACTAATTCCAAACAAAGTCTCTATACTATTTTTGGGAAAACTTGTTAAAATAAATCCAAAGTTCATGTGGAAGAAAAATGTTAAGAATAAATTTTAGATGTTTTGAAAGAAAGTATTATGAGGGGAAGTGACTTTTCCAAATATTAAAAATGCTGTAAAGCTGTGTTGATTTTTAGTTCTTATAGCCCTACTATTAGAGAAGGAGTTTGAATATATGATGAAGTTGGCAAAGGCAAATAGTATGAGAAGTCATGGATTATTTAATGGAAAATGCTGACACTGCTAGTTAGAGGGAAATATGTCGGCTAATGGAATATGTGGGGAAGCAACTTCCTGCAATATGTTAACTGGGTATGCAGGGGGGTTATTAAAGTCCTGATAAGTCACAAGTTCACAAAGAATATATACTCCTTGATCCATAGCAGAGGTGGCCTGTAGATGTTCCAAGAGAAACCACCATAGCCTATTTTCTAAAATAATTGAACACATCCTACCATACCATAGAGACCCAGCCACAGAGAGAACCAACACAAGATACCCATCCTGTTTTCTTAATCCGAAACAGAAGACCAAGAGTCACCAGGCAGAGGAGGAGACCTAAACTCCGTGCAAGAAAAATAAAATCTCAAGACCCCAAAGTCATTATGCCAAAGGCGAAAAGTTCAGCCTGGGAACTGATTCACACAAAATAAAACAAAACACACACAACAGAAACAACCAAACAAACAAAACCTGCCTTTCTTTGTTCCCAAACAGAAAGCTGTATTTTCACAGGCTAACTTTATCTTATGTAGAATGTAGATTTACTGAGTTTGAGAGGAATACATTATTGACTCTCCCCCTACTCCTCTCCTTTTATGTAAAATGTCGATGCAGTGAGCACTAATCAGAGCCTCACAAGAATGTAACTGCTTGCCTCATTGCCTGCCCTCCATTTTTTTTCTTTCCTCCTTTCACTCCTGCCTGCTCTTTTGCCTTTAAATATTGATGATCATGAAACTCTCTTTGGATAAAGCACAGGCCACAGATCCTACTGTAACTTGTGTTTCTTTTCCCTGGGTGCATCCTCAACTTTGGCAAAATAAACCTCTAAATTGATTGATATTTGTCTCAGATACCTTTTGATTTCTAGCTCAAACAAGGAAGACCTGGATAAAGAAACAGAAAAAAATATAAACAGAAAAATTATGGTCATTTGCAATACAGAAAAAATCTAAGAATAATATTCCAATTAATAGAGAGATGTAAAATTTTTAGTACATAAACCAAGAACAAAATATTCTAAAAAAGAAAGAAATGGAAAAGAACAACTGTTTGAGATTACAAAGCAAAGGTGGGGTCAGGAAAACTTTTCCCAAATGTAAAAGGATGAAAAAAATGAGACATATGACAGACATAAGGGTCACAGAAAAAGAAAACAGAGAAAACAGTGGAATCATCAGATAAAAAACAGAAGTGACTGAAATTGATGAAGATAAAACTTCACACAAAAAGAACCTGCTCCACAATGAATTATAAATGACCCATCCCTAAGTGAATCTTACAGCCTCTGTGATCATGTTTCCCTTTGAATTGAATTCTAGAAAGTATAAAAGTTGTTTCAAGCTTATGTCTAGAAAGGTGCTCAGGGACTGAACATTTTCATACTGTGCTTAATTATCTATTGTCAGCTTGTTACCACCACCACCACCACCACCACCACCATCACATCACTACCATCATCACCACCATCACCACCACCATCACCACCACCACCACCGTCAGCACCACCACCACTGCACCTCCACCACCATCACATCACTGCTACCAGCAGCAGCACCACCACCACCACCACCACCAGCACCATCACATCACTACCATTATCGCCACCATCACCACTGTCACCACCACCACCACCACCGTCACATCACTACCATTATCGCCACCATCACCACCGTCACCACCACCACCACCACCATCACATCACTACCATTATCACCACCATCACCTTCACCACCAACATAATCACTACTACCATCACCACCACCACCATCACCACCACCACTACCATCAGCACCACCACATCACTACCATTATCACCACCATCACCTTCATCACCAACATAATCACCACTATTACCATCACCACTACCACCACCACCACCACCACTGCACCTCCACCACCATCACATCACTGCTACCAGCACCATCATCATCACCACCACCACCATCACCACCACCACCAGTACCATCACATCACTACCATTATCACCACTATCATCTTCACCACCAACATAAACACCACTACCACCATCACCACCAAAACCACCATTATCACTACCACTATCAGCACCATCACCACCCACCACTGTCACCACCAAAACCACCATTATCATCCACCACCACCACCACTATCACCACCAACAGCATCACCACCATAACCACCACTGTCACTACCACTGTCACCATCATCACCATCATTACCACCACTGTTACCACCATAACCACTATCATCATTACTACCCATCACCATCACACCATCACCCTCACCTTTACCACCGTCACTATAGACATCTAAGTCTGGTAACTACATTTCCCAGAATCCCATTCCTTGTGCAGATTTGCTTTAGAGTTTCAACTTACATAAGACGTGGAAAGTGGAACTGATAGTTGCCAGGTCTGAGGCCTTAGGAAGCATCATGCATTTCCATTTGCCAGCCTATGCTCAGCCTTCACTATGAAAAGAACACTCCCCAACTGGCTTCTCTGGTCCCAGGAAGGTGAGAGACTTGTGGAGCAGAACCAGCAGGGTCTGCAGTGAGAGAGGCCCCCAGCTGACTCACAGGCTTATGAGTGCAAAGGGAATGCTGCAATTGTCAGCGACAGAGATTTTGTCATTGTCCATTATGCAGCACTTCTGCAGTACTAGTTGAATAATACAGGTGCACTGACCTCATCTTACTTTTCCTATCCTCGTTTTCCATTGTTCCCACAGTTTTCTTCTCTTACTTTAAAAAATTCTATTTTAATACATATATATTAGTGAGAAGCCTCAAACACTTTTCAGAATCGGTGAAGCACAAATAAGAATGCCCATAAAATATTTTGGAGAATGCTACTTTATCCCTTTTGAATTCCATGCATGCTTCCGATGATTTGTAAATGGTATCATGTGACAGTTCTTAATATTAGTTTGGAATGTAGCTGTTAAAACAGGAGAAATCTAGGATAAAGAAGTCATATGAGAATAATGTCCAATCACTTCTGCCATAGAGGGAGGAAGAATTTTGAAGCCAAGTGGAATATTATGAGCAGGTGATATATATTAAAGTAATGCAAATGAGCTAATGGCTGAGTTGAGAGTAATCATTGGCACATACATTTGTCTCATTCTTCTTTTTTCTTTGAAGAATTCTGTGCTTATATCTTTTTTACATCAAGGATTTTCTTCTGCTTTTTTTCTCCAACTCCTTTATTGTTTTAAGATTCATTGCAGTTATAAATTCTGAAAGAAGAAATCTCAAAGTCACAACATAATTAAATCTTAAGCAGAATTATGTGATAAATTATTACAATTATCTTCATTTTATAGGCCAAAGTGCTAGCATGCTTCAGAATGCTTTTTATGTATTGTCCCTCATTCTCCAAATATAACTTTTTATAGCTTTCTGCAAATGAGATTGTAACATCTCTAATGTTCAGTGATCTGAGAACACAGCATCAATTGATAAAAGAAGAAAATCAATCACCACCAATACAAAACCCTAGGGGAATCAACCAAAGTGGAAAACTATATATTTTGTGCAGAGGCTTCAAAGAAGGGAGAATTGTGGCTTTGTTAGCTCTTCTATCCATTCTGCAAGCATATAGCAGGTCTGCGTAATTTATTTTTGAGGCTACTCTGTAAGCCTATGCTGAGACGCAGCGAGTGCTTGCTGTGAAATGGTTCATTAATTCTCCTCCTATTTTGCTGCATTGAAGCAGATGATGATGATTAACCTAGCAACATGGGGAAATAGCCAAGTCACTCTGAGTCCCTGGGATGGGGAAACATTGCTAATTGTGTGTGGACAATCAGATTTTTCTCCCAATGTCATAAACGTAATGTTGTTCTTTCTCTTCATTTATCTAAGTCCTGTGCTGCAGTGGTGCAGTTCAACATAAGAATGTTTGTGTCCCACTCAGAGCTCCTTTGTGATAGTATTTTTTAACACAGAGGGTCCCAACTTACCATGGTTTGACTTGTGATTTTTCAACTTTGCAATGCTACCCACACAACCATTCTGTTTTTGACTTTTAGTACAGAAGTCAATAAATTACATGAGACATTCAACACTTTATTATAAGATAGGCTTTGTGTGAAACAATTTTGCCCAACTGTTGGCTAAGGCATGTTTAAAGTAGGCTAGGCTAAGCTATAATGTTGAGTAGATGAAGTGTATTGAGTGCATTTTCAACTTATGATATTCTCAACTTACAATAGCTTTATCAGGACATAACCCCCTTGTAAAAGGAGGAGGATCTGTATATACAGCTGGGAGGGTTTCTTTCCCCCCTCTTGAGGGCAGGCTGGTTTTGAGGACTGATTGAGGAAGGGGCAGATTCCACACTTGGAAGGTGAGGGGTGCACTAATGTGGAGGGTTATATGATGGTCTCTGAGACAATGTTGAGTGGAGAGTAGAAGGTGCTAGCAACCTGCCCACTAAATCTTCTGTGCAAGCCTTGGGAGAAGCGATAGCTTTATGCACAGCTGTCAACCTACTCAGCTCAGTTACTGGAGACAGTGCTAAGCCCGGACTGTACGGTGCAGGGTCTGGGATCTCTCAGCTTCAGTTCTGCTGACCAATGTGGGACATATCTGGCTGGTCTGATATTCAGGGTTGTGTCCAAAGGGTGAGGGTGCCTGCACTGAGGGACAGATATGAGAGGGGACAGTCGCTGCTTCAGTCACATAGAGGTATTCATCCAATTTTCTGTAATGGTATAGAAGAGAGCAAAGGAAAGGAGCTGGTGGCTGGTGACCCTGGGGTTGAGAAATCGTGCAGCAGGGCAACAACCACAGCAAGGCAGCCAAGACCTGGGCTGGCCAGAGGACAGAGCGACTTTCCTGGTTTTCTCTTGATCCTGTGAACTTGGCTGGGGCATGGGTGAGTCATGGTGAGTAAACTCTGAAATTCTTTGATCCGTCAGGAAAAGGAAGTGGGATTCTTATAAAAGCAAGAAAAATGATCTTGCTGGATAAGAAAAAGGCTTAAACCATGTGATGATTTAAACCAAAGAATAAAGGAGATCTGACCTCATGTTTAAGCCAGGCTGAGGGAAGGAGTTGTGTCTGCTACAGAGACCATATCTTTATGAAGGGCAGCAAAGCCTTTCACCTCCTTGTGTTTTTCTAATACACAGGAGTTCTAGGAATGTACCATAAAACACTCAAATAACAGAAAGGTTGTGTCAGAAGAACAGTGTTTGTTTAACGTCCTCATACGTGCAGAACAGGAGTCACGTTCAAGGGAAGGCTGAAGGCAAAGAAAGTCGGAGTATGAAACAGCATGTTCACCGGAAACAGAATTTTATTTCCGAGAGGGAGCCTGGCTGGGGTTTGCCGGCAGGCAGAGTGACAGCAGTGAGAGACTGAGTTAGTTGGCAATGGCTGCCTAACAAGTGATCACAAACTCAGCAGCTGAAAACAACAAAACAGCCTATCCTCATCATTTGCAGATTCTGTATTTGTGAATTCTCCCACTGCTGAAATTGATTTGTAACCCCAAAATCGATACCCGAGGGGCTTTCGTGCTCACTGGTGGATGTGCACAGAACTTTGAAACTTTTGAGTCACTCAAGGTGCACATCCCACTGAGTTGAACAAAGCAACGCTCTGCCTTCTTGCTCCAGCTCACACGCTGTAAACAATTGTCCTTTTCACAGTCTATTTAGTGCCAAGGTTCATCACCAATTTGTGTTTTTGATGGTGATTTCACTGTTTAAAATGGTCCCAAGCACAGCACTGAAGAGCCGTCTGGCGTTCCCAAGCACGAGAAGGCTGTGATGTGCTTCCTGGAGGAAATCCGTGTGTTAGAGAAGCTTCACTCAGGCATGAGTTGTGGCATTGTTGGCCATGAGTTGTTCAATATTACGAATCGACAATATATATTAGATCAGGTGTCTGTCAACAGAAACACACATAAAACAAGGTTACATATTGATTGGTAACCAAAAAATGTCGTGACCAGAGACTCACCCTGTATTCCCCATAGCAGCAATGGTATTTGCTAATTCGGCATTCATGGTGACTTCACAGAACATAACTATAGTGTATAATGAGAATCGACTGTGCATTTATCCTTTCACGACTTCTGTGGGTCAGGAGACGGCATGGCTTAGTTGGGACCTCAGGTTCTTACAAGGTTGTGGTCAGATATCAGCCAAGCTGCGTTCCTCTTCCAAGCTCGTGTGGTTGTTGGCAGAATTCAGTCCCTTGTGGCTCTACACTGAGTCCTGTTTTCTAGCTGGCTGTAGCTGCAGCTGTTCTCAGCACCTAAAGACTGTCTGCAGTTCTTTGCCATGTGGTGTTCGTACAGGATAGCAGCTTATGTCTTCAAGTAATCTCACTTCAGTCAACTGTGAGAGTGTCTCCTACAGCAGCAACCCCCAACCTTTTTGGTACCAGGGACTGTTTCATGGAACACAATTTTTCCATGGACCAGGGGTGGGGTGGGGGGCAGTCTCAGGATGATTCAAGCACATTACATTTATTGTGCATGTTCTATTATTATTACATTGTAATATATAATGAAATAATTCTGCAACTCACCATAATGTAGACTCAGTGGGAGCCTTAAGCTTGTTTTCCTGCAACTAGATGGTCCCATCTGGGGGTGATGGAAGACAGTAACAGATCATCAGGCATTAGATTCTCATAAGGAACAGACAGCCTAGAACCCTCACATGTACAGTTGCCAATGGGGTTTGTGCTCCTATGAGAATCTGATGCCGCTGCTAATCTGACAGGAGGTGGAGCTCAGGTGGTAATGTGAGCAATGAGGAGCAGCTGTAAATACAGATGAAGCTTTGCTCACTCACCCGCCACTCACCTCCTGCTGTGCAACCTGGTTCCTAACTGGTACTGGTCCATGGCCCCATGGTTAGGGACTCCTGTCCTACAGCATAACACAATCAGGCAGGTCACTTTCTACCACTTGGCATGTAACATGACCTTTAGTGAGGGGCATCCCATCACCTCTGACATACTCTGTTGGCTAGAATCAAGTCTCTGGTTCCACACAAGGGGAAGCGTCACACAAGGCTTGACTCACGGGGGGATCACACTAAGATGCAGTTGCTGTAGAGACTGACCCCAAATCTTCCAGAAGACTCCATGCAAATCCAGGAGAGATGAGATGTCACTGATTACTCAGGAAAGAGCTAATAATTTGGAAATTCATGTCCGCAGAGAAGAGGTCATCAAGGCTGTGTCTTGGTGTAGAAAGGATGCTGTGTGGGAGGTCTCCCGGGTCCTTGTCCCAGCTCTGTCAGTACCTGTGAGGATATCACAGGGCCTCAATTTTGTCAGCTCTGCTTAATGGCCATGTGGTTAGAAACCCATGGATACGTGCACTGCAGACATTTCTAAATGAATAAAGTGATGAGCTCAACACGTCACAGTTGGTCCACAAATCAGTCAAACTGTAGGGCAAGTTCCCAGGGAGGCCCTGCTTCTTCCTATTTCCTTTTTGCTGAGAATTTTTCAGAGGGCCCCCATTTCATGATGCAAGTTTTAATGGAATGAAAATTGAAACACCCAGAATTTTAGAAATAATTGTGTTCGCTATTACCCAGGTCTAAAATTTGCCAGGAATCCCCATTATCCACACTAAGCACATCCACAATGTGCACATCCCTGCCTGACAGGCCCATGGCCAGGGTTCTCAGCATCTACTCTGTTCTGGGCCCTGTGGTTCAGTAAGAATTGGGGTGAAGGGTGTGCACAGGGTACCCAGAAGTGGTTCCGTTATGGGCATACATGTTATCAGAGGTAACTCCATAATTATTTACATAATATCTCTGACAATCCATATAGTGCTACTGAGGCAGTTGTAAGCTACCCACGCTCCTCCTGGATCTAGGAATACAGAAAGGATTGGATTTTCCGGTGTCTGCAAAGTGCATGAACATGTGTGGCCTAATTAAGTTCCACTTGGGAGGAATACACATCAACGGGGCCTTTCTCTTTAAGAATTGTTTCAAGACTACAGTCCTTTTGTTTAAGAATGACTTTGTTTCCCTTTTATTTGGAGTTCAAAAGCTATTAGCCATCTGAGTTCCTGCCTCTTCCCTGGGCACTCAGACGCAGACTGCAGATGGCCGAACAAAGACCAGTTCTTGTGCCCCTGTGCCCCAGGCCGGATTTTCCCGGGCCCTTCCTCTAATATAGCATCTTACACTAACATTTGCTTTTTCAAAGCCATCTTTTCCGAACAAAGGCTTCTTTCTATAGATGACTCCTAATAAGCCTCTCCTGCTCCCAAGGTTATTTGCTTCTAGCCCTTTACAGAAACATATCCCACAGTTCTCAATTCAGCAAGAGGCAGGCAGCCTGGACCAGAGATTTTCTGCCAGTCTCAGCCCTGACCGGTCAAATCAGGTTCTTTCTTTCAGATTCAATGTTATTTCTGTGTAAAACAAAGAGACTGAGTAAGATGATCTCCAAGTTCCTTTTTTCTACTCTAGAATGCTAACATGAGGTATGGGAATGCAGAATAGCTGCTGTGTCCAGCTCCCGGCACTCCCAGGGAGGAGCAGAAGTGCCTACTCGACATTCAGATTCCTGGGCCCCCGCCCAGACCAACTGGATTAGAATCTTGGGAGGTACAGTCTGGGAATTTTTATTTATGGCAAGCCCCCCTAGGTGTTTCAGACATACAGATTTAGAAGCAACTGGATGGCATTTGTTTAGAGCAGCATGTTTCTGCTTGCAAGAATAAGCAGTCCATTTAGGACAGCGAGAGAACACCTGCTTATGCTGCTGGTTAAACAGGCTCTGTCTTTTCTTTAGGAGACAGGTGTGTGGTGTTTGGCTCAGGAAGAAAACACAGCAAACAGCTATAGAAACAATGATCTCTTAAGCAAATGTTTGCCTTCCCTTCCCCCCCACTTTTATCCCTACTTCAACCTCAGTGGTGAGCAAATACGAGTTTAGAAAGTGCGGAGGCACTAATATGATGGCAATGGAAAAAGCAGTGGTCCCTCTTCAATTTGACAACTCCATCCTTTCTGCCAATCTCCCTGAAGGAGATTGAACCTCACTGTTATTTAGTCTTATTTTATTTGGGGACTGAAAGGTGGTCTTCCTAGTCATTTACCTAGCTTTTTACCCATGAATACACACATCGAAACTTTATCAGGGAAGTAATAGGTGTCATTTGTCCCTGTTTTGAGGACTGATAGAGGCTCAGTGATCATCCTACCATAAGACATTGAAGGAAGGCAATCTCTGCTTCATTTTCCTGAAACCATTTCCAGCTGCAGGCCTGCTGGCTTTCACCTGCTTAGATTAATGAATGGAATCTCAGGTTGCTGGCACTCTTTATTGTAGAGGAAATATAAATAATGAGAGGGTTCGCCTGCAACCTGGCCCTGTGATGAAACAATAAATGGTCAGTGCTGGGAGTCTGTGGAAAGAAAGGATTGTGCTGCTTGCTTCTCTGAAATTGTCCCGACGTCCACTAACTCATCCAGGAGGACTCTGATGTTCTAGCAGATCACCCTGAGACCTCAGTGTGGGTCGTAGTCTATCCTAATAACTCAGGTGTTATTCTGAGGTCATTGTTTTGAGACAGGAATAATACAGGGTGGTCACAAGAGAATAAAACATTTCAGGCAGGAGTTTCACATGACTGGAGCCTACGGGCTGAGAAGACCCTGAAAAACCAGGGTGTGGACCAAGCTGGATAAGAATGACTGGAACCCACATGGTGCTGGATTTGACCTAGGTTTCTCCTAGGACCTCATTATGTGCTCATTAGCATACTAGCCACACACCCACCAGCACCATGACAGTTCCGAGAACACCCATATTTGGTGTAAAAATGGATGGCACCACAGTTCCAAGATATCTTCACCTTTTTCCAAGCACTTTCATGAATATTCCACTCCTTGATTAAAGAAATCCATAGAGGTAGCAGCCCCAGACTCCATTATTTAACTCTGAAGTACGCCCACACCTCCCTTTTTAGAGTGTGTACTTTTCCCTTTGTGGTAAATCTCCATACTTGCTTTATTTTCTGACTCATCCTTGAATTCCTTCTCGTGAGGATGTCAAGAGCCTGGGCACCGTCTGGGGTCAAGGTCTCTCTGGTGTTCAGGGATCTCCCCCAGCCCATTGGTATCTGTATCTCCCAGAGAACAACTGAGCAATGATTCTCATTGCTTCCTGATATGTGGGGGCATGAATGCCGCCTCGTGTGGTGTGACATGTTTAATTTGCTTCCTACAGTGTTTAGCTGTGGTTTTGCTTTGTTTTGTTTTATTTTATGTGTATCCTCATGAGGAATGCTAAGAATGATGATGAGTGAACAGAAAGCAATTCAGTATCTGGATTAGACGAGCTCAATGTCGTGAAAAGCTCCTGTAAAGCTTCTTGAAAGGAGTCTTCTGGTTTTGGAATTTAAGCTTGGAATATATTTTGGCTTCATCTTAATGAACCTTCCATATTGCTTTTTGTGACAAAATCTTAGAGCTTCCAAAAGGCTGTGCCTGGCACAGCTTTAGAGCAGAGTCTTCACAGGACAGCTCTCCTCTCCACCTGCTTAGAAAGTTGACAGCGAGGTGGGCTCAGCATTTTTCTGCTCTGGGCTGGGACAGAACATTGTCCTCTGAGATAAGGGATTTAGGTTGGTATTTGTGGGGGGAGATGAGATTATGAGATAATATTGGGCCAGTGCACCCAGAAAGATCCTAATTTCAACCTTACTTTGTCTTTCCTCCCCATCAGGTCTCTGAAAGAGGTACATGCCCAGAGGGCAATTTCAGGGGAACATCATATCACTGTTGAAGCTCCAGCCCCATACACTAAGTTCCAGGATAGTCTCTGCAGCTCAGAAGGGTTGGAGCATATGATTAACCTACCTTGATCCTAAAGATGAAGTCATAGAGGCCATTTCACCCTGAGGCCAACACAAAGTTGGTCCTGGGTATCTATCTCAGGGCACCCAAAGGCCAGGAATATGAACCTCTAACCTCAGCCACATGAGGGGAAGACAAAGGGAGCTTAGAACAGCCCAGTAGAGAGTGTCTGGGGATCCAGCCAAGGTACTCAAAGGAAAGCCTCTTAAGGAGAGACTCCACACTCTCTGCTTGACCTTTAACTTGCTGACCTTGGGACTGTGATCTGGGAGGTGAGTTTGTTCATTTCACCTACCTCTCCACGTGCCAACTGTGTGTGGGGCGGGTAGGGTGCTAACAGAGAGAAGAGGGGAGAGAGGCTCGAGCCAACCATCCCTTCCTCCTGGTTCTTTCTCTCTGAGAGGCCAGTGGACTTCACACCCCGGGGTTGGATCAAGCAGGAATGTTGCTTTCCCTGCGGTGCTTGGATGCGGAGCTGAATAATGTTTCAGGAAAGATCTATCCACTCCTTCATGGGGCAGCCTCTCCTGTCCTTACCAACACACCTCATATCCATAAGGGATCAGTGAATGCCTCTTGATGGTTCTGAAGAAAGCTTTCAAGTTGGCCATGCCTGCCAGTATGACTGCCTGATGGACATCTATGCAGGAGGAGGAAAAGAGTCCCTTCTGTTCCAGAACCCTCAGTATCTCACACACCTTCCAGGAAGAGTCACACAGGGTAACCCCCAGCACATGGTAGCACAAGTTATGTGGTGCAATTCTGCTCAGTCAAAAGGATGCAGACTTGCTACTATTTTATAAAACCTATCCCGTTATCCCCTGTAAAAAGTCATCAAATAAATGTAAATGCATTTCACTCTGTAACCTCCATGTTTCTTATTACATCACGGGAACTGGCATATTTCCTTGAGAGCCTTGAAAGCTAAGTTATTCCAATATCAAATCTTTCCCACATCTCACTTCCCCGAAGATTCCAAAATCCAGAATACACAAGAAAATCACAGCACTGGCTCCACATCCACAAAATTCAACCCCAAGTCACAACATTTACATTTTATTACTTAATAGAATGCATCTAAACAGCATGAATCCTGAGACAGGAGGATGGCTGTTTCCTTATGAGCTGGTTCCAGACCTGGGGACCACTGTTGTGCTCTCTCCTAAAATGTCTTACCCTTTAGCACAGGGTCAGCAAACTTTTCCTCTGAAGGGTCAGATACTAAATGTTTAGGCTTTGCTGGCCATAGGGTTTCTGTCATGGCTACTCAATTCTGCCATTGTAGGAAGGCAGCTGGGTGTGGCTGTGTGCCAATAAAACTTTATTTACAAAAACAGGCAGTCAACCAGATTCAGCTGTAGTTTGCCAGTCTCTGGTTTAGCACAAAAAAGTCAGGCCTAGGGGCTTAAACCCTCTTGTGTGGCCTGCCCAGATCCCACCCTCTTCCCTAGGGTTGATTCTCTCCTTGTGAATAAGGCCTTCGTGCTTGGCCTTGATTGTCTGGGCCAGGGATGGCCTGTCCCAAGCCTGGCCAAGTGGGATTTTTTTCTCTGAGAATGTTTTGAAATGCACATGGAAAAGAGCCCATTGCTCTTTGGTGGTGGAAGCCAGGATGTATCTCATATGAGACAACTCAATTTCCTTTTCACGAGTGTCCCCTTTTGCTCCAACTAGCATGACCTGAATTTTTGTTTGTTGTAACCAAAGGGATCTTCATGGATCCTCCAGGTCATATCCTATAGGACCCAAATATAGTATTTCCAATGATTAAAACCAGGGATTCTTCGAGGCTCCTGGTTACATGTCTGGTGATCAGTCTTGCTTCTTTATAAATACCTAGTTCCTAAAAAAATCAGTTGGGTGCCCACTGCACTGCTGACAAGAACACAATTCTCATTTCAGAGATGGTAGAGCATCCATCGACACCAATTTCAGATGGCGAATGCAGCAACCATTGTTTATTTTTGCTCCAAACCAAAACCCTACCGAGTGACAATCTCTCAGGCTCAAGGGTTTCGGAGCTCAAAGGCCCAGTTGGGGTTGGGGGAGCCCATTTCCCACTTCACTTTCCTTGCTGCAGTCCTGACTGCTGACTTGCAGGGCACTGGGCCGTGCACATCAGATGGGCAGGTTGGGCTTGGGCAGGGCAGGAGTGAAAGGCTGTGCAGTTTCCCAAAGTCTTCAGCCCTCAAGTTTTGATAAGAATGATGTCACCAGCCTTCCACAGAGCTTCACTGTTCGTGCTGGGAGGCAGGGGCGGAGCCCGATAGGCAGTGAGCCCACACTGGGCACCAGGTGTCTGCATCTTTCTCATGTGGATTTGGTTATCAGTGCTCTGCAAGAGACAGGGAGCAAACTGATGCTTCAGGATTTGCCCTTAACCTTCAAGATACCATCAGAAGCACCAGCCTCTGCCAAGTTTTCACCTGAGGCTTCTCAGGTCCCCAGACAAGGGACATAGAGGGAAGGCCATGCAACCTGAAAGGCCAAACTGATGTGAACACGTGGAGTTAGGGCAGAGAAAACGCAGGACTGTGTGTGGATTCTGAACGCAGGCTTCATCATGTCAAACTCTTGCTTTCAACATCTTAGTGGTGGAACCTCCTTTTAAAGAGAATCTTGTAAGAAAATTCAGTATGTGTAGCAGCTTGTGGCAGAGAGGCTGGAGCTGAGCTAGGGGTGACTGGGCCTTGTCTGCTGGGGGCTCCTCTCCCAGCAGCAGGTCTGTTGGGGGCTTGGCAGGGTCAAGTCTGAAATCCTCTGATGCCTGTAAAATATATGATGTTAATAAACAACAAATACTTGTTACCCACTTTGCATAATGTACACTAGAAGCGAAACCTGCTTAACCTTCAAGAAGTGGCTGAAGGTGACCTGAAGGAGACCTTAACTTGAAAGGCTCCTAATTGGAAAGCATATTGAATTAGATGGGATTTCTGCTGCCTCCCCCAACCCCTGCACCCCCCACATCTGCTTGCCATTCCTCAGAGCTAGGATCCCATGGCAACCTTCCCCCCTCACCTTTGCAAAACTAGTTCTAATCCATCTGCTCACTACCTGGGAGGTCCTGCTGCCTATCCTGCCTTCATCTCAGAGATGAGTGCTGGCTTTGCAGCTAGCGACAAAGAGTGAGGGAATCAGTTCCCTGCAAAGACCAAACACAAGATGTCAAAAAGGCAGACCCCAGGGGGATGGAGCTGAGCCCAGCCTGGCAGCAGCCTACTCCGTGTAGCAAAGAGGTGGCCACGCCATTGCAGTGATACCTACTGAAGCCTTCCTGTGACTGAGCACTGTGGATTAGGAAGGCTTTCATATAGATTCATGTATTTATTCTTCTGAGAGATTCCCCTCTGGGCTTCTGGTTTGCTAAGCCCAGGGGTAGCCATGCGTCTCCTTTTCATGAAGTAGCATCATGTAATGCCTAGGTCTGGCAATAGTAAAACAAGGTCACGTTTCTGTTCACTTTCTGTGTTGAGGATTACATATTGCAGTGAATTGTCTTAATGGCAGAGCAAGGTACATTGAGATCTTGACAGTCTACCCCAAGTGAGGACTCATGTTTTGTGTAAGAAATATGTAGAATTTTGTGTTTTCCATAATGTATTTCTATCTGTTTAATAATAAAAATGTAAAGCGTGAGCAAGAAATCAATGCTCCAAGGAAGGGCAGCACCTCCTGTGTGAGTGTGGAGCTTGGACCCTCTCTACTCCCTGACTTAAAAAGCAAGGCAATATTTTACCTGGAATCCTTCTGGGCCCTAAGGAGCTGGAGTCTGAGCTGAGGGTGTTTTGCTCCCTGTTGGAACCACAATTTCAGCAACTGAGGGAAAGTCCCTGGTTTCCACTTAAGGCCATCGTGTGCATTCAATACATAGTGGGGATGGTGATTAAGAAAAAGATGAGTAAGACAAAAGCAATTTCCTTCAAGGACTTTATCATCTTACAAAGGAGTTAAGACATAGTCCAACTCATGGCAAAGAAGAGGTATTTTTTACTTTGCAAAATAGCACAGATTCAAAGGGAAGTGTCATGGTGAAGTTTCAACGTGGGTACTGGGGACTTCTCAGAAGGGCCTGACATGAGGCTTACCCTTAGGTCTCCATAGGAAAGGGCAGCTTGACTACAGCTTCCAGAAAGAGGTGGGGTCCTCTATGGAATGCACAGGATGCCCAGTGGTGCCCATAGAGACACACACATTCATCTTCTTGGAAGCATCTACACCCGAGAGGTTGAGGGTCCTGCTGTCTCCCAGAATCAAGCCAGCACCTCCCACAGTCAATTTGGAGTCACTGTCCTCCGTTGGTTGTCCTGCCTGGCAGATTCCTGACGTTAGCTCCTGTTTTCCTGGCTTGCCTCTTGGTGGCTTCCATTGGGATACTGCCTCTGCGCCTCTTGGATTGGGTCCAAGGTGTGCTTCCGAATTTTCTGGTATACCATGTACCCCAGTTTGGGTCTTGCTAGTCCATGCCCAGCAGTATCCCTGGAATGGCTATAATTTTTATGTAGGGAGAGGGTGGAAGCTGTGGTTGCTCTTTCTGGGTATGAATTGGTGCCCCACTTTTAGGGACAGAGGAAGCTGAGGGGAGGTCCACCAGTAGTGACACGGCACTGGCTGTTAAGGTTCATGGAAGATAATGGGAGCTGTGTGGGAACGGATGAGGGAGAAAGACAGTGAATGGATTAATTAATGGCCTTCCTACGTTTTTCTTGCTGCAGAGCTGGTTAACCTTTGTACAATCTCATGGGACAACTTTGATTTAAGTATCGAAGCGAGGCAGCCCCTGTTCTCACAGCATCAGCTTACAGAAGCAGAGAAGGAAAAATAAAATCTAAAAGGAAAAATAACATTGATCTGGTAGTAATTTGAATTGTAATTTACCATCATCGCATTTCCCCTTACTGTGAAGTGATTTTCCATGAATTTTTGTGTGTAGATGGAATTCTGTGTTCATTGCATTCAATTTCCTTCCTTTTTCAAAGTCTGTGACTACTCAGGAAGAGCAATTTTGGTTTGAAGTTCTCTCCTTTTGCAAACATTTTCTAAAATGATGTGTTTGGCATACATATGATCTGGATGATTTTGGTAACTTCTCTGCCCCTCCAAAAACCAGTTCAGCTTTGCTCATACTCCAGATTGCACGGTCTGAAGTTCACTTCCTGCCTAATGATATCTATAAATTCTTAATCTTGCTTTTCCTTTCCTCCCATTGTCCTGGACCAAATACTAGATTTTTCTACTAGGTAGAAGCCCATTTCCCAGCAGCATGTTTGGAACTTGAATTTCTTTGGTGGAGGGACCTTGCATCAGGAACTTCTTCATTTCCTTGCTTGACATGAAAGGTGTTTTTTTGTTTTGTTTTGTTTTTTTGTTTTTTTTGACGGAGTCCCACTCTGTTACCCAGGCTGGAGTACAATGGCGTGATCTCGGCTTGCTGCAACCTCCGCCTCCTGAGGTCAAGCAATTCTCCTGCCTCAGCCTCCTGAGTAG
>NW_012102143.1:3315138-3316715 GCF_000951045.1 Mandrillus leucophaeus | reverse complement strand
ATCTTAATCACTATCAGCCTCTGCCGACATACAGTGAAACACTGGACAATTATAAATACCTGTGTATACAGATTGGAAAATGCTGATTTCGGCAACATTGGGGCTCATTTGCAAGATTTCTGATGACTTTTACCTCTCTCAGGAATTAAAATACAGCACTGCAAAATGGTACTATTGGACTCTGTCTAAGGTTTGTTGATCAAGGGACAACAATGAAAATGGTTTTGCTCCCTGGTGAAGCGGAGTATTCCCCTTTGGCCAAGACTTCTTTAGAATCCTGAGCTAAAGTAAAGAGGTGAGACCTGCTCAGCCTTCAGGATCACCAGTGGTTTTATTGACCCCACGGTGTCTTCAATAGCAGGAAAGTGGACTGTCCCACACAAAATATGACTTGGAGAAGGAGACGTATGCTCAGGATTTCATTAGTAAGCCATTACCCATTTATCAAAATAACTTCGCCTATCTTCTCCTATGTCTTCCCCCTTCTGTTCAGATAACAACCTAAATCCTATAATGAATAGACTAAAAGGAAGAGGGTTTGTTTATGGGTGTCTTCTTCCAGGCAACCCATGATACACTTTGATATGAGATCCTAATGCGCCTAGGTTTTTCCTCCTGAATTTCAGTAGTCCACATTGTCAAAATACCAGGAATTCTAAAAACAAATATTTTAGATCCTCCTTTTTGGGGGTTGGAGGGAATGGGCTATCATGAGAATAAATGTTGCTCGGTCATTATCGTGGGACCTGTTTCTGAGATCCCAGGTACACACGGCAGGTGCACATTCGTTCCATTGTCACTTGGTTTCCTAATAAAGTGGGTGTGATGCTGTTCAGGGCCCTATGACAGCTTTCCCTTATCTGTCACTCTGACACCAGCCTTCCATGGCTAGAATTCCTAAAATCAAGAACTAAATCTCTGTACACCAATTAAACAATAACAGGATAAAATAAATGGTAAAGAGATATTAAAGCAATGGAGGTAATGATGGGAAGCTACAGTGAAAACAGACAAAACTTTAGGAAAAAGGTGAATAGAAAAATGAAACCACATGAAAAAATAAAACAAATTTATGTTAAAGATGAGAAGGTTACAATCAAAATATCAAAACAGTGAGATAAAGACAAAATTAAAACATCATGAACTAATTGAGAAAACAAAAAAACCACTTCAAACAGATAAATAGAAACAAAATAAAATGCTAAGACCAGAAGCTTAAAGAGCAGACTGGGTAAAAATAAACAAACAAAGGTAAAACTTTACAAAATAAAGAGACAAACAAAGAAATAAAAAGACAAAGAAATAGGCCAGGCATGGTGGCTTATGCCTGTAATTCCAGAGCTTTGGGAAGCCAAGGCAGAAAGATTGCTCAGGAGTTTGAGACCAGCCTGGCAACACAGTGAGACCTTGTCTCTACAAAACATAATAATAAAAAAATTAGCCCACTACAGGTGGTAGTGCACACTTGTAGTCCCAGTTATTTGGGAAACTGAGGCAGGAGGAACACTTGAGCCCAGGAGGTGGAGGCTGTAGTGAGCCATTTTTGTGCCACAGTGCTCCAGCCTAGGCAACAAAGC
>NW_012102143.1:3310939-3314913 GCF_000951045.1 Mandrillus leucophaeus | reverse complement strand
AGAAAGAAAAAGGAAGAAAGAAAGAAAAAGAAAGAGAAAGGAAGGAAAGAAGGAAGGAAGGAAGGAAGGAAGGAAGGAAGGAAGGAAGGAAAGAAGGAAAGAAGGAAGGAGAGAAAAGAAGAAAATAAGATAAAATAAAAGAGGGAGGGCAACAAATCTCCGGCCTCCCATGGCCTTTGAATGCCTCCCTAGACAGGCTGATGCTAAACTCTGCAAAGAGCTTGAAGTTCTCCTTTGTGTTCAGACATCCACAAGATCAGCCACCCCAAAATAGGGTTTGATTTTTTAAAAACCATATAGTTAAAAAGGAGTCAAATTTTGACTTAGTACTCAAACAGACAACCCCTTAAACCCTGAGAGTTAAAATTAAAAGTCCACGCATAGGTGATAATATCAGAGATGTGCAAAGATATGCCCAGACCCATGGTATTAGCCAGTTTAGAACCAAATCTGTCCATGAGAAAAAGGGCGTCCTATTGGCACTTAGGAAAATCAATCTGAGCAATGTCACTCAGATGGGGACAAGTCCCCTTGCTGTGGTGGAAACGTGGAGCAATTGTCCTTTTTCCTGTCATCACAACCATGCTTTCTCTCGGAAGCCTGCTAGCTGGAGAGTTTCCCAGCTGCAGCTCATCTTTCACCCAAAACACAACCTACAGCGTTGTTTCCAGGACCAGAATCTTCTCTAGGACTTTCCACACCCTTCCCCTCTGACTCAGAGTCCTCCAGCAGCCAAGTCCTGACACTGCTCATGGAGCTCCTTCCCTTGACTGTGGTGGGAAGGGCTGTGAACCCCTAATGCTGTGATCTTGGCCTGAGTGCTGTGTGGGTTGACCTTGGGTGGGGTTTGGTGTTGACCCTGCCCTGACTTCATGGAAGCACCCCTGTTTCTGCCCCTGTGCTCAGGGTGTGCCATGGTAGCCCCAGACTCCAAGCCCTTCCCCAAAATGGGCTCCTCAGGACTTGGCTGAGTAGTTTTCTGTGGAATCCAGGACAGCTGCCCTTTTTTCACACCCCAAGCTTCCCCAGGAGACGCTATGAGAGCTCACGGGAGTCCACTTCGTGTTCTTTGAGAGACATGGATGTACAAAGGCCTTCAACCTCTTCTTGAGGCACATTCATTAGAAACCGTCCACACCCTAATGGCGTAGAAGTTTTTCATTTTCAGGAATCTTCAAACGAGAGGCTGGCTTCGTTGTCTATATTGATGCAGGTCATCAGACTTTGGGATCAAATGTCCAGACCTCTCTGCCCTCATCAAAGCTCCTCTCTGGTGGCTCTGAGGTGGTTTGGTGAGCAAATGGCCAGGAGAAAGACTCCTGTCTCTCCACCTCAGGTACCATACAGAGTTGACACAGAATTCTCCTGCCCTTCACTGAGGAACTAGAGAGATGGTGATGGCTATGGATTCGTGAAGCCTTCCCTCCTTGAAAGGCCTCCTTGCTCTCCATCTCTACTCTTTTTTGAACAGAAATAGGAGATGGGTGGGAGGTGGTGGGTAGGAGGGAACGGGGAACTGCAGCGTTGGTTCTGATGAAATGGCAGCAGCTTGGTAATGGCGGCCGCCATAGCATTTATTCTTGGGAATGGAAGGCAAGGTCACCCTGGGGAACAGGAAAAGCTTCTCTTGGCCCTTAGACCTCCAAGGCATGTAAGCAAATGTTGGCTTTGTCTCTTGAACTGTCCAGAAGAGGAGTTTCCTGACCCACAGACGTGACCTGCAGGTATCTGTGGCAGAAGAATCCCTGTAGGAGAGAAAATCGTATCAACTGTCATAGTTCAACAACATTAAGCTCCTAGTCCAGAGACTGGCAAACTACAACTCATGGGTTAAATTCCATTTGCTGCTTATTTTTGTAAATAAAGTTTTACTGAAACACAGCCATGTCATTCATTTATGTGGTGTAGAATGCTACTTATATGCTACAATGTCTTAGTTAAATAGTTGCAACAGAGATTGTATGGCCTACAAAGCCTAAAATATTTACTGTCTGGCTCTTTACAGGGAAAGCTTACTGTCCTCTGCTCTAGATCATCCAATCTCAGAGTCTTTGTTAAGAGTCAAGGAAGTTTATTTGGAGAATTATTCCAGGAAGCAAAGGTGAGGAAGTGGAAAAATGAAACAGGAAAGGAAGGAAAACCAGTAGAGAGTGGATGGCTGTGTGGGCAGCTGGGAGTTGGTCCTTCTGGGGAGCTTTTAAGAGACCATATGGAAGTTGGGGCATAATGGCCCTACCATATGGAGAAGCTGGGGCATTTATCCCCCAACCTCTCCCCCACTGGTTGAGTCTAACTCTTCCCCTCGCCAACACTACACTCCTGGGTTGTGCCTGTGAGGAGGGGCTCAAACCCACAGGCAGAGACAGGGGCGAGGGGCAGTCCCTCACCTCACAAATCATCCAGGTCAGAAGGTTGGCCTTCTCCTGGTAACTCTGGTGCCCCCACATGTGTGTCTCAAGTTCCACATGGTCCAATGTCTCCATGCTTTGCATGTTGAAGACCATAGATACACAAGTGTTATGTGCACTCTTTCCAGGGCCCCTCTGAACTTGCTGTCTTACTCCTGGCCCCACCTAGGTTCTCACATAAGCTGAGCCCCTTCTCAGGCAGGGACATTTGTGCATGCAGTTCCTCCTTACTCATAGTTTCCTTTTCTTTTTTCCCAGTCCTTCAATGGCCAAATTCTTCTTGCCAGTCTTTCTTTCTTCCAGGAGCATCCCCTCTGTGTATCTTACCTGAGGCAGCATCACCTTCCTGCTTCAGGGTATCTGTCCCACCCCCAGGCAATTTCCTTTGTAGAGCTCATTAGGAATAATCTCTTGCTCATTTGTTGAATAGATTGTAACCTGCCTTCTCTGGCTACGGTGGAAGCTCCACAAAGCAGGGACCTAAAGATTCACATTCATTAAAACATTGCCTTGCATTTGGTAGCTGCCTGGAGAGTATTTGCTAAGTAAAGAAACGATTACGAGCTCTTAGAGGAGGGCTCAAAAACGGACAAGACCATGGTTTTCCGGCAGGGAGGTATGGATAAGAAGAGGATCTTTGTGAGGGGTGTGCATGTGTGTGAGCGGTTAGGAAGGGAGAAGGCTCTTCCCAGTCATCTGCCTTGAGCCACTCTGTCTTTGCCAGGAGTCTGGGCTCACAGCTGCTGTGCTTAGGCATGGGTAGAGAATGAACGTATGTGCCCTGCTCCACGCTCAAGTCTGTTGGACACATTTTTATGAAAAGGCATGATTGGCAATGGTAGAGTGATGCTGTTACTGATTTGGAAATATTTGCAATCTACTTTTAGGATAAAGAGGAATTACAACGGAATATATTGATATAAGGGATTTTTTTTAAATCCGTGGTGTATTCTGGGATTAGTATATCTTTAACTTTCCTTCATTCTCATGGACCAAGATGTATGATGAAAAATGTATATTTAGCATGTCAGCCACAACCTCAAATCCACAAATCACTGTAAGAACCTTTCAACAACTAATAAAACGTTGATGGTGAGCTATGGTGAGAAAAAAGGCAGGAAAAATATTTTTAAATCAACATGAACCAAAACAAAATGTCTTTTCATTAACTCTCAGTTGATCAGAAACATATTTTAGCCATAAATATAATTTCCAAGTTTTCCCACTAACCCAAATTTTAGTATATGAGATATAGGTCTTCAGATTTTAAAAATTCCAAATTTAAATTCAGTAATACAGGACATTTTTACAAATAGCATTTTTCTAAGGACAAGAGGTTGCTATTTTTCATCAGAGCTAGGATTTGGCATCACAGCTCAAAGTTTAAGACTGCTCAGCGATTGTAAATACCTTGGAACCAGTTTTTGCCATTTAATTAACACCACTTGACTCCCAGGTGAAAGCTACACCGGACTCAATTGCCCAAGCCACTGGCCAGCCAATCTCCTTCCCACACCTTCCTTTTGTTAGTGCTTCCTTTCAGAACCTTCCTTTTTTTTTTTTTTT
>NW_012102143.1:3308701-3310889 GCF_000951045.1 Mandrillus leucophaeus | reverse complement strand
TTTTGCAAACATTTTCTAAAATGATGTGTTTGGCATACATATGATCTGGATGATTTTGGTAACTTCTCTGCCCCTCCAAAAACCAGTTCAGCTTTGCTCATACTCCAGATTGCACGGTCTGAAGTTCACTTCCTGCCTAATGATATCTATAAATTCTTAATCTTGCTTTTCCTTTCCTCCCATTGTCCTGGACCAAATACTAGATTTTTCTACTAGGTAGAAGCCCATTTCCCAGCAGCATGTTTGGAACTTGAATTTCTTTGGTGGAGGGACCTTGCATCAGAAACTTCTTCATTTCCTTGCTTGACATGAAAGGTGTTTTTTTGTTTTGTTTTGTTTTTTTGTTTTTTTTGACGGAGTCCCACTCTGTTACCCAGGCTGGAGTACAATGGCGTGATCTCGGCTTGCTGCAACCTCCGCCTCCTGAGGTCAAGCAATTCTCCTGCCTCAGCCTCCTGAGTAGCTGGGATTACAGGCATGTGCCACTATGACTGGCTAATTTTTGCATTTTTAGTAGAGACAAGGTTTCACCTTGTTGGTCAGGCTGGTCTCGAACTCCTGACCTCGTGATCCACCTGCCTCAGCCTCCCAAAGTGCTGGGATTATAGGCGTGAGCCACTGTGCCCAGCCAAAAGGCTCTTGTTAGCTGTGTATTTTGCTAAGGGGAAAGTTTCAACTTGTAACCCCATGTGAAGATGGCGAATCCTTTTCTTTTTCAGAAGGCACTCCAATACCTGGTAGTGCCTTCTGCCATTTTTTTTTTCTGCCAGTAGGCATTTTTTTCTGCCAGTGTTCAAGTATAAATGCTGGATAACAGAGAGATATTTAAAGATCTTCTAAAGACAAAACTAGCACTTGAGACCTAGAAAGGAATTTGGAGTAGGCATTTCTATTGGTTCTTACAATACAGGTTTGAATCGAATCATCTAAGGAAGTTTCCAAATTACACGCTTTAGGCCTCAACTCAAAAGCTGGTTTGGGGTAGGGTCTTGATGGCTCAATTTTTCAAAACCCTTGTAGGTGATTTTTTTGCATACTCTTAGTTCTGAATCTCTGAAAGGTTAAAACATTCCTCACTCTGCAGATGAAGAAATTGGATATCTAAGAAATTAAATGACTTTGCTGATGTTGTCCTAAGGGATATGGTGAATTGCTGCTTGCTGGAGGCCTTATCAGTTGGTAAATACCATGAAGCAGGAACAGCCTATCCAGCTTCCAATCCTACTTCCAGCAATGTGTAGCTCACTGCAGGTGTGCGGTAACCCAGAGTAGAGTGGAGGTCACACTGCCATGGCTGAACCTAGCTCAGAATCTTGGGAAGGGTGGGATCAAGTGGAAAAGCATCTGTGTTCAGGGTTCCTTGCTTCAGGACCCAGGTGTGCCATTTCCCAGCTGCGTGAACTTGAACAAGAAGATTAAGTGTTTAGCCTCATATTCCTTGTTTGCAGCAACAGAGTTCTTGAGAGGATGAAATCACACAATCACCTTAAAATGGGTAGGGAAGTGCTAGATGCATTATATAGACTTAATGAAAGCTGTTTTCCTTTTTGTTATAATCCAGTGCTTTTTTGGCTAATATGTTTTGCCTATAAAATTTTTACATTCCCTTGCAATAAACATTTGAAGACTCTATTGAGATGTCAGCAGGGCAATGTGAATGTGAACCGATGTCTGGAATTTCTTATTACTTAGGATACAGATGATGCCTTTCAATTCATGAGCCAATTTCTCATCCTATCTAATTCTAGTTCCCTTCATTACTTCAAAAAATTTCCCCCTGAATTGCCAAAATGAGAACCTGACCCATTTATTTTTCCATTTGCTGTCTGAAGAGCGCATTGCACTTCAATTTTCTACACCGTTATGGTTATGACATTTTTTTCTACCATCTTAATCTTAATCACTATCAGCCTCTGCCGACATACAGTGAAACACTGGACAATTATAAATACCTGTGTATACAGATTGGAAAATGCTGATTTCGGCAACATTGGGGCTCATTTGCAAGATTTCTGATGACTTTTACCTCTCTCAGGAATTAAAATACAGCACTGCAAAATGGTACTATTGGACTCTGTCTAAGGTTTGTTGATCAAGGGACAACAATGAAAATGGTTTTGCTCCCTGGTGAAGCGGAGTATTCCCCTTTGGCCAAGACTTCTTTAGAATCCTGAGCTAAAGTAAAGAG
>NW_012102143.1:3302294-3303226 GCF_000951045.1 Mandrillus leucophaeus | reverse complement strand
TCTACCCTGTTTGTAATTGTTTTCCATTGATTGAACATATAAACCAGCACTGCTCCAAGTGCTTTATATATACAATCTATTTGACTTTTCTCCACAATCTCATGATGCTCCCATTTGACAAATGAGAAAGCACACTTCTTAGCATGTATGACTTACCCAGTCATGAGGTTAGTAAGGGACCGACATGATTTGGCTCTGTGTCCCTACCCAAATTTCATGTCAAATTGTAATCCACACTTGTTGAAGGAGGAGCCTGGTGGGAGGTGATTGAATCATGGAAGTGGACTTCCCCCTTGCTGTTCTTGTGACAGAGTTCTCATGAAATCTGGTTGTTTAAAGGTGTGAGCACTTCCCTCTTCTCTCTCTCTTTCTCCTGTGCCAGCCCTGTGAAGACTATGCCTGCTTCCACTTCATTTTCCACCATGATTATGTTTCCTGAGGCGTCCATAGCCACGTGGAGTAATTAAACCTCTTTTCTTTATAAATTACTCAGTCTCAGGTAGTTCTTTATAGTAGTGTGAGAATGGACTCATACAGGGACAGAACTTAGAAAGAGTTGTAAAGCATTCTTTAATACTTCTTTAGTGGATAATATGAATGGGCAGATGGATAAATAATTGGATATATAGAGTTATAAACATGCCTCAACAGAAGAGAGACCATATTCAGTTCTATGAATAGGTTTACAAATTAATACAGTATTTTAACAAATACTTAAAATATGATATTATTACAGTTATATAATTGTAATAATTATTACAATAAATTGTTACAAATCTTTGGTTAAAGATATTTCTGAAGTCATTAAAATCATAATTGCAAGCACATGGGAGAGCTGTTTTTAACTCATGGATAAGAAAACAGTGGAAAAACAGAGATGATTCAAAGAGAATATGAGACATAGTGAGGAAAAAATGCTGAAAAATGCTTGA
>NW_012102143.1:3295195-3297494 GCF_000951045.1 Mandrillus leucophaeus | reverse complement strand
AGTAATTGAGGAAGCTGCATATCTCATGACCTCCAGAACAATGGTTGACAATCATTCATTCTGCACCTTAAAAGGACTCAGGCCCCTCTCTCCCTGTAGCCTGATGGTCTCCCTATAGCTTTCCAAAAATGGCTGAGTTTTAGGGGAGGCCTATTATCATTTATAACCTAAATGTCTTTCAAAGTTAGCTTGGCCCAATAGTCCAGGAATAAGTAAGGGAAAGGCAAGATGGGATCCCTTTTGCTGTCATCATTTTCTCACTAACACAACTTTTGCAAAGGCAGTTTCATGGCCAAAGGAAGTTTCCAACATAGTGTACAAGAGGGATTGCATGTGGCTGTGACTGGGCTCTGATCAGTAGATTTAGGGCTATGCCTGGATCCCAGCTGGTTCCTGGTGTCCATTCTCCTACCTGGAGTAGGAGGGTGGTAAAGAAATACTACCTAGAAACCTCCTGATGGTTTCTATTATTTCTCTAGAGTCAAGACCCCAAAGAGCAAGCCTTCCTAAAGTGAAGTGAAATGGTGATTCTCGAGTCACTTGCACAGCAAATCATCAATCACGTTATGCTCTCACTCCAATCATGACAGATTGGCAAGGATATTCTGTGTCTGCCTGTTCATGAAACTGGTGATGTTTTATGCTTGGCGGGAGCAAGGGACTTTTGCCTCACAAACATCTGGATTCACATGAAATGAACCCAAACATTTCTATTTCTGGAGTCTGATAGAATCAGAAAAGTCAACTGGGGCTTGAGGAGACATTTAAGGTACCATAGCACCTGGTGCATCTCTGCACTGCTGCTGCAAACCTCCACAGCAGGCACTGCCCCATCAAGACCCTCTCCTACAAGACACAGACTTGGCTGTGTCTTATTCATAAGATCATCCCTGATGGCTAAACAATCTGCTAATTTAACAGGAGATTATGAACAATACACAGCCAGGCTCTCTCTCCCAGTGCAGGGATTGATTACACTGACACTTTTGCTTATACTTCTGGTATGACCAGAAAATTAACAAGACTGAACAGTCTGTCTCCAGGACAGGAAATGGTGTTATCTTTCTGTCTCTTATGAAAATTTTTCTGTATAAAATTTCTTTTGTCTCAGCTTTCTTAAAAGATTTTGCGTTGTAAAATAGGCAGAGCTTTGTAGCTCTTGGGAGTGAGAAATTCAAAGGGTTAGTCTGGCTAGAATTTGGATGTGACTGTAGATGGATTTCCCTCCAATGTACAGGCAGATTCAGTGAGCTCATTCTGCCTTAAAAAGCCGAGTTGGTGCTCCCTGGAAGGTTCAGTCCTGTGGCAAGCTGTTTAGAAACAGCCACAGGTTCTATCTGGTCTTTCAGAAACAGAAGACAAATGGCTTCCAGAGAATCAATGCTTTGGTTCCTCTCTAAGCTTTTCCCTCAAAGGACAGGTCTATTCTGAACCATTGTATAGAGCAATTTGGAGTGGACTGTACACACTTGGGAAGAGCTGGAAGATAAGAAAATACCTGTCTGTTAGTTCAAGCAAACTCATCATTATAAAACCACGTTCCCTGTAAACAATAAATCTCACCATTAGAAGGAATTTGAGGAGGCTTTTCTCTAGAAAAATCACCCAAATAGTATCCAAAGGACACCATCAGTCCCTCTCTCAACCTTTTTTTTTTTGAGACTAGGTCTCACTTTGTCACCCAGTCTGGAATGCAGTGGTGCAATCTCTGCTCACTGCAGCCTCAACCTCCCAGATTCCAGTGATCCTCCTGCCTCAGCCCCCAACTAGCTGAGACTACAGGCATCTACCACCACCCCTGGCTAATTTTTGTATTTTTTGTAGAGATGGGGTTTCACCATGTTGCCCAGGCTTGTCTGGAACTCCTGAGCTCAAATGACCCGCCTGCCTTGGCCTCCCAAACTGCTGGGATTACAGGTGTGCCCCACCACACCTGGCCCTCCCTCAGCCTTCTTCTCCTCTGTGCTGGCCTTCCCTCAGTGAGCTCTCCTTGCATGGGGGGTGGGGCATGGCAGCTCTGGTCTCTCAATCTCTCTTAGGTTCACACATCACACCTAAGAGAAGGCTTTCATTGGCCCAGCTGGGCTCACATGCCCTTTCTGGGCCAGTCATGGTGGTCAGGAAATGGGGTGCTCTGATTGCTCAGGCCTGGGCTTTGTCACATCCATGACGGAGAAGAATGGGGGCCGCATCGGATCCGTAAAGTGTGGGCTCCCACAAGAGGGCTTTTTTCAATCAGGAGAATGGGGGAGGAGTGCCGACCACCATGTCCAGAAAGAGGCCTCTCCAAATGTGAAGG
>NW_012102143.1:3293346-3295145 GCF_000951045.1 Mandrillus leucophaeus | reverse complement strand
TTTCACCATGTTGATCAGGCTGGTCTAGAACTCCTGACCTCAAGTGATCTGCCTGCCTCAGCCTCCTAAAATGCTGGGATTACAGGTGTGAGCCACCACACCCAGCCTTTTGATCTTCCTTTTGTTAGTGCTTAAACAGTTTTTGAAAGTCAAATATGTACAAATTGACACATTTCTGTGCCTCAAATGTTCACTCTGTGATTTGGCTTCAGTGGCCAGGGTATCCAAATACTTCCCAAAATCCTGCCCTTGGGGCCCTTGGTCTTAAATGGACAGGGAAGTGCGGGATGGAGACTTAGTTTTGAAGACAATGTTCTGAGATTTCTGTGGCAGTGAGCACCCTCTGAGAGGCCATCTGTTCAGGCTGAGCTCTTGTATGTTTTTTCTTCCAGACAAGGTGAACTTGCAAATGCAAATAATAGCTCTTGAGATATCTTTGAGTGGACATCTGACCTTCTGGGCTTCTGTTTCCATAGCTATTCTGGGCCGTCTCCATGTTCCATCATTGAAAGGGGTGGATAAACAAAATGGGGAAATAATGAAGTTTGCTTTTGTTTTTGTTTTTTTTTTCTGCTGGTGAATATCTGAAAAATAAAATAACTCATAATCATGTCAACCAGAGATAGTTCTCACATATTCTGATGTTCTGTTATTAGATGCATATATTTTTAGGCCTATGTCTTCTTGGAGAACTTGCACCTTTTCATTACGTAATGCTTTTCTCTGATAATTTATCTAGTTCTGAAGCTTTATCTGAAATTAACATAGCAACTCCAACTTTCTTTTGATTAGTGTTAACATAGTATATCTTTCTCTATCCCTTTACTTTTAACCTGAGTTTTTATATTTAAAGTGGGTTTCTTGTAGACAACATATAGTTGGATCCTGCTTTTATGATCCATTCTGACAATCTGTCTTTTAATTGGTAAGTTTAGGGCATACACATTTAAAGTGATTATTAATTGAGTTGGATTAATATCTACCCTGTTTGTAATTGTTTTCCATTGATTGAACATATAAACCAGCACTGCTCCAAGTGCTTTATATATACAATCTATTTGACTTTTCTCCACGATCTCATGATGCTCCCGTTTGACAAATGAGAAAGCACACTTCTTAGCATGTATGACTTACCCAGTCATGAGGTTAGTAAGGGACTGACATGGTTTGGCTCTGTGTCCCTACCCAAATTTCATGTCAAATTGTGATCCCCACTTGTTGAAGGAGGAGCCTGGTGGGAGGTGGTTGAATCATGGAAGTGGACTTCCCCCTAGCTGTTCTTGTGACAGAGTTCTCATGAAATCTGGTTGTTTAAAGGTGTGAGCACTTCCCTCTTCTCTCTCTCTCCTGTGCCAGCCCTGTGAAGACTATGCCTGCTTCCACTTCATTTTCCACCATGATTATGTTTCCTGAGGCCTCCATAGCCATGTGGAGTAATTAAACCTCTTTTCTTTATAAATTACCCAGTCTCAGGTAGTTCTTTATAGCAGTGTGAAAATGGACTTATACAGGGACAGAACTTAGAAAGAGTTATAAAGCATTCTTTAATGCTTCTTTAGTGGATAATATGAATGGGCAGATGGATAAATAATTGGATATATAGAGTTATAAACATGCCTCAACAGAGGAGAGACCATATTCAGTTCTATGAATAGGTTTACAAATTAATACAGTATTTTAACAAAAAATATGATATTATTACAGTTATATAATTGTAATAATAATAATTATTATTATTATTTTTTTTTGAGAAGGAGTCTCACTTTGTCGCCCAGGCTGGAGTGCGGTGGCGCAATCTC
>NW_012102143.1:3286209-3288641 GCF_000951045.1 Mandrillus leucophaeus | reverse complement strand
ACAGAGTGAGACTCCATCTCAAACAAACAAACAAACTTGAGGGAATCGGGGCACACTGAGGGCCCAGGTCACATGGCTACTTGGTGGCTGTGTGGACCTTGATTGGAGGGCTGCTGATGTTCATTCTAGCACCATGTCCTTTTCCTTTTTTAGGACAAGGGTATCACTGCTAGTTTCCCTGGCTTGACAGACATTGCAGTGACAAATTGTGGTTAAATCTGCCGTAAAGACAGCTTAAAATTCATTAAGAGACTCTGAGGTTGGATTAGAAATGGTAATTTCAAGACATCCAAGTAATTCATTCTCACTGGCATTTTTCACGTTGTTTTAGAGGCTGCTGAGAAATAAAGGAACTGAACACTGAATAGTAAAGGACAAGAATCTTGAGAAGGACAACCTAAGCCTGTCCTTCCCAGCATCTCCTTTACACCAGGAAGAAACTCTCCCATGAAACTGGAGGCCCCGTGGGTGCTTTTAGGGTTAAACTGAAATTTTTAAACTCCATTCTTGGCTGGATGCGGTGGCTCATGCCTGTCATCCCAGCACTTTGGGAGGGTGAGATGGGCGGATCACAACATCCATCCTGGCCAACATGGTGAAACCCCATCTCTATCAAAAATACAAAAATTAGCCTAGCGTGGTAGTGCATGCCTATAGTCCCAGCTACCTGGGAGGCTGAGGCAGGAGAATTGCTTGAACCTGGGAGGCGGTGGTTGCAGTGAGCCGAGATCACACCATTGCACTCCAGGCAAGGCTCCGTCTCAAAAACAAAACAAAAAGCGAAACTCCATTCTTGGCAAATGTACCCTCCCGGGAGGATGGAACGGCTACGCTTTTTCTTATTCCCTCTGCTGAGTATGACTCAAAGCCTGGACATTGCCTATAAAACAAACATAAGGAGACTCTGAAAGGTAGAGTGAAGGACACAGATCGGGCGGGGACCCAGGAATGACAGGGTGGTCAGCTTTCTAGGTTCTGTTTTGTCCTCGTATGTATCATATTGGGAGCCGAAGAAGCCTGTAACAAAGAAAGGTACAGACAAAAAAAAAAGGGTCTCAACAAAAGCCTGGTCTCTCTGCCAAAAGGCTAGGAAAGGGCAGCCTATGAAGACAGCAAACTTAGACAATAACTGACCACCCCTGCCAAATACTGCAGGAGAAAACTGAAACCCCACCACCTACCCTACCAGTGAAGGCTGCATGGGGAGCCTAGACTTCTGCTGCCTGTAACTGGGTGCTCCAATACCTGCCAGAGTGGTCCTGGACAAAGTCGAGTCAAAAGCCTGGACTTTCTCCCCAATCCAACAGTAATGAGGCGCCCCCATCCCCCACTGCCCACTGAGCTGGGTAGGGTAGCTATGTCAGGGTGGGTCTATTGGAAAGTGAAGATTTTCAACACCAGCCATAATGAGGCCATGCTCCCCTTGGTGTCAGTGAAGACTACATGAAGGGCAATAACGAGGTGTTACTCTCTGTCTCAGTCCGGAGGGGTGGGTCAGGGGAGGTCTGTGGGATGCTGGAACTCCCACCCCTGCCCAGCAGTAACAAGGACGCCTCCCCACTAAGGCATCAATGGTAGAGCGGCATCACTGCTTCCCTGACTAGTGCAATGTCAGAGGAAGCCAGCTGAACAGAAGGCTTAAAAAGTTCCAGTGTCTCAAAATATACTTCCCCAAATTCCAGATTTCAATTAAAAAGTCACTCATCCTATCAAGAACCAGGAAGATATAAAATGGAATACAAATTAGACAATCACTGGGTGCGGTGCTTCATGCCTATAATCCCAACACTTTGGGAGGCCAAGGCAGGTGGATCACCTGCGGTCAGGAGTTCAAGACCAGCCTGGTCAACATGGTGAAACCCCATCTCTACTAAAAATACAAAAATTAGCCAGGCATAGTGGCAGGCACCTGTAATCCTGGCTACGCGGGAGGCTGAGGCAGGAGAATTGCTTGAACCTGGGAGGCAGAGGTTGCAATGAGCCAAGATCGCGACACTGCACTCCAGCCTGGGTGACAGAGCGAGACTTCATCTCAAAAAAAAAAAAAAAAATTAGACAATCCATAGATACCAAAATCAAGATGGCAAACATATTAGAATTATCTGTCCAAAGAATAGTGGCAGCATCAAATGCTAGTGGGGATGTAGAGAAACTGCATCATTCACACATTGCTGGTGGGAATGTAAAGCGATACAGCCACTCGAGGAAACAGTTTGGCAGTTTCTTAATAAAGCTGAACACGCAATTACCATGCAACCCAGTGATTGCACACGTGGGCATTTATCCAAGAGAAATGAAATCTATGTTCACACAAGAAACTGTACACAAATGCTCATGGCAACTTGACTCGGAATAGTCACAAACTGAAAACCACTCAGTTGTCCTTTAAGAGACAAATGATTTGACAAACTGTGGTCTGTCCATGCCATTAA
>NW_012102143.1:3281549-3282134 GCF_000951045.1 Mandrillus leucophaeus | reverse complement strand
TAGAAGTGCATGAAGCTACAATTATCTCAAAACAAAAAATTTAAAGACAAAAAAATGATCTCATTCTTCTGCTTCCAGCTAGAGTGGCTAGCCACGTTAAATAGTTTTGGTATTTCTAGAACCTAGCATGGGACCCCTTTCATACACTGAAGTGAAATATCTGGTGAAAAATGGATCACAAGTTAGAACAGCCTGAAGGGCTCTGTCCACGGAAATGTGTCCTGTCCACTGTCCCCTTCATCTGAGACTCTGTGGGGACAGAGCAGAGTGAAGTTATGGTATAAGATAAAGCCTTTTGTTATTTGTGATTTCCTGGGCAAGTTACTTCAACTGTTTGTTTCTATTAGCAAAATATACACAATAGTACCTGTTTTCTGAAGTTTTTATAAAGAGTAAATAAGGAAAAGTGTGAAACAATGGGTGTTCATAGCTATGATTCAGATCAAACAATAGGTAGTAGATTATTGCAATGGAATAAAGAAGGTAAAATTAGTAGAAACATAAAATTTGCCGAAAATTATACAAAGGAGAATACTGGGGCTGGGCACGGTGGCACATGCCTGTAATCCCAGCACTTGGGGAGGC
>NW_012102143.1:3278942-3281499 GCF_000951045.1 Mandrillus leucophaeus | reverse complement strand
AATAGTCTGCACTTTTCTTACATTGAGTCCATGGCTTTTATAATGCCAAACTATAATCATGCCCTTGGGAAGACTAATGGGAATTAGGAGAGTTAATTATTAGTGGAGGCAAGAATAAGATTCAGAATGTTCTGTAAAATCGTGGACTCTCAAGGTTAGCCATGACCTTCAGTTTCATCCAGTCCAACTCCTTGCTTAACTCTTGAATACCTCTAGAGGATTCCTGCTGGGGGGTTGTGCCATTGGCAGCAAAGTCATTACAATTTGATGCAGTCTATTCTAACCTTTGTAGTGCTGACCTTTCAAAAGCCTTTATTTTGATTCTGTACTTTCTACTTACAGGTTCCAGCTGTATAATAAATAATCAATTCGAAAAAGTCTAACCTTTTTTTCACATGTATATTAGTTAGAGACAGAAACCACACCATTCATTGGAACAGGGAAAATGTAATTTAATGTATTGCTAATTAAAGAAAGTGGTTAATTACCTAAAAAATAAAAAAGGACTGTAAGAGGTCAAAGAGCAGGTACAAAGGAGCAGCTACTTATTGCAGGACAAAGAAAGAGGATAGTAAAGGAACAAAAGACCAGGAGAGCCCCACCCAACACCAAGGCTGAGATTCAGACCTCATTGAAGAGAGTATGGCTGCAGCAGGAATATACAGCCTGACATACGCAAGAAACTTGGCAGAGGACACAGGCTGGTGCTGGTCTTTAGAAGCAGCTGCCATTGACAGAGGTTGTGGGCAGGTGGGAGTGGCTCAAAAGTGGCCACTGGTGGAGAGCATGGCCGTATAGAGTTCCTCTGCAAAGGTGCTGGGCTCCTGTATTAGTCTGTTTTCATGCTGCTAATAAAGGCATACCCAAGACTGGGTAATTTATAAAGAGATTTAATTGACTCACAGTTCCACATGGCTGGAGAGGCCTCATAATCACTGTGGAAGGTGAAGAGGAGCAAAGTCACATCTTACATGGTGGTAGGCAAGAGAGCTTGTGCAGGGGATCACCTATTTCTAAAACCATCAGATCTTGTGAGACTTGAATTATTCACTACCACAAGAACAATACAGGGGAAACTGCCCCCATGATTCAATTATCTCCACTTGGCCCTGCCCTTGGCATGTGGGGATTATTAAATTCAAGGTGAGATTTGGGTAGGGATACAGCAAACCATATCATTCTGCCCCTGGCCCCTCCCAAATCTCATGCTCTCACATTTCAAAACCAACCATGCCTTCCCAACAGGCCCTCAAAGTCTTAACTCATTTCCCATTAACTCAAAAGTCCACAGTCCAAAGCCTCACCTGAGACAAGGCAAGTACCTTCTGCCTATGAGCCTGTAAAATCAAAAGTAAGTTAGTTACTTCCTAGATACAATGGGGTTATAGGCATTGGGTAAATACACCCATTCGAAATGGGAGAAATTGGCCAAAACAAAGGGGCTACAGGCCCCATGTAAGTCGGAAATCTGTGGGGCAGTCATTAAACCTTAAAGTTCCAAAATGATCTCCTTTGACTCTATGTCTTACATTCAGGTCATGCTGATGAAAGAGGTGGGTTCCTGTGGCCTTGGGAAGCTCTGCCTCTGTGGCTTTGCAGGGTAGAGCACCCTTCCTGGCTGTTTTCATGGGCTGGTGTTGAGTGTCTGTGGCTTTTCCAGGCACATGGTGCAAGCTGTCAGTGGATCTACCATTCTGGGGTCTGGAGGATGGTGACCCTCTTCTCATAGATCCATTAGGAAGTGCCCCAGTAGGGACTCTGTGTGAGGGCTCCTACCCCATATTTCCCTTCCACACTGCCCTAGCAGAGGTCCTCCTTGAGGGCCCCACCCCTGTAGCAAATGTCTGCAAGGACGTCCAGGTATTTCCATACAGCCTCTGAAATCTAGGCAGAGGTTCCCAAACCTCAATTATTAACTTCTGTGCACCCACAAGCCCAACACCATGTGTAAGCCACCAAGGTTGGGGGCTTGCACCCTCAGAAGCAACGGCCTGAGCTGTAGGTTGGCCACTTTTAGCCACAGCTGGAACTAAAACAGCTGGAATGCAGGGCACCAGGTTCAGAGGCCGCATAGAAAAGGGGGTCCCTGGGCCTGGCCCAGGCAACCATTTTTCCTTCCTAGGGCTCCAGGCCTGTGATGGGAGGGACTGCTGCAAAGGTGTCTGGCATGCCCTGAAGAAGTTTTCCCCATTGTCTTGGTGATTAGCATTTGGTTCCTCGTTACTTATGCAAATTTCTGCTGCCACCTTCAATTTCTCCCCAGAAAATGGGTTTTTCTTTTCTACTGCATTGTGAGGCTGCACATTTTCTAAACTTTTATGATCTGTCACCTCTTGAATGCTTTGCCATTTAGAAATTCTTTCACCAGATACCCTAAATCATCTCTCTTAAATTCAAAGTTCCATAAATCTCCAGGGCAGGGGCAAAGTGCCGCCAGTCTCCTTGCATAGCAAGAGTGACCTTTACTCCAGTTCCCAAAAAGTTCCTCATCTTCATCTGAGACCACTTCAGCCTGGATTTTATTGTCCACATCACTATCAGCATTTTGGTCAAAGCC
>NW_012102143.1:3274514-3278892 GCF_000951045.1 Mandrillus leucophaeus | reverse complement strand
GCCTGGCTAATTTTTGTATTTTTAGCAGAGACAGGGTTTCACCATGTTGGCCAGGATGGTCTTGAACTCTTGACCTCAAGTGATCTGCCTGCCCCGGCCTCCCAAAGTGCTGGGATTACAGGCATGAGCCACCACGCCCTGCCTATCCTACCTGACTTTTGTGATAACATTTTGCATTCTGATTTTATATTTTAAGTCTCAATGATACATTATCATTTGATACAGTTGATGATATTTTAAAATTTACACACATATTTGCCTATTTTAATGCTAATTATTTCTTCCCGTTTTACTGTGCATTTACCTGGAATCAAAAAAATCAAAAAACTTCTCTCAGTATTCCTTTCTGTCTTTTTTTGTAGAGTCAGGGTCTTTCTATGTTACCCAAGCTGGACTCAAACTCCTTGGCTCAAGTGATCCTCCTGCCTCAAATTTCTGAGTAGCTGGGACTGCAGGTGCACATCACAGTGCCCGGATTAGTATTTCTTTTTTTCATATTAGATGACCATGAATTCTGCCAGGGTTTTCTAAATCTAAAGATGTTTTTATTTCTCTTTCACTGTTAGAGAATATTTTTGCTACATACAAACTTCTACATTAGTAGCTGTTTTCTTTCAAAACATTAAGTGTACCAATTCCATTGCTTTTTGGTTCCTACTGTATTGGTTGAGAAATCAGTTGTCAGTCTCATTACTGTAGCTTTAAAAGTAAAGTCATAGCAAAAAAATTCCCTAGTATAAATAATTCCTATAATTCTATTTTACACACACACACACACACACACACACACACACATACATATACATATGAACTAAAGTTCTTTTATGTGTTCTAAGTCCATGGATACATTTGTTAAGGTTCCAAATTGAAATGAAGAATGTAAACTAATTCATCAATCTAGAGTATAAAAGATAGAAACAGGGTGGTCACACTAATAGACCACATTCTTTTAAATATTACAAATATACTAAGTTATCCATTATGTACACATTTGGTTTTAATTTTTAAACATTTTACATTTAATTCTAACACTTTCTGGAGTTAAAATATTTTTATTCACTAAAAAAGACAGTTAAAACCTTATTTTACTAAGGTTACATAATTCTAAAATATTTGGGAGTTGATAATATATAAGATTAAGGAAATTCAATACATTAAAACATTAAAGTTAACTGAGATATCTTAGGGCCAAAGATTTTAATTGTGTAAGAGATCTTATATACTAATTGAGCCAAAAGAGCTCCTTTTTAGAGTTACTGGATCATGAGCCTCAAACTTATAACAAAGTTGGTCTCAAAGCTTATGTAGCCCTTTATACCAGGAGTCAAGATATTTTCATTATTTTTTTAAATTCAAATGTCAGATGTCAACAACTCCTACCCCGGATGATTACTTGTTTGGATTTCCTATTTCCTTTGTATTTTAAAGATATTTAAATACATTTTTAGTCAAGCTATACAGACTTTGTACTTTATGAGATTTTTAAACTTTGTTTTTAGAATTAGGCAATTCTTAGGAAATTTTAATATTTTTATTTTACTTATTTATTTATTATTTTTTGAGCTGGAGTCTCCCTCTGTCACCCAGGCTGGAGTGCAGTGGTGCGATCTTGACTCACCGCAACCTCCACCTCCCAGGTTCAAGCGATTCTCCTGCCTCAGCCTACCCCAGTAGCTGGGACTACAGGCATGTGCCACCATGCCCAGTTAATTTTTTTTTTTTTTTTGTATTTTTGTGGGGAAAAGAAAGAGATCAGCCTGTTACTGTGCCTATATAGAAAGAAGTAGACATAAGAGACTCCATTTTGTTCTGTATTTGAGATGCTGTTAATCTGTGACCCTACCCCCAACCTTGTCCTTGCAAGAGACATGTGCTGTGGTGACTCAAGGTTTAATGGATTTTGGGGGTGCAGGGTGTGTCTTTGTTCCTAGAAAAGCTAGGTATTGTCCAAGGTTTATCCCCATGTGATAGGATGAAACAATGTTGCTAAAAGGTTTATCCCAAGGCACAGGATTTTCCTTTAAACTTATTCATGTCACAGAGATCCTTGTTCTTATGTCTTACTGCTAATTTCCTCCCTAAAAACGATGCTATTGTCCTGCCACTCCCTTATCTTTAAGATGGTAAAGATAATTATCTATAAATACTAAGGGAATTCAGAGGCCGGTGCCGGCGTGGGTCCTGCCACTCCCTTATCTTTAAGATGGTAAAGATAATTATCTATAAATACTAAGGGAACTCAGAGGCCGGTGCCGGCGTTGGTCCTCTGTAAGCTGAGCGCCGGTCCCCTGGGCCCCGCTTTTCTTTCTCTATACTTTGTCTCTGTGTCTTATTTCTTTTCTCAAGTCTCTCGTTCCACCTTACGAGAAACACCCATAGGTGTGGAGGGGCAGGCCACCCCTTCAATTTTTAGTAGAGATGAGACTTCAGCATGTTGGCCAGGCTGGTCTCCAACTCTTGACCTCAGGTGATCTCCCCTCCTCAGCCTCCCAAAGTGCTGAGATTACAGGTGTGAGCCACTGCACCCGGCCAATTCTTAGGAATTTTTAAAAAGCTATCTGGCTAATTTCAGACATCCCACGTGTCTTTGCTGGAGTTGTGGGTCATAGCATTTTAGGTTATTATGACATTCTATTCTCCACATCCTCCTCCTCCCTCCCTTGGACCTTGGGTGGCTTCTGCTTATAAACCTCCTGTGACAATGGAAGTGTAGAGAAGAGGAAAGTGATCAGGAGCAGGATCTGAAAATTGCTTCCAACCTCCAGGTAAGGAGCAACTGGACATCGGGACATTGAGATTTTTTCTTGTTTTTTTTTTTGTTTGTTTGTTTGTTTGTTTTTTAAGACCGATTCTCACTCTGTCACCCAGGCTGGAGTGCAGTAGCATAATCTCAGCTCACTGCAACCTCTACTTCCTAGGTTCAAGTGACCCTCATGCCTCAGCCTCCCAAGTAGCTGGGATTACTGGCATGTGCCACCACACCCAGCTAATTTTTGTATTTTAGTAGAGATGGGGTTTCACCATGTTGGCCAGGCTGGTCTTGAACAGACCTCAGGTGATCCACCTGCCTCGGCCTCCCAAAGTGCTGGAATTATAGGCATGAGTCACTACGCCTGGCCAACATTGGGATTTCTTATAGGTTGCTCCACAAAGTTCTCTAGTTGTAAAAAAAAGGAGGCAGGATTCAGGCAAGAACCCTGTCTCCAGGAACAAAGGCAGTGAATTTGGGGTGAATCACTCAAAGTTGGGAACAGAGTGCAAAACGGTGAAGAACACCTTCAGTTATGCCATTTTAATGTTCTGCTCTGTTGATGATCTTGTTCCATTCCCTTTATGTGACTTGGCTGTTGAAGAGATGAGTGTTTAAAAGGAGAGTGTCATGTCGTGGAAAGAACATTGAATTCAGAGCTAAAAGATCTGGGCTGGATCGAGCATTGCTTCCATCACCTAACAACTCTGTTTCCTTGGGCAGATCACCTAACTTCTGAGCCTACTCTTTAAAAGTTAGTTAAGTTATAAATCTCATAGGGTGGTTACAAAACACAATTGGAATAGAAACATGAAGAATATCACCCCCCAAATGCTGAGTTCATCCTTAGACTCTTATAGTCCATATTCATTGAATTAATGGTTTTAAATAGGCAGCCGTTGACTTGCAGATGACCCTCATTCCCTGCTGTGCTGATAATTGACTTTCCCTGAGATTGCTCTGGCAGCCCCTGCTATGAGCCCTTGACATCAGCAGGAAAAGCTTAATGGAGTCTGGCCTATTATGTATTCCATGTGTAATGCTTACCCTCAAGTTAGGAATGAGTGGGGATTGTCGTTCATTCTTCAGTGGCATCCCAAAGCTATTAATATTTCTCTTTGGAGACTATGCTCTACCAAAGATATCTTCTCTGTTTGGTCTTATCATTCTTGTTTTGCTATATTTGTACACATATCTTGGTCTTTTCCATGTCCCAGTACCTGTTGTCCTTGATGTTGTAAGCCTTTTTCTCTCTTCTCATTCTCTGTTCAATGTCTTGCAAGAATGGTCTACTTTATGTACAATAACTTTTCCAGTGCTCACCTACGTTGGCCTTTGCCTCTACCACTTAGCTAAAATGACTCATTCAGGCTCTCTAGTGATGTCTTGCTTGCCAAACAGTTAATATCTTACTTGGGCTCCCTGAAGCCATGGAGACAGCTAACCAGACTTTCTCAAAACCCTCTCTTCTCTTTGTATGCCTGGTTTTGTGTGATCATGGCTCTCCATACACTACTGGTATAGTTCCATTCCTGTCTAATGTACACATTCCCCAAGGATTGGCCAATGTCTTCTGTTTTTTAATTCGTTTGTGCTTTCTCAGAAAATCAAATCTGTGCTGGGCTCAGA
>NW_012102143.1:3269387-3271479 GCF_000951045.1 Mandrillus leucophaeus | reverse complement strand
TTCCATAAATCTCCAGGGCAGGGGCAAAGTGCCGCCAGTCTCCTTGCATAGCAAGAGTGACCTTTACTCCAGTTCCCAAAAAGTTCCTCATCTTCATCTGAGACCACTTCAGCCTGGATTTTATTGTCCACATCACTATCAGCATTTTGGTCAAAGCCATTCGTCAAATCTCCAGGAAGTTCCAAACTTTCCCACATTTTTCTCTCTTCTTCTGAGTCCTCAAAACTGTTCCATTGGCTGGGCGTGGTGGCTCACGCCTGTAATCCCAGCACTTTGGGAAGCCAAGGCGGGCGGATCACAAGGTCAGGAGATCGAGACCACGGTGAAACCCCGTCTCTACTAAAAATACAAAAAATTAGCCAGGCACGGTGGTGGGCGCCTGTAGTCCCAGCTACTCAGGAGGCTGAGGCAGGAGAAGGGCAGGAACCCGGGAGGCGGAGCTTGCAGTGAGCTGAGATCGTGCCACTGCACTCCAACCAGGGGGACAGAGCGAGACTCCATCTCAAAAAAAACAAAAAGACAACAACAAAAACAAAACAAACAAAAAAAAAACTGTTCCATCTTCTGCCTGTTACCCAGTTCCAAAATCACTTCCACATTTTTGGGTATCTTTACAGCAGCACCCCACTCTACCAGTACCAATTTACTGTATTAGTTTGTTCTCACCCTGCTAATAAAGACATACCCGAGACTGAGTAATTTATAAAGAAGTTTCAGTAACTCACAGTTCCACATGGCTGGGGAGGCCCACTGTCATGGTGGAAGGTGAATGAGGGGGAAAGTCACATCTTAACATGGCAGCAGGTAAGAGAGGTTGTGCAAGGGATCACCTATTTATAAAACCATCAGATCTTGTGAGACTTATTTGCTACCACAAGAACAGTATGGGAGAAACTGCTCCCGTGATTCAATTATCTCCACCTGGCCCTGCCCCGACACATGGGGATTATTACAATTTAAGGTGATATTTGGGTGGGGACACAGCCAAACCATGTCAGGCCCCACGTTGAACAGACTGCAAAGTGGAAGAGTCTTTCTGCTGCTGTGTCCTGATAGGGTCACTCCAGCGCCCTCTGTTGGTGAAGTCTAACATTCCAGCAGCTGGAGAAGGAGAAATGTTTACAGGGTCCAGCTCTAGTCCCACAAAACAGGGCAAAGAAGGGTGGTGGGTTTGGACGTGGGAAATGCTATGGCATCCAATACAACAGCATTCCTTTTATAATATAAAGAGAATCAATATGTTTGTCTAAGTTCTCCATTTGTTCTTTTTCTCCACACCCTCTTCAAAAATCACCTGTAAATACATGATCTCAAATCCAAACCTAGTATTTTCCCAACCTCTAACTCTGTATTTCCAGTAATTTGCTGGTTATCTACACTGGGGTCTCTCAGAAACACTTAAATGCATTACATGTGGAGTTACTTTAGTTTTCACCAAACTCTTTCCAGTAAAAATATTTTTCCTGTCTTCATCTTATCCCAACATGGCAGATAATCTCCCTCATAGACTATCAATATGTTGTTCATCTCACTTTGTCTTGTAAAGAATTTTTTCTCCTTTCTGACTCAAACAACCTTAATTCTGATTTCTTCCTATTTCTAAATTTCCCCTCAGAATCACGATACACATCACTATCCCCATTACTTGGATCATGAATTTCTTCTGCTCCAAAACCTTCAATGACTTTCCATTGCCTACAGTTAGCATTTCCAAGATGTATTTCACCTGTTCCAGTATTGCTTTATGTTAAAAGATCTTTTAACTTTAAATTTCAGTATCCACTGTACATCATGAATTTCCAAGAGCAACCATTAGAATGTAGTAGCAATCAGCTGGGCATGGTGGCTCACACCTGTAATCCCAGCAATTTGGGAGGCTGTTTCGGGTGGATCACCTGAGGTCAGGAGTTCAAGACTAGCCAGGCCAACATGGCGAAACCCCATCTCTACTAAAAATACAAAAATTGGCCAGGTGCAGTGGCTCACGCCTGTAATCCCAGCACTTTGGGAGGCCAAGACGGGCAGATCACGAGGTCAGGAGATCAAGACCATCCTGGCTAACAAGGTGAAACCCCGTCTCTACTAAAAATAC
>NW_012102143.1:3265399-3267997 GCF_000951045.1 Mandrillus leucophaeus | reverse complement strand
CAGCCTAGGCAACAGAACAAGACTCAGTCTCAAAAAAGAAACAAACAAACAAAAAGTACATAATGCCAACATAAATTGAACTTAAATATGTTCAACACCTATTTAAAAAATTCTTAAATTGATTGAAAAACAAAATCCATTTATATATGTTTATCAGAGGCCCATGGAAAACAAAAGTGGCATATCTGAAATGCCTAGCATAAAATTAAATAACTAAAACTAACTCAAAAAATAAAAAGAACAAACAGATGTATAAAAATTGAATACAAAGAAAGCAGGAATAAAGTACATGTAAGTAAAATTCAAGAAAAAATTAATGGGACCAAAGGACCATTTTCAATTGCTAGAGGATATAATTCATGGTGATATACAATTGCTATGAATCTTTCTCTGAATAATATCACATCAAACTTAAAGGTCAAATCATTAGAAAATCAAGAAGCAGCAGCGAGAAGTTAAGCAGCAGTGGTAGACTTTCACATAGCCATGAGGTAGAATTTCAGCCATGTGGTAGAATGTTCTATGCCCATATGTTGAAATTAATGTGCACAAAAAAAACTTACATTATTAGCTTTTCATTTATAGGAGGAATAGATCAAGATATATCAGGTATTAAGAAGGCTTTTCTTTCCCCAGTGCAACCTTGGATAAGTCACTCAGATTCTGCTTGGGTTTTTCAACCTATGCTACACATAGGAAATATATGGACTGGAACACTAATGGAGGAATGACATGGAAGGCTGTTTTGCAGTTGAAAAACAACCTAATTCAATGGCCATGGAGGTTCTGCAATATTGAGCTATTAGCTGTTAGAGTATGTTTAGAAATTTTAAATCTAGGTGCTTGTGAAATGGAATATCGCATTTACCTGGGCAATAACATTGATATGGAATGTCACAAGACAATTTGGGAAATCTCCAAGAAAACCCTAATTTGACAATAATAGTCTGCACTTTTCTTACATTGAGTCCATGGCTTTTATAATGCCAAACTATAATCATGCCCTTGGGAAGACTAATGGGAATTAGGAGAGTTAATTATTAGTGGAGGCAAGAATAAGATTCAGAATGTTCTGTAAAATCGTGGACTCTCAAGGTTAGCCATGACCTTCAGTTTCATCCAGTCCAACTCCTTGCTTAACTCTTGAATACCTCTAGAGGATTCCTGCTGGGGGGTTGTGCCATTGGCAGCAAAGTCATTACAATTTGATGCAGTCTATTCTAACCTTTGTAGTGCTGACCTTTCAAAAGCCTTTATTTTGATTCTGTACTTTCTACTTACAGGTTCCAGCTGTATAATAAATAATCAATTCGAAAAAGTCTAACCTTTTTTTCACATGTATATTAGTTAGAGACAGAAACCACACCATTCATTGGAACAGGGAAAATGTAATTTAATGTATTGCTAATTAAAGAAAGTGGTTAATTACCTAAAAAATAAAAAAGGACTGTAAGAGGTCAAAGAGCAGGTACAAAGGAGCAGCTACTTATTGCAGGACAAAGAAAGAGGATAGTAAAGGAACAAAAGACCAGGAGAGCCCCACCCAACACCAAGGCTGAGATTCAGACCTCATTGAAGAGAGTATGGCTGCAGCAGGAATATACAGCCTGACATACGCAAGAAACTTGGCAGAGGACACAGGCTGGTGCTGGTCTTTAGAAGCAGCTGCCATTGACAGAGGTTGTGGGCAGGTGGGAGTGGCTCAAAAGTGGCCACTGGTGGAGAGCATGGCCGTATAGAGTTCCTCTGCAAAGGTGCTGGGCTCCTGTATTAGTCTGTTTTCATGCTGCTAATAAAGGCATACCCAAGACTGGGTAATTTATAAAGAGATTTAATTGACTCACAGTTCCACATGGCTGGAGAGGCCTCATAATCACTGTGGAAGGTGAAGAGGAGCAAAGTCACATCTTACATGGTGGTAGGCAAGAGAGCTTGTGCAGGGGATCACCTATTTCTAAAACCATCAGATCTTGTGAGACTTGAATTATTCACTACCACAAGAACAATACAGGGGAAACTGCCCCCATGATTCAATTATCTCCACTTGGCCCTGCCCTTGGCATGTGGGGATTATTAAATTCAAGGTGAGATTTGGGTAGGGATACAGCAAACCATATCATTCTGCCCCTGGCCCCTCCCAAATCTCATGCTCTCACATTTCAAAACCAACCATGCCTTCCCAACAGGCCCTCAAAGTCTTAACTCATTTCCCATTAACTCAAAAGTCCACAGTCCAAAGCCTCACCTGAGACAAGGCAAGTACCTTCTGCCTATGAGCCTGTAAAATCAAAAGTAAGTTAGTTACTTCCTAGATACAATGGGGTTATAGGCATTGGGTAAATACACCCATTCGAAATGGGAGAAATTGGCCAAAACAAAGGGGCTACAGGCCCCATGTAAGTCTGAAATCTGTGGGGCAGTCATTAAACCTTAAAGTTCCAAAATGATCTCCTTTGACTCTATGTCTTACATTCAGGTCATGCTGATGAAAGAGGTGGGTTCCTGTGGCCTTGGGAAGCTCTGCCTCTGTGGCTTTGCAGGGTAGAGCACCCTTCCTGGCTGTTTTCATGGGCTGGTGTTGAGTGTCTGTGGCTTTTC
>NW_012102143.1:3225599-3257024 GCF_000951045.1 Mandrillus leucophaeus | reverse complement strand
CAGCACTTTGGGAGGCCAAGACGGGCAGATCACGAGGTCAGGAGATCAAGACCATCCTGGCTAACAAGGTGAAACCCCGTCTCTACTAAAAATACCAAAAAAATTAGCTGGGCACGGTGGCAGGCGCCTGTAGTCCCAGCTACATGGGAGGCTGAGGCAGGGGAATGGCATGAACCCGGGAGGCAGAGCTTGCAGTGAGTGGAGATTGCACCACTGCACTCCAGCCTAGGCGACAGAGTGAGACTCCGTCTCGGAAAAAAAAAAAAATACAAAAATTAGCCAAGTGTGGTGGTGGGCGCTTATAATCCCAGCTATCTGGGAGGCTGAGGCTGAAGAATCACTTGAACCCAGGAGGTGGAGGTTGCAGTGAGCCAAGATTGCACCACTGCACCCCAGCCTGGGCAACAGACTGAGACTCCATCTAAAAAATAAAAAAAAGAATGTAGTAGCAATTGAGGGGAAATGAGGGCAGAATCCTTGCTCCTGGATTTACCTGTTGGGGACAGGTATGCCTCATAGGCATCAGTCTCTCCATCAGGAGTCAGAATGGTGATATCAAAAAAGAAGGCAATGTCTCGTCTCCTTTAATGGAAAAATATTTGTGAGTCCCCAGAAGCTGCCTCCTGGGGAAATATTTATAAAGAGATTTTATTAATAACGAGAGAGGTAAATAGTTCTGGATGTTTAAGACAAGGCAAACAGGTTTTCTTTGTTTTGATTCACTTTGTTTGCATGTTTCTATCCTCAGGGTAAAATGTTTTTATTGGTTCAGATTCTGTTTAACTTGGAGTTGGATGTGTTTGTCTGCATGAGGACCTGGGGTTTAAGGGTTCAGTTTCTAATACTCCCCTATATACCTTGAGTCCCACCTCAGGACCCTGTATCCATGAGGGACACTAGCCAACTGGACATAAAAGTCCATTCTGTGGCTGGGCCAGTACTTGGTTCAGTGGCCTAATTCAGACCTTTTTGATTAGACTGGAATGGAGAACTCAGCTTGGGACTGTAAGCCCAATTGGAGTTTTCCACTCCCCCAAGAGTCTGAATTTGGCAAGTACTCTATGCTATAAGAAGAGAAAGAAACAAAGAGGGCTTTCCTCTACAAAGAAGCCCTGAATCCAGTTACCCTAGAAAGGAGGCTTTTCATGTAAAGTGAGTAGATAGGGTAAAAGAACACATACTATGCTAACTCGCAAGAGACAGATGTATAACACCAGAGTGCTTCTCTCTGAATTTATTATGGGAAAGGTGGATGGAACACGACTGATGGTACTCAACCCCCTGCCTGTTCTCTCCTCTCCCAATCCTATTCTTTGTCCTGTTGAGAGCTGGCACAAGCAGCAGTGTCAGTGGGACACAGCACAGGAATTTAGGAAGACTGACTTGGCTGGTGGGAGAGAAGATCTGGCCACAGAGACAGTGACACGTTCAGGAAGAGGCTGGATCAGAGTTTCAAGCAGCTGCAGGGCGTAAAGAGCTCACACAGACACACAGGCAGACTTGCTGCAAGAAGCCTCGGAGACTCAAAGAAAACAAACACATCTGCAAAATGTTCAACTGTGGTCAGGTCTATATACTGGAAAGCTTTAGAACTGGCAGAAAAAATATAAGCCATGGACTACATGCACATGGGTGATTGGGAAGACAGTGTAAACTATGACTCTTCTTACAGCTTTAACGGTACAGGATGAGAAACTATTACAACATTGGGGGGAAAAAACCATGAAATCCACAAATTCACCAAGTAAATAACTTTTATGATGACTGGCAAAAGTATGGAGACACCAGTGTTTGAAAGTATTCCACACATGTAGGTAGTTATCCCCCCCCATACAGACGGATTTGGGGTTAACGTCTCTTCATCTGTAGATCTGCTGATCCTGGATCGCTTCCCAGAAACCCGAAGACAAAGCTCATTTGTGATCTTACTGATCTTTCTGGAATGATTAGCAAGGCTGGGATTTTTCTCCCCAGGTGTCGGAACAAGATATTTTAAGATTCAACCTTCCCCTTGGTCTCTCCCGGTTTCTTATGATCATTCACTCGCTTGCAACAGAGGATGCCTTCCGCAGCGCCTCTTCCTGCCATCAGCGTGGGGACCAGGCGGCTTTCCGGGGCCTAGAAGTCATTAAACAAAACGCTTCTTTCTTTCAAAACAGATCCTCGTTGTGGGGAACCTTTGGTTCTCAGGTGAAACCGGTGCCTCTGTAAATAGCTGCTGGGGAAAACTGCTTTCGTGGGTGGAAGCGAGGCTGGTGTGTGAGGTTTAGCATCAACAACCGTCTGCTTTTGGCTGTGGCAGAGGTTTCCATGCCATATACCCTGCAATGGAGGAATTCCCTTTTCAGTCCTGCTGTGAGCAAGAAGAGAGATCTGAGCAGGTGGGCTCCGAACCCTGCCCCCCACTTTCTCATGGAGCACCTCCATTTGCAACTCTGCAAACACCTCTTTTCTTTAAAAACATTTTGCCAACCTGGGCTTTGAATGACCCGCGGTGAAAAAGGAGACTGATCCGTTGCTAAGGCACTGATCATCCAGTTGGTTCAGATTCTTGCCCCTTCTGACTGTTAGCCTTTGACTCCACAAGGTGAAGAAATGGGACTCAAAGTCGTCCATTTTCATGCTCATCTATTAGAAACTACTAGAAACTGAGCATCCTACCCAGAAACTGTGGTGCCCACAGAAGTTCAGTGTGCAGGGGTGAAGACCTGCTCTCAGACCATGGATTTATCTCTAACATTGTAACCCTTGTGCTGGAAGTGTCTGGAAGCATAAGAATGGAGACCAGTGGTGTACTAGCACACGTTTAACATCTGGATTTGGGGGAGGAAGCCTTGGTTTGTAGCATTTGCTGATTGCTGTAGTGTAAATACTTCCATGCAGGGTGTGGGTGGCATGCACCTGTAGTCCCAGCTACTTGGGAGACTGAGGTGGGAGGATTGCTTGAGCCTGGGAGGTGGAGGCTGCAGTGAGCAGTGATTGCACTGCTGCACTCCAGTCTGGGTGACAGAGTGAGACCCTGTGTCAAAAACAAAAATAAACAACAGCAACAAAAACATATGAGGCCTTCAGGGCTCTGCTCCTTGGGTTCTGGCAACCAGCAAATACATTTTAGTATGAGGGTGAATTTAAGTCAACCTATTATCGTTATCACTTCTTAAGGAAGTTGTAACCAAAACTATCTCAAACTGTGAAATAACTTTCATTCTAGGTACAAAAATTATAAATAATAAATAAATTATAAAAACTCTACCAGGCATTACTAGCTCTAAATTTAGAAGGTAGGGCAGGTGCTTGGGAGACTCGTGGTTTTCCCTGAGGGGGCTATGGGGAAACAACTGCCCACAGATGAAACTGACGCCGCGTGGGGCTCCAGGCCCCGCCCCTCATCGATTCCTCACCCATGACTCAGACAGGCGGTCAGTACAGAGGTTCTCCACAGTTAAGGAATGAGAAAGAGTCTGGGAACATTTCATAAAAGTCCCAGAACTGGAAGTGACTTTGGCTTCCCAGCACGGGGACTTTTCCTGCCCCTGAACCGTGGAGCTGGCCGTCTGGTTCCTAGAATTTAAAACCAACAGGGGGAATGAAAGCGGAGCCTGGAAATGTCATAGTTATTATGATTTGGTCTCGCTTATTACTTCACCTCCAACTAATTGTTTTCCTCCTCTTTGTGGGATGTGTTAGTAAACTTTGCTGCTGAGACTGAGGAAGAACAGCATTTCAAGACAGGCTGGATGCTGAGCCAGATTTGCTATTGCTTTTTCTTAATGTGCTGAGAGGTCAGGGGAATGGCCGGCTCAGAATTAGGTCTCTAGCCTTAGGTGTTTCACATTCCACTGTTTATTCATAAGCTGTTTTTTCTTTTTTTTTAATTATTATTTATTTATTTTTTATTTTAACTACAAAGTACATCTATCGCCTTAGGGAGGTTACATTATAGAAACTTACTAAGCAGAGCATTATGAGTCTCCTAAATTCTTAGACAATTGGAAAGCAACCATTCTAGATAAGACAGTACCGACTGTGGGGTAACCTTGACTTCATAGTCCGTGTAAACAATCACAGGTGCACTTGGTTTATTGTTATCCACACTCCTGCAAATGTCCTGTAAGTTTCTTCGAGTCTGCACTACAGCAGTCATGAAAAATGGTTTTGTTGAGCCTGCTTTTCCCACATCATGCAATTTCACTTTAAGATGTTTGGGTTGACTTTCAAATTCTACATCCTCATCTTATCCTCTGCAACTCTAGAAACCTGGCAGTTAGGCAGCTCTGAATTATACATGAATTCTACATTTGTATTATACATGGATACAAATAATAATTCAAAACCAAAAATACCTCCTTTAATAATGAAGGTTGAGCTGTGCTTTTGGACAGTAACAATCTGCTCCAGAGTGAAGACAAGCTGCATTGGTTTTTGTGTGCCTGTTTCTCAACTATTGAAACATGCACACCTAACAGAACTGAAGAATGTTTTGAAAAGGACATCATGAAAGAGGACTCCAGAGTTAACACAAACTAAGATAAGTCGTTCAAGGGAAGATTTATGGTGAATGCTTATAAATATAGGCATAGTTCAGATGACCATGATCTTAACTAACAAAAGGAATTTATATCTCTTTGGCCTGCCTTTGAAAATATTGTCCATCTTTAACAATATGCACCATAACTTCTTCCCTTAGAAGATAGCTTTAATAGAATTTATGTCATATAATTGAAATCCAGGCTCATTTTATGCAGAAACATTGTTTACAAGAGGCCTCGCGTGTTTAATTTTGTTTTGACATTGATCTATTGTGTGTGGGCTCCCAAGAGTAAGTCTGAAATTGTTGGCAGAGAGGGAATTGAGTCATAGAACCTTAGAACTGGAAAGCGTCTCAAGGCTTAATCATGACAGCCTCCTCCAGCAGCATCTACAGCAGGCCTCTGACTCAGTACTGTGACAAGACATTATTTTGTGAATCTCAGATGTCTTTAGGTGACAGAAAGCCTCCTTCGGAAAAAGCATTCTGCAAGAGCATAGGATGAGGATTTTTAGTGGCTGCTGTTTGATTCAGTGTCATGATTCTGAGCACTTCGAGCTAGCTATGTGTTCGGTTGCATTTGCTGTATATGTGTATTATTTCATTTACTCTTTATAGCATATTTTCTTTCTTTCATAATATTAAAAATGACAAAACAGAAGAGTTCCCTTTCCCCCTTGTAGGATGTGTGAAAGGGGTGTGGCTCACCTGTGCAGTTGCTGCCGCTGCTCAAACCCCTGACGGGAGGGGTATCACACAGACAGGCAGGTGCAGGAGCTGGGGCAAGCACTTTCGGCTCCGGCCCCGCGGTAGTGTCTAAGGGTGGGTGCCTGCAACCCAGTGTTACAATGCTCTTTTAGTTCTGTGGTCCACAGACGGCTTAAGGGTTAACCAGCTCAGTGCCCCCTCTACCTTTCTGCAAGGGCAGAGGACCAGTGTGACAGCTTTCTGTACCCTGAGCTCTTGTCCAGTGTCCTGGAAGAATCAGGTCACACATGGACTTGAAGGATGAATGCAGGGTTTTATTGAGTGGTGGAGGTGGCTCTCACTGGGATGAATGGGGAGCTGAAAGGGAGATGGAGTGGGAAGGTGATCTTCCCCTGGAGTTTGGCCACCCAGCAGCCCAACTCCTCTCTGACCGCCCCCAGCTGAACTCCTCTCAGCATTCAGATGTTGCTTCTCTTCTCTCTTTCTCTGCCATGTCATTCTGCCATTCATCTGCTTGTTTTCTTGTATCCTCATCTGCTCTTGGAGCCTGGGGCTCAGGGTTTATATGGATACAGTATAGGGGGGTGTTGCAGGCCAAAAGGCAACTTTTTGGGTGTGAAAACAGAAATGCCTATTCCCATTTAGGGCCACAAATTGACAGTGGGGCCTTTGCTAGGGAACCACCCTCTTCTACTCAGTATTTCCCTGTCTCCTGTCCATATCAGTAATGTGTGATTGCTAGTTCAAACAATACAGAAGTTTAAACAATAATAAAGGAAATGACCCTTTAGTATTCTTTCCTCATTTTCATACTTCCTTACAGGTTGTTTTCATAAATAGTTGATATTTTAATTGCCCTCCTGTGCATGTATTGGACATGCATATCTATTTTACTGTGTGTATATACACATACAGACACATACACACACACATATATATATATACACACACACACATATATACACACACAGTATATATACACACACATATATACACACAGTATATATATATGCACACACACATATATACACACAGTGTGTGTGTGTGTGTATATATATGTACACACATAGTAATCTACCACAGATTTCTTGAGGAAATTTACGAGTTAGTTTTTCATTTATTGATATGGAATTATGTCCATGACAACTTTATATAATTTTATTAAATTTTTTTGTAATTTACCTATATAGATATTTAAATGCAAATATTTGACATCATACTACACACATTTTGTTTCATAACTATGTTTTCAAAAAATAAAAATTAAAAATCAGAAATTTTTTTAGAAGGTAAAGAGATACAAATATTCCAGAAACGTACAATCAGTTAATCCAATTGAAAGTTAATTTAGCATCTTGAAAGCCAAGGAAATAGAAAAACTATGATGAGTTTTACATTTCTCATTATGTGATAAGGCAAAGCCAACATGGTTTCTGAAAAGAAACATGTTTGGACACTAAAATCTATGTGGAATCCATTAAGTTGATCTTTACACACCTTCAGGTATGTAGGACAACTTATCAGACACTTCTTTAACTGTGAGTTTTCAAAAATAGAGAAATATCCTCTATATAACAGCATGTAACTTCTCCCTCACAACAACAAAACACCAAACAGCTGAAGACTTAATTAAGAAACTGTTTTACATAACAACAGCAAATCTGACAACTCAGGAAGATGTGGATCTGGGAAAAATTGCAAGAGGGAATTTGTTGGGCTTCCAGCTTCTGCTTAGGATGCAGAAAGATGGAAAGGGCATTCTAACAACTGCAGTAACAACACGCCAGGTCATCTGCAAGAAGCACCGCTGTTTTCAACCCTATCAGAAAGCCGAGGTTGCAGACCCAGCAAACTAACCCAAACTCTGAGGAATAATCCAGACACTAAGGTCACATATTCCATAATTCTATTTATATGAAATAATCAGAATTGACAAATCCCTAGGAACAGAAAGCGGATTACTGTTTGCCAGAGGCCAGGTAAAGGGGAGTGGAGAGTGCCTCCTTGCTGAGTTACAGGGTCTCCTTTGGGGATGATGAAAATGTTTGGAACTAGATAGAGGTCATGGTTGCACTCACTGTGAAGGTCCTAGATGCCACTGAATTGCACACTTTAATTTTTTTCTATGAGGAACAGTGGCCTCAGAGATAAGGGCATGAGGCACACCTGGGACCTCCTCCCCTGCATGAGTCACAGAGCTTAACAGAAGCAAACAAGAAATCAAACACAGACCTATAGCTGGAAAACCAACTAAGCCGTGGAAATTAAGCAGTACACTTCTAAATAATCCATGGATCAAAGAGGCAGTCATGAGAAAAATTAGAGAATACTTTGAATGAAAATGAAATGAAATGAAATCCATATTAAAAATTTGTACAATGCAGCTAAAATCGTGCTTAGAGGGGAAATCTATAGCATTAAATGCCCATATTAGGAAAGAAGAAAGGTCTCTTACGAATGATTTAAGCTTACACTTTAAGAAACTAGAGAAGTAAGAGCCAATTAAACCCAAAGCGAGCAGAAAAAAACAAATCATAGCATGAACAGCAGAAATCAATGAAATGGAGAAGAGAAATATGACAGAGAAAATCAATGAAACCAAAAGTTTGTTCTTTGAAATAGTCAGTACATTTGCCATACTGATTAGAACAAAAGAGAAGTAGAAGTTATCAATATTAGAAATTTTAAAAAGATATTGAAAGATGGCTGCTCAAACCTCAGGCCACATATCCATTGGAGAGGCAGTCCTCTGCCCAGTTAATCAAACAGACTCAGGAATCACATATCACTGATCCTGATGAGTCTGTTCTGGTCACATGTTCACCTCTGAGCCAATCACTGATGCCGGGGTGGATGGTGCTGATTGGCTTCCTCTAGGTACCACCTTCCAGTCCTGGAGTCTGGGACAGAGTCACTTCATCTAAAACCTGTGGCCTCAGAGGAGAGGATGTGGGCTCCCGTGCAGCAAGTAGCTCAGACACATGGAAATACAAACTCCAAAGGAGGGCAAATGGCAGCAGACACCCTCTCAGAGCTTCCAGTAAGAAGAGTGGAGCATTCTTGAGAGCCTCCTTGTTCCATGGAAGCTTCAGGACAGGGAATGATGACCTTGGGACACCCCAGTGACCACGCCCCAGCCCTAGAGCTGACATGCCACACTTTGTCCATGTAGGACTGCCACGCCCCCTATTGACTCAGCCCTCCAAATATTAAAGCACCCCAGGAATGGAGGAGTCCTGACTTTGCCACCCCTGGGAGAGGGCACCCTGGGAGAGGGTGGCACGGGGAAGAAGCAGGCAGGAGGGGACTCGGAATAGCTTTTCCTCTAGGTGTCCTCTTTTCTTGTCTCCATCCATTGTGTTGTTCCCACCACCAACATGATGGTCTATAAGGAGAAACTTATAAAGGGCAACCTGACACCAAAAATGAGATGTCAGGTTGCCTTTTCAAATCTCTAAGCCTCTGTTCTTTAGCAGAGACAAAGAGGAATGAGCAAGAAGGTCATTTTCCTCAGCATCATTTATCAAGCTGTTGCCATGTAAACTGCTTTGTAAATAACATTTCCTTGCCTTATTTCTGGGGATATAACTGTGTTTCTCACCATTATTTTGGCCTCATACAAAGAACAGCAGTTTATTTATTTATTAAATGACACACAGCCTGTGGGACATGAGTGTTAACTGTCAGAATAGACCTGGTTTTGTTAGAAGCACTGTTTCATTTATGATACATGGAAAACAGAACCTGGTTCTTTTCTTGAATTCCAACCCTTTTCCTATTTGTTTCATAAAGATAGCAAGCAACACAGCACCCAGGTGATAGCTGCATTATGAATAACAAGCTCAGTTTGGCACATATTTGGATGGGCCTCTGGGCACCTTGAAATAGTTGCTATCAAGAGGTCAATAAATACCTATTTAAGGGTAAACTCATTAGGAACTAACATGGTAAGTGAGAATTGAAGGCATATTTATAGTGGTGGGTAAATCAATATGCCATTGCTTAATTATATTCAATGCACAATTGCTTTTTCTACCTCCAAAATAAACCTTCGAAGTGAAAAATTTTAAATTAGAAACGTATCAACACAGGATGGAGTTTGAAACACAGTCACATATAAACAGCAAGACAGGCAGGTGGTGCTCCCATGAGAGGGAATTTTGAAGACATTGGCGTTGCAATCAGGCAATATAGAGCATAAGGCCAGGGTGGACCCCACAGGCTCATGCTCAGCTAGTGGAGACATTGGGGATGGCCCAAACTCAGGGGCTGATTGTTGAAATGTTGCCTCATGGACAAGCCCAAAGAGCCTCAGTGCCCTCCAGTCACAAGCCAAGCAAATGACCTGTTCCTTGAGTCTTAAGAGGATCAGGTGGAAGGTAAGAACATCCATGTTGTGGAACACACAGAGGGAAACCCAGCAAGTGAGCTACAGTCTTCTGGCTCCTCTAGAGCACAGGCCCAAGGATACAGGGGCCCCAGGATGGAAGTGAGTGCTCACACCCTGGAGGAGACTCAGGAAGCCACAGAGCATCAAGTCTGCAGGGGCTGGGAGTTGGTGATGTTGCTCTCCATCTAGTCTGCTCTTTCAGAATTTGCAGGGTATGTTAGTCTATCCTCATGCTGCTAATAGAGACATACCCAAGACTGGATGATTTATAAAGGAAAGAGGTTTAATGGACTCACAGTTCAGAATGGCTGGGGAGGCCTCAGGAAACTTACAATCATGGCAAAGGGGAAGCAAACACGTTCCTTCTTTATATGGTGGCAGCAAGGATAATTGCAAGGAAAAGTGGGGAAAGCCCCTTATAAAACCATCAGATCTCATGAGAACTCACTCACTATCCTGAGAACAACATGGAGGTAACCATGCTGATTCAATTACCTCCCACCGGCTTCCTCCCACAACACGTGGACATTGTGGGGACTACAATTCAAGATTAGATTTGGGTGCAGACTCGGCCAACCATATCATAGTAGTTGGCACTCCCAGGTGCCTGTGTGGTGTGCCCAGATGAAACTCTACCCACCAAGTGTCCGGTTCATTCTGGCACATCAGCGTGCTTACCCAGTGACGTCAGTGGAAACCAGCTTTGTGCTCCCTGTGACACAGGTTTTGCAACTTTCATTACCAGTCCCAAGGACTGCACTGACCTTGTGGACAGGTGCCGTCAGATCCCAGCATCAGTCAAAGGGGAGGTCAGTCCATCTGTCATCCTCAATCCGGGCTTCCGAGGCTCCCTCTTGGAACTACATCCAGGGTACAGGTCATCAGGAGGTGTTTCCTGTGTAAGTCGCCAAATTTAGTGGCAGGCTAATGAACTGGCTCTTCTGCCTACCCCAGAGAAGCTGTACAATGAGCCCCATGCTGTGTCTACTCAGGACCTGTGACTCCCGGCCCAGGCACTTTTAGCTTCAGCTCTACCAATGTTTTTCTGTTATCTCCTGGTGTTTAATGTAGCAGGGGAGAAATTTTAGTTCAATCTACCTGACATTCATTTCCTCAAGGGTAAATTCAAAGGCATTCTTTTGTTAATTTTGAAATTATAAAAAATTGCCAGCATTGTCTTCATGCCCATCTCTCTTCGTTAATGGAGCCTAGGGACTGTGGGCCCCTGCCCTGGCAGGCAAGTCTATTTCCAGGTCAGAAAATTTTTCTCTAATACCTTTTATTGTTGCTTCATTCTAATTTCCAGGGTGTGCTTTTTCAGGAACGGCTTTTATTCATGGATTGGATCTCCTTGGTTAGTCCTCTGCTTCTATTATCTTACTTTTCTTATCTTTTAATCTTTTTATTCATTTCCTCTGTTATCGTATAAGGTCACTCAAGTTCATCTTCAGCTTTACTGAGTGGATTTCCTTCAACAATGAGCCTGGTTTTTCTCTTCTGGTGTGTATTTAATATCTGCGTCTGTTCTTTTTATCTATGAACTTGTTCCTAGGACTGTGCTCTCCTTATCTTACCCTGGAGAATTAAACAAGAGCTATGTCTTCTTGAGTCACACAGATAATACTGAGAGGGTGTTTTCTAAAAACAATCCCTCTGATTCATAGAGTATGTCTGTTATATGGAGACCTCTTCTTTGAGGGCAGGGAACTGGGGTTGTTACCGGTAGAAGGTGTCCGAGGTTCTTGGCATCTCAAACAAAGCATTGGACAAAACGCGTAAACAAAGCAATGAAAGCAAAAGCAGGGATTTACTGAGAACGAAAGTACACTCCACAGTGTGGGAGTGGGCCTGAGAAGACGGCCTCAAGAGCTCTGGTTACAGAATTTTCTGGGGTTTCAATATTCTAGAGGTTTCCCATTGGTTACTTAGTGTATGTTCTATGTAAATGAAAAGAATGAAGTGAAGTTACAGAGTCATTTACTCAGAATGTGCCCTGTTATAAATGGAGAAGATGTTCCTTGGTGTGCGTGGTCTATGTAAATAGAGAGGATGAAGTGAAATTTCAAAGCCATTTACATTCTTATCATTGCTGAAGTGCTTTCATTTATTTATTTATTTTAATTTATTTTATTTTATTTTTTTTGAGATGGAGTCTCACTCCGTCTCCCAGGCTGGAGTGCAATGGCGCAGTCTCAGCTCACTGCAACCTCCACCTCCTGGGTTCAAGTGATTCTCCTGCCTGGGATTACAGGCACCTGCCATCATGTCTGGCTAATTTTTGTATTTTTATAGAGATGGTGTTTCACCATGTTGGCCAGTCTGGTCTCGAAATTCTGACCTCAGGTGATCCACCCACCTTGGCCTCCCAAACTGCTGGGATTACAAGCATGAGCCACCACACCCGGCCTAGGAAGTCAGCGTGGGTCAGCCTTATGTTCCCTGCTTCCAGGTCTTGTTCTCCTGCCTCAGGGTCAGAGGTCGGAACCCAAATGCCTTCAGGGCCAGGCAAGCATCTGCAATGAGTGGAAGCACTGGCTAGCTGGAAGGACGGTCAGAGCTCCTTGTCTGACTTGTCCACAGACGTGGAAAATACCAGTTTCCAGGTGAAATGCTGTGACTTTTCAATGTTAGGCCAACCCAGGGGTGGGAGGGCAAATGCAAAAGGCTTCCTGGCCAGTGTTCTGCCTGCTGGCCTCTAGTCTTTAGCTAAGGCTTGGCAGAAAAGCCTTCTCCTATGGGGAGAACTTTCTGTGAGGTTCCATATGGTCCCTGCTGACTCTTCCTGAAGTGAAGGAGGCTCTTCCAAGCCCCTTGATGGAAAACAGGATGCACACATGGTCCCCTCATTTGCCTGGAGGTGAAGGAGCGCTCTGCTAGGTTTGCCTAGTAAGATGCAGCTTCTAAAATGACGGCAGCAGTGAAGATGAGAGTGAGATGACACAGTGCACTTCCTACGGGCCAGACAGGCGAAGTGCTCTGTGTGTATTGCATCCTTTATGAGAAGGCACCCAGCAAAGGTGTTTGGGACATAGTAAGCTCTCAGTAAGTGTCATGATTTTCATGATTGTTAAGATTGCGCTTTACGTTTGGAAGCCACAGATTGGAAGCTATGGGCAGCCGGTGAGGTGTGAATAGCACAGCCCCCAGGGCACACCAGGCCTGCATTATTGCTCACTCCTGCTTCTTGCTTTTTCCTCTGATTAGCAGCAATTTTCCAGGGTGCTGAGGCAGAAAGTGGGGGGTCAGGCTTTCAACCGGTAATGACAGTGGTCACTGTGCTACAAGCTGTGCGTAAGCATTTCCTAATTTTTACAACAAACTTGCAAATCTGGTGGTGGTGTCTCATGTTTACAAATGAAAAAACTAAGATTTGGAGAGGCTAAATGGAGGATTTATAACTGGGTTGAGCAAGATGAGGACAGAAAATGCTACACTAAATTCGGTAATGTGGAGGTTGTTGGGAACCTTGAATGCAGTGATTTGAGTGAAATAATTAAGGTGGAAGCCAGATTAAAATGGTCTGCGTAGGAAGTGAAAAATGTATACATTGGCTGGGTGTGGTGACTCATGCCTGTAATCCCAGTACTTTGGGAAGCCAAGGCGGGTGGATCACCTGAAGTCAGGAGTTTGAGACCAGCCTGGCCAACATGGTAAAACCCCAGCTCTACTAAAAATACAAAAATTAGCTAGGCATGGTGGTGTATGCCTGTAGTCCCAACTACTTGGGAGCTGAGGCAAGAGAATCACTTGATTCCGGAGGCAGAAGTCATAGTGAACTGAGATCATGCCACACACTCCAGCCTGGGCGACAGAGCTAGACTCCATCTCAAAAAAAAAAAAAAGAAAGAAAAGAAAAGAAAAGAAAAATGTATATATGGCAAGAATAACTATTAAGGAAGTAAACAATCAGACTATAGACTAAGAGAACAATTTGCAAGATATGATAGACACAGGATTCATCTTACTAATATAAAGAAGTCTGCTATAAATTGAGGAACAAAACAAATACAATCCAATGTAAAATGCTCAATGAATATGAGCAGGCGATATACAGAAGAAATCCAAACACTCTGTAAACAGCTTCCTTATAATTGAAATTTTCAAATTAAACCCGGAGGTCTATTTTTTACCTATTAATGATAAAAGTCAGTATTATACAGAGTGAAGGGAAAGATACTCTTTCCTTCTTGCTGGTATGAGTGTGAAATACTGCAGCCTCTTAAAAATGTAATCTAGAAACATCGTTTAAAATGTAAACTATGTATACCCCTTGACTCACTAATTCTATACTTTTGTGTGAGTATCATATATTCACGTACATAGAATGTGTTGGCTATGTCATTTCCTAGCTCCGTAACTCTCCGACACATTATTTAACCTCAACATGCTTCAATTTCCTCATCTCTAGAACGGAAATAATTGAAGTGCTTATCTCACAGGATTGTCGCAAAAATTTCATGAGCGAACACAGACATAACCACTGCTCTACTGCCACTATCATCATCATTATCTCTATTGGATATTGCATATCCTTCTGCGGTTTGCTTTTTCTGATCAAGTTATATTTCTTCATGACGATAGGTGTACCTCAGTCTCATTTATTTTGATTTTACTACTGTGTAGTAAGTACATTATATGACTATATGACAATTACATATAGGTTTTCTGATGGATGGAGGTAGGTCTTATTTGTCATCACAAGCATGGCTTCGGTGATCTTCTTGTCCTTATCCATCCACACGTGTGAAAAGTCCTCGTGGCTGCAGTTCCAGAAATGGAATTTTAGGATCCAGTGAGTGAATATTGTTCATTTTCCTTGATAGTGCTATCTCACCTTGTAAAGTATAGTTTGTGGTTTGTGTTGCTGTGGATTTTCACACATGCATTATATCAATCTAGTTAATTTTTGCCAATAAAAGATTTCTTCATTTAAGTTTTTTATTCTGGGAACTGCCTATTCATGTACTTTGCAATTTTTTTTTTTTTTTTGAGACAGAGTCTCGCTCTGTCACCCAGGCTGTAGTACAGTGATGCGATCTTGGCTCACTGCAACCTCTGCATCCCACATTCAAGCGAGTCTCCTGCCTCAGCCTCCTGAGTAGCTGGGATTACAGGCACTTGTCACCATGCCTGGCTAATTTTTGTGTTTTTAGTAGAACCAGGATTTTACCATGTTGCCCAGGCTGGTCTCGAACTCCTGACCTCAGGTGATCCACCCACCTCAGCCTCCCAAATTGCTGGGATTACAGGCGTAAGCCACCACGCCCAGCCTGCACTTTTTCTATTATGTTGTTTTTCTCTTCTTGTTGATTCATTGAAACTTTTTACTTGATTTTATTTTTTGCAAATATCTTTTCTGAGCCTGGCTTGTCTTTTCACTTTATTTGCTTTGTGCAGAGGTTTTCATTTAAATGTAATCAAATGTGTCTATCTTTTGATGTTCCTTTAGTGGAATTTTTGGTGTCTTTTTAATAAATTATATCATTCCTTTTTTTTTTTTTTGGTCTAGGGGAAGATGGAAGATTTTCACGTTGGCCGGTATGTAGGTGTATGTGCTGAGAAATACTATATCAATAGTGCTGAAATTCCAGGTGTTATATTTCCTTCTTCGTATTTGGGAGGATAATGTATGTTAATCTGTACATTAATCTGGAGTGAAAGTTCTAGAATACCCCACACCACTGGTCACCTACAAAGGTGACCCGTATAAGAGGTCCCTGAATCTTTAATAGGGTTACTTTCCCACCCTCTGGAATGAATGTCTTGCCAAAGTCTCCAATGTCCTAGCCACTTTTTTTTTTTTTTTCTGGAGACGGAGTTTCACTCTTGTTGCCCAGGCTAGAGTGCAATGGTGTCATCTTGGCTCACTGCAACTTCTGCCTCCTGGGTTCAAGCAATTCTCCTGCCTCAGCCTCCTAGTAGCTGGGATTACAGGTGCCTGCCACCATGCTCAGCTCATTTTTTGTAGTTTTAGCAGAGATGGGGTTTTGCCATGTTGGCCAGCTTGGTGTTGAACTCCTGACCTCAGGTAATCCACCTGCCTCAGCCTCCCCAAGTATTGGGGTTACAGGTGTGAGCCACCACCGCACCTGACCTACTTCTTTCTTATCCAGTCAAATTACCATGACTTTATTCATAATGTAGCCCAATAGAATGTTCTGAAAGGTGTCTAGTAGGCCTGTGTCTCTTAGATTACATTAAGGAGAGAATAGAATAGTTGACACAGCCCTTATTCAAGCATGGAAATATACATTCTTATTCATTCCAAGTGACTGAAAAACATTTCTGATCTGATTTTCCGATAAGGATAAAAGAATGTATTTGGTAGATCAATAACCACACACCATGTGCCCAAGGCCATGTCAATCTGCTCTAGTAAAGATACCGCACCAGGCACAGCAACTGCCACTGGGCTACTATGTGGTTGAGTTTCTTGTCACTGTTGACCTCTAGGATTAGTCTGTTTTTGTAGGAGCCAGACTAGTGAATTACAAGGAGGCATAATGAGAAGTGCCCCCTTACACTTTTTCTTTAAGAATGGCACTAGTGTCTACCATTCTCTTGAGGATGTGATACTGGTTTTGATGAACAATATTGGCTGGTGTATGGGTGGGGGAAGGGAGGCCAGTTTCAGAGGTTTCTATTTGTTTTTTCTCACTATAATAGCTCTTATCCCTAGGCCAAGAAACCAATGTGGGAATTGTGCTAATGACCCCTGCAGGAATTTGTAGTTCCAGTGGATGTAACATGAGCTAAACCAGGGCCAGGACTCCACTTAATACGTGGCCCCCTGAGAGGGTACCAGGACGCTGGTATCACTGTCAATCAGGACCCTGTCTCTAACAGTACCTAATATGTTTTGTATTCCCCTTTCCACACTGTGCAGTGACCAAGGTAAACAACCATATGTCGTTGTAGGGAAAGACTGAGGACTTGTTTTCATGAACATTTGCCATGATGTTGCAGGGTCCTTTCTCCAGGGGCTGACCTTCCCATGAATCCTAAAACTGGGTACAAGGTAAAGGATATCACTTTACAAAGATCAATTCCCTCAGACTCCTGATCATCATTCTTGATTCTTCTGATTGTATAGGTTGATATTACCCTCATTGGCTGCCTACTAATCTTCCCCTTGGGAAGCCATGTTCAAATAAACATCTCAATAACCTTCAGCCAGCCAGGCCCCTCTGGCTACCCTCCAGCACACTCATGATAATTTAATCCACTTGCCTTCTGATGACGAGGTGTTGCCACCTTCCCACTATTGTTTCAGGATCCTGTCATTCCCATTGCTATGGGTGAGCCCAGTCCCTAACAGCATCTCCTACCACCAGCCTTTGCATACAGAGGAGAATTACCTCTGCTCTTAGCATCCTTGGTGCCCCTCATACCAGCACATTTCTTGCAGCCTTGCTGAATTGCGTACTCTCTGGGTGCCTCTCTGGGTACACAGTACTCTGGTGGATTTTCTGGATTTAGGTGCTATATACCCTTTAGCATACCCACTTCTCTATTCTACCACCTGCCACAGGAATTCTGACATTTCTACCTGACTTAGTGTAGCCCACTGTGTTTTTATGCTCCCACAAGCCTTCCAGATCTCACATTTATGCCATCACTCAAAGTCCTTGCCAAGGTATTGCATCCTGTATTTATGGAGAATGCTGCCAAATCAACTAAATCTTCCTTATCCAACCTTACATTCCATCCCCCTTGATCAAAAGCCCTTGAATCCATTTCTGTGTGAGTCCTCCTTGCTTCTGCTGCTACTGCCAGCTGGGCCCTGCAGCTTCTCTGGGGTATAGGTGCTTTCCTCCCGGATGCTATTGAGTACTGGATTTTCTTGTATTCCCTAATAGAAGATTGGACAATTTCTGGGCATCAGTTTTTTAGTGGATTAGCGATCCATCCATGGCTTGTTTCTAAGCTGCACTGGGAAGAGTCTAAAGACACCTTCATTGCAGGGCTAATTAAGCTCCATTTTAAAAGGCACAGCCTAGCCGGGGTCTCTGTTGAAAGCCCTGTGAGTTCAACAGTCTCTCCACTCTGGCTAGAGGAAACTTGAAAGGTCCTAGGCAATAAGCTCAGGAAATTTTCTCATCACTCCTTGTAAATTATTCTTTATTCAGAAATTGTTCTTGTCCAGCCTTGGGAGATTCATTCTATATATGTGCAGTTTGATTTTCAACCAAAGACTCAAGGGACCCCATGCAGATTTCTGAGTTCCTTTAAGAGTACATAGCCTCTTTCTCTCAGGTTCTGTGGCCCACGGATTCTAGTGTCTTTGTAGTCTCTGAACTCCAGTTGTGTGTATTGTCAGTGCAGCAGCAATGTTAGATTCTGTGTGGATCCCCTCCATAAGCCACAGTCCAGGGACTTCTCCAGGCAGAAAGCCCAGGCCAGGAGAGGGCTTGTCTCACTGCCTGCCCTTTCTCCTGTGCTGTGTGCTGTTCATTGTCTGACAGCTGTGCTCTTTGTGTGTTCAGTTCTCTAGTTGTCTACTGCAGGAGGGTGATCCTGGACCACTTCCTCCCCATGACCAGAAGTCCAGAGGCTTCCTATTGCATGTTCTACCTTTATTTACTGATATTTACTGAGGAATGCTATTGTTTTTTAAATGTTGATTTTGTATCCAGCAACCTTGCCAAACTATTTTTTTTTGGGCGGGGGGGGACAGTGTCTCACTCTGTTACCCAGGCTGGAATGCAGTGCCTCCACCTCCCAGGGTCAAGCCATCCTCTTGCTCCAGCCTCCCAAAGTGCTGGGATTACAGGCACCTTGTATTAGTTTTCTCTTGTGTTAGTTTTTACGGCTTGTCTGGACATTCTGTTAAGTATTTTGTATTACAAAAACAATCATGTATCTGCAAATAAAAATGGTATAATCTCTTCCTTCTTATTCATATACATATTATTTCTTTTTCTTTTCTTATTTAGCTAGTGACTAGAGAACATTTTTGGTGAACATTGTAACTGCCCAAGGGGTTCACCTTGCCCTCTGCCTAGACAGAACCGATTCATCAAGGCAGGAGAATTGCAATAGAGAAAGAGTAATTTACGCAGGGCCGGCTGTGTGGGAGACCGGAGTTTTGTTATTACTCAAATCAATCTCCCTAAACATTCAGGGTTTTAAAACCACAGATTAGAAATTTAAAAACCACAGCAATTCGTGCTGCATTGAGTTTTTAAACCCGCAGAGTTTTTAAGGATGACTTGGTGGATGGGAGGAAGCCAGTGAGCCAAGAGTGCTGATTGGTCAGAGATGAAATCATAGGAAGTCGGAGCTGTCTTCTTGCGCTCAGTCATTTCCTGGGTAGGGGGGCCACAGGATCAGATGAGCCAGTTTATTGATCTGGGTGGGAGCAGCTGATCCATCAAGTGCAGGGTCTGCAGATATCTCAAGCACTGATCTTAGGAGCAGTTTAGGGAGGGTCAGAATCTTGTGGCCTCCAGCTGCATGACTCCTGAACCATAATTTCTATCTGTGGCTAATGTTAGTCCTACAAAGGCAGTCTAGTCCCCAGGCAAGAAGGTCTGCTTTGGGAAAGGGTTGTTACCATCTTTGTTTAAATGATAAACTATAAACTAAGTTTCTCCCAAAGTTAGTTCAACCTGCCCACAGGAATGAACAAGGAGAGCTGGGAGGTTAGAAGCAAGATGGAGTCGGTTAAGTGAGATCTCTTTCACTGTGTCAATCATAATTTTGCAGAGGTGGTTTCAAGATGATGACAGGCCATCCATCCCTTGTTCTTGACTTTGGTGCTAATGCTTCTAGACACTAACCATTAGGATTAGTGTGTGCTGTAGGCTTTTCAAATTTCTTCTTTTTCCCAATTTCATGAGAGTTTTCAAATCACAAATTGGTATTGACTTTTGTGACTGACCTAGGTACATCTTTGAGATTTTCCTTTGTTTTCTTCTCATTATTCCCTTAATATGGAATATTATAATAACAATTTTTCTGCTTTTGAAAATTACACATTCCAAGAATAAACATGCATTATTTTAAAATATAACATTGAGTTTGATTTGCCAACATTTTATCTAAGATTATTGTATCTACGGATGCAATGACAGGTCTATCTTCTCCTTTTCTTATACGCTCCTAGTTCAGTTTGGTGAAAAGGATATTTGCTAGATCTTTCAAATGAATTTTGGAGGCTTTCTTTCCCTTTTCAATCACGTAAACAGTTATTTAAGGTAGTTATTTTTTGAAGGGATGGCAAAATGCACCATAAACCCATCCAGTCCTACTGTGTGTGTGTCTCTTTAAGCAGGAATCTTTTGACTACAAGTTAATTTATTGTTTTCAGTGTGTATCATTTTAATTGAGAATTCCTATTTCTTTGTGAATCAGTGTTGGTAACCTGAAGAGAAACAGGCAGAATTGTTTCCAAAGTGTAGGTTGCCTGAACAACAGACTGACTGACGTTCTCCCTTCTCAGTGGGAGGGTCTGTGCTTGAAGTCAATCTCCCTGGCGGTAGGGGTTCCTTTCCTGCTGGGGTGACACAAGAAACCAGCAAGCTACGGGTGTATTCCCCAAAACTCCTGTCCAGCTGCCCTGTATCCTGTAAGAGCCTGGCACCCAAACCTTTTCTGTTTTTACACACTCACCTGATGATTTTTCTCCTGCTCCATACAAGGTATTATAAGAAGAGGCAGGTGCCCTCACTAGAACCTGAACCCTCTGCACGTCCAGAAGCGTCAGCCTGTCCCCAGTGCTCTGCTCTATAAGATGATGAGACACCAGGAAGCTACCAGCCTTCTTCTCTGCTTTTTGTTTTCTTCTGAATTTTATTATTTTATTTTGTTTTACAATTTTTAATTTAAATTATTTTTAGGATACTGTGGAATGTGTCTCTATATTTTAATTGTATTCTCCTTGAAATGTTTCTGTTTTTACTAAGCTTTTAAATTTTCTGGCATAAAGTTGCATATAGCAGCCTCCTAGGGCTTTTAAATAACTCACAATGTTGTCATCACAGCCCTGTTTTTATTCCCTGTCTCTTGTTGGTGCTGCTTTTCTTCTATTTTAATGGTGAGTGTTGTTTTATAGACTCATTAAGGAATTGATCTTTGCTGATCTTCTATTGTTTCTTTCTTTTTCATTTTGTTAATATCTGCTTTTATATTTGTCATTTCCTTCTTGTTACATTTTTAGGCTTCAGTAATTTTTCTTTTTTAACTTAAAATGAATGAACTCATTTGTTTTTTAAAAAAACTGTTTTTAATAAATGCATGAAGGCTATAATCTAAACCCCAAGTACTAATTTAGCTACAGCCTTCATGTTTTGAGGTCCAGAGCATTTTCATGCTATTCATTTCTACATACTCTGTAATTTGCATTATGAATTCCTCCTTAATTTGTGAGTTATTAATACATGTATTTTTCTTTTTTTTTTTTTTTTTTTTGAGACGGAGTCTTGCTCTGTCACCCAGGCTGGAGTGCAGTGGCCGGATCTCAGCTCACTGCAAGCTCCGCCTCCCGGGTTCACGCCATTCCTCTGCCTCAGCCTCCCGAGTAGCTGGGACTACAGGTGCCCGCCACCTCGCCCGGCTAGTTTTTTTGTATTTTTTAGTAGAGATGGGGTTTCACCGTGTTAGCCAGGATGGTCTCGATCTCTTGACCTCGTGATCTGCCCGTCTCGGCCTCCCAACGTGCCAATAAATGTATTTTTAAGTATCTCCATATCTGGAGAGCAGAAAGTGTTGTCTACCCCGTTATCTTTTATTGTTGTTTTTTAATGTAGTTGAATTATGCTTAGCAAACATGATCTGTATTTTATTGATGCCATGAAATGTATTGGCAATTTCTTTGTGTTTTAAGGCGTGATTAATTTTTCTTGAGAAGAATCTATCTTCTATATTTTGGTGTGATGAGAGATTTTCTACATATATTTTATATATATTTTACTTTTGCTAGTTTTTTGTCTCACATAGTTGATATGTTAATTTCTAATATGAATGTGTTGAAATCTTTCTCAATGGTTTAAAATTTGGCATATTTTGAGGCAGTGTTGCTAAGAACAAAATATGATTCTTGCAGTTGGATTGTTCTTTTTATTAATATAGAGTGTCCTTTATCTCTACTAGTGCTATTTATCTTAAATTCTATTTTGTCTAATATTATTTGTTCTTTAATTGTTATCCTAATTTTGTCAGAATTTGTAAAGTATAACGTTTCCTATCTTTTTATTTAAACTTTTCTATGCAGTTTTATGCTTCTTTATGTGCTTCTTATAAATAGTGTTAGCTAGATTTTTAAATATCTTACCTGATAGCCTCTGTTTTTTAACTGGTAAGTCTAATCCATTTATATTTATTGAGATTATGATATTTTTAGACTCATTTCCCCCATCGTATGGTGCACTTTCTATTTACCATCTTTTGTCTTTTCTTTTCTTTTTACCCTTTCCTTCCTTTTGTTAGATTAATGAAATTTTCTATATCCACCCCTCTGTCCTGCTTCTATCCTCTGTTGATGAAGAAGCCATGATTATATTTTCATTGATTTAGTGGTTACCATTAAAATTTTAACCATTCATTTTTTTCCTAGCAAACTCTATGGTAATTACTGTCTCTATTCCTCAAATTTCTGCAAGAATTTTGTCATGTGTCTAACCACTGAAAAACCCCACACTCCTATTATCATCTGGAGACTTTTTATTTTATCCTCTTTACACACACACACACATTTTTATAGTCAGTAATGTGTCACACACACATTTTTATAGTCAATAATGTGTCATACCTACTACCATAGTTTACATTAATTTCTGAGCTCATTATAACTTCCCATGTGCCTTGCGATCCTTCTGTGCTCACTTTTTTTCTAGCTGAAAGTATCAATGTTTTTAGTTAAATGCAACAGGAAATGGCTTTAGCTAATTAAATAAAAGGAGTTTATTCAAAAGATTGTGGAGTTTACAGAGTCATGAGGAGGCATAGAGAACAGGACTCGAGGCTAAGTTTCCAAGAATAATGGCCATTCCACAGACCTGATCTGAGGGAAGGCTGTCTCTGCTACCAGGAAGCACTACATGCAGCATTTCCACAGCTCCCACGTGCACCAGTAGATAGATCTCAGTGCAACTTTATTGCACCCCCTTCACCACAAACTCTTTGAAGGAAATCACTATGTGTGGCCCACCCTTGAAGAATCAGGAGTTACGATTTCCCTTTACTGTGGGATGAGGTGTCTATACAGTAATTGGAATTTTTCTATACGGGAGAATGTCTTCTCTCCCTAATTTATTTAATTTACTCAATCATTTTTGTAGGCGTGGATTCATGAATATTTACCTTATACTTTGGTTTAGAATCCAATACTGCTTTACTTATGTTGTTGTTTGAATTGTTCTAGCTTGGGCCACTAGGGGCTCTTTCAGCGAGCTCCTGGGCTCCTCTTTTATTTACCATTACTATTAGTTTTTTTTTTTTTTTTTTTTTTTGCACTTTCTTACTTTCTGGCATTACAAGATACTCCAGGCTCACCTTGTTTATTTCCTGCCCCAGCCTAGAAGCGTTCATTTTTCCCTGGATCCCTGGTTCCTTTGGTTGGAGAATGGCATTAGAAACCAAGATCTAGGGGTGAGGAGTGCTGTTCTGGCACATTTTGTAACTTGTCCTTGGACTGAAGGACTTGACAAAAATGACATGCAATCATACCTCATGTGTAGTTTTATGGATTAAAAGACAGATATCTCTCTCTCTCTCTCTCTCTCTCTCTCTCTGTCTTCTTTAGTAGTGACATTAAACTGCAAGCTGGTACCACTTGGGGACAGAAGATTTCCTAACGGACTCAGTAGGTGTATTAGTCCATTTTCATGCTGCTGATAAAGACATGCTGAGACTGAGCAATTTACAAAACTTTCTTTAATTGGACTTGCAGTTCCATGTGGCTGGGGAAGCCTCACAATCATGGTGGAAGGCAAGGAGAAGCAAGTCACATCTTAGGTGAATGGTGGCAGGCAAAAAATGAGAGAGCTTGTGCAGGGGAATGCCTCTTTTTAAAACCATCAGATCTCGTGAGACTTACTCACCATCACAAGACCAGTATGGAGAAACCCATCCCCATGAATCAGTCATCTCCCACCAGGTCCCTCCCACAACATATGGGAATTATGGGAGCTGCAGGATGAGATTTGGGTGGGGACACAGAGCCAAACCATGTCAATAGCTATTACATGTTCTGTTCCTTATGTGACAATAATGTAAAATTTATCTTTGTGAGGAAGGCACTCCCAGTTCTTGGTAAAAACTGCTCGAGAACAGCAGTTAACAGTCTTAATTTGTTATTATCATTTTTGTCCTGAGAAAAGTGAAAAGTGGCATTTAAGGTAAGGTGGGTGAGCTTAGAGTAGGCAGAAAAAGTTTAGCAGGGGCCACCTGGAGCATCAAACATTTGGCAGACTTCTCCAGGGACCCTTTCTGGGCTCCTCTAGAGGAAGGGAATACACAGTTGGAAGATGTCTGCTGGGAGAAGCAGAAGTAGGGAGCACTCAGGGGCTGGATGGAGAGGTGCCACAATCACAGGGCTCATGAGGTCAGGGACTGAGACAGAGAGGGGCCTGGGTGCAGCCGGGGGTGGAGCAGGGGATGTTCAGTAAAGTAAGTGCATGCACATCAGACTTCCAGACTACTTTTCTAGATGAAATTTTATATAGATAATAAGTTCCTTATATGATTCCGGTTGATCATGAGCGAGACGTGGTTGTGCCTTTGACACCCATGGTGGAAAGAAGCCAGAGCTTACCACGAGTCACCCCTACATTTCTTTGCATCATAAGCTGGATGGCATTCATCTACTTTGGAGGAGCAGTCTTTGTGGCAACATACAGGCAGCCAAACTCATTCAGGCCTCACTCCCACTTCAATTACACCCTTGCTGACCACTGACAGAGCCCCCCCGAGTCCACAGCCCTGCTGCCTGCCAGTGAGTTCTGCTGGGCATATGATTCATCCAGCAGCCATTGCTGCCCCCAGCAGTCAGAAGCTAAAGGACAAGGACTCCGCTGCTGGCATTCCCACTATCAGAGCAGGCTACAGTTTTTCAAGGAATTGTATTTTATGGTCAACGTGCATGAGGGCAGAGAAGAACATATTGTGTTCTTATAATTAGAGATGGTTTCTGCTCTGCTGGGAGGCTCACAAGACTGCATTTTACTTACCTATCTCCAGGTGACCACTGGTGCACAGAGACAGCTGCAAAGCAGGGCATTGCAAGAATTGTGCTGAGTGGGGCCAAGAAGTCTCCTGCCCAGAGGGATATGTGCCTGGGGCTTGGAAAGGATGCTGATGCCAGCTCCTTTACAAGCCTAGTTAGTTCATGTCAGCGTCAGCATCCAATGATATACATTTCGGTACTCCTCAGCCACAATACTGACTCGAGGCATTTTGTACAACACAGTAGCAAATTTTCCAATAATACCTCCCACTTATCTTTCCATGTGTAGGAACTACTAGAGTGCTATAATAATGCATTGGTACATAAATACAGAGGTACACTGTAATCATGATTGCTGGGGAAATATGAAATAAAGTACTGGTTCTCAAATGTGCTCAAAAATTTGGTTCTCAAATGTGCACTAGGCTTACCTGGGAAACTTGATAAAGTTAATGGTTCCAAGTTTTCTGAAGACTCTCCAAATCAGAACCTGTTGGGGGACTCCAGAACAGAGTTGCCATGTACAGTTGTGAAGTTTGTGCACTGCACAAAGGCACCTGGCAGGGGAAGACAATAAAGGCTGAAATTCAGGCCATGCTGGGCTTACCCACTGTGTTCTACGCAGGGCTGAGTCAAGCTCCCCAGCTAATCTTGAAACATAACCAGGTTTAGGTTCCTATGGGCTATAAAGCAGTGGTCGAATTAATTGTATCAGTTAGAAAAGGCTGTTTGGGGGATATTCCTAAGAGGTTAAAAAAAACCCACCCTGCATTGTTGGATGATGTGTTTAATGAGACCTGTTCCATTTTACTTTTCCTAGAGGCTTTTGAGTTTACAGAATGTGAAAAAAAAAAAAACAACAACAACTAAATAATAACAATAGTTATTCATGACCATTCTCATACTTCAGTTAACAACATTTTAATGCCCTACTGACTCATATCAATTTTCAGCAATTTCAATTTCACCAGCATGTCAGGCAGAAGACAGCAAATTGAAAAAGATGCTCAAAATTCTGGCCATATTTCTAGCGCCGTCCATAGTACATGACCTTGGAAGTGATGAGGGAGTGCTGTCAGCTGCATGGATTGCTGTCACATCCTGTCAAGGAACCCGCAGCTTAATGAGGTGCAGTTGTTTGCTGGGGGCACACACAGAGAGCTGGGCGTGAGCTGGAGCCCTGCTTCCACCTGCTTTGCATGCAGATGGGCACCTTTGTGATGGTCTTCTGGATCTCATGGTTAACAAAGTATTTGCTGAGCTGGGTGCCATGTGAACCACCACAGACATACATGTGTCTAAGGCAGAGTGTGTGTCTTTAAGGAGTTCACAGTCTAAGCAGGTGATGTACCCATCTACTTAAGGACTGAAGCATGTCACATCCAGCAATTTTTTTTTGTTTGTTTTTTGAGATGGAGTCTCACTCTGTCACCCAGGCTGGAGTGCAATGGCATGATCTTGGCTCACTGCAAACTCTGCCTCCCAGCTCAAGCGATTCTCCTGTCTCAGCCTCCTGAGTAACTGGGATTACAGGCACATGCAACTGCGCCCAGCTAATTTTTGTATTTTCAGTAGAGACGAGGTTTCACCATTTTGCCCAGGCTGGTCTTGAACTCCTGACCTCAGGTGATCCACCTGCCTCAGCCTCCCAAAGTGTTGGGATTATAGGCGTGAGCCACCGCGCCTGGCCACATCCAGCAAGTTTGACTTGAATCCCTAGATTTTGTTATTGCACTCTCAGAGATCCATGTGGATGAGGCGACATGACTGCTGGGTTAGAGTGGCCACATCCTCGGCATCTAGGAATGGCTAGGAAATCTGGGCAGCCCAGGAAAATGCCATGCCATTCTCTCCTGTCAAGCCTTCATAAATCATCTTGGGAATTTCCTTTTTCATGTTAAATATGTGTTCTATCCCATCGCAATGGTACCAAGTAATTTTAGTACCTAGGTCACATAAAGAAATGTTTTCTTGAGTTTCTACCTTTCCATCGGAAGGAAGGAAGATAAGAAGGAAGAGAAGAAAGGAGGGAGGGAGAAATGGAGGGACAGAGAGGGAAGGAGGGAGGGAGGGAAGACCTTCTTTGGTGAAGTGTGAGATTCTAGAATGTGAGACTCAAAGGGAGAGAGCCCACAGGCCAGCACGCACAACTGATCACGCTCGGTTCCATGTGGGAACAGACCTGGAATGCAAAGATAAATAAGATTCCTTTTCTTATTTCAAGGACATCAGTCTGGCTGACCCATCTGGTGGGGAGACAGGCGTGTAAAGCAGATCGTGTTGTCGCACGATAAACACCTTGACAGAAGGGAGAACACAGGGCAGGATGAGCACTGCCTGGCAGATGGAGCAATCAACCCTGATGGCGAAAGGCTGATGTCTATGAAGTTTCTCAGCAGGGGAACTCCTGAGCAGGGTTTCCAAAGATGAAGAAGTGTTTTCCAGATAAGCAAGGAGGCCTCAGGTTTATTAGTTAGTTTGTTTGTTTATTTATTTATTTATTTATTCATTTATTTTGAGACAGAGTCTTGCTCTGTTGCCCGGCTGGAGTGCAGTGATGTGATCTCTGTTGATTGCAACCTCCACCTCCCAGGTGCAAGCGATTCTCCTGCCTCAGCCTCCTGAGTAGCTGGAATTACAGGTGCCCACCACTACACCTGGTTAATTTTTGTAGTTTTAGTAGAGACGGGGGTTCCATCATGTTGGCTAGGCTGGTCTCGAATTCCTGACCTCAGGTGATCCACCCTCCTCAGGCTCTCAAAGTGCTGGGATTACAGGCGTGAGCTACCGTGCCTGGCCTTTAATTGGTTTTTATAACCAGCTGAGCTCACTAGCTTGGGATGACCAAGCCCTTTCAAAAGGTCCTTCTCAAAAGTTAAGATGTAGCACAGAAACCCTGTTAAAATGCAGATTGCGATTCAATAGATGTGGCTGAGGTCTCAAGAGTCACCAATGCTGTACAGACCACACTTGCCACAGCCGGGCTTTATTGAAGCGGCTTCAGAGAGTAAAGACTGAGCATGCCTTCCAAGCGCCAGGTGCTCCTGTAGGTCTGGGGGACACAGTGAACAAGACCAACAGGGTCTCTGTCTTCATGGAACTTTGAGTCTGATGACAGCAAAGGGGAGAGCAAAGCCCAGGGCATCTCAGTCTGATCTGGAATCTTCCTTTAAACCCAGGCTCGTGATAACGTTCTTGCTGTGTGTTAATTGTCTCTCTGCACTCTTGGCTGTGGGTGTCTCCTGCCATTCTGCTCTCCTGTGTCTCGGGGAGCCTTGGAAACACATTGCTAGGATATGTGCCCCTGCTTATCATGTAAAAATAGTTCTGCTTTCATACGACTTTGATTTCACGGATGCGTGAAAGATGCTCTGGGAGGTTGAAGCACGATTGAAGCATCATCTCCCCCAAACCCCCCTAGTTTACCATGCCCCTGCTGTTAACTGTGAGACACAGGGTATTGGATAATGGCCTCCTGTCCACAGTCACTTGCAGGAAAGTTGGCAAAAGCAGTAAATAAAGTAATAAGTTAAGAAAATGTCATGAAATGTATGTGCTATGTTTGGTGTAGGCGTGGTGTTTGGTAGGGCCTCAGAGGAGAGAATGACTATTTCTGGGAGCTGAGGGTAGCGCATGAGGGTGGAGAGGTCATTTCAGAGAGATCTGACTCACTGCAGCCCAACCAGGACTCCTTCTGCCCCTGGAACCTGCCCTGCTCAGGCCTTTCCCCACCCACCTCTCTCAGGTGCTTCCCCCAGGTATTTCTGTCTGCCTGCAACCTCTCCTCATCCTCCTGACCTCCAACAAACACCGACTTTTCTCCTGGCTCTCCCTTCTCTGACCCTGCAAGTTGTAAGGTGACAAACCATCTTGGTTTGCTGGGACTGAGGGATTTCCCAGGAGATCAGAATTTACTGCTCAAATGGGGACAATCTTGGATAGTTGGGATGGCTGGCTACCCTGGGTGTCTCCTCTGATGCTTCCCTTGGGCAGCACTCAGGACGCAATGAATTGCATAGCCCGCGTCTCTGTCCTCTTTACAAAGACATGGCAGCTCCATGAGGCCAGTCCTGGGACAGGCATCTGCAGTGTCCTGTGCAGCTGGCACTCAGTGAACTCTCATAGACAGAACTCTCGTGGTCCTTGAACCCTCTCGAGAAAACAGGAGGTGTTTATCAGGCAGATAGGGAGAGGATGAAGCTGTGGATTTGAGGGGCAGCCCAAACGAAGGCCCTGGGGTACTGACCAAGTGTGTCCTATCTGGGAAGGCTGGGCCACCTTCTGCCACCTCTCCATGTGTGTGAGCTGAGGCAGCTCTCGCCTAGAGGAAACACTGCGAAAAAGAAAAGGGCCAGCACAGGAGGCTGAGGATGCACAGACCACAAAGATGGCACTTGCTTCTGCAGATGACATTAAAATATGGGACCATTTCAAACAGGATTAAATGCGAGTTTGTAAAATCTTGCTCTCATGACACTGTGTGGGGAGGAAAACTGCCAGGAAGCCTTTGCTAAGGTTATAGCAGAGAGGGTGGAGGAGTGGGATAGAATTCCAGCATACTCAGGAGGCAAATCTGTACTGATGATTGAGTCATGGTGGTGGGGGTTGGAAGAGGAGGAGGAGGAGACAAGTGTTGCCCCAGATTTCTCGTTGGCCAGGAGAAAAACGAGTGGAGGAGCAGGTGGCTGGGAGCACCATCTTGGTGCAGCAACGTCCAGGAGGCCTGCTGTGCTCAGCCCTGCAGGTTTGCAGCTCAGCTGAGAGTTCTGGACCACAGCGAAATTTAATTACCGTAGGCAAATGGATGTTAATTAAGGCAAGGAGTGGAGGAAATTGTCCAGGGAGACTGTACCAGGTAAGAGGAGGAGAGTGCCCAGAGCCAGGCCCCTGAGAGTATCAAGATAATTTGGTAGCCGAGGCAGACGAGTGACATCGACTCAGAGAGGGGAGCCAGAGGGAGAAAGCGCTGTTTGGAATTAACCGGAGGAGAGAATTTTTGAGAACTGACGATCTTTTTTTGTCTCACTCTGTCACCCAGGCCGGAATTCAGTGGCATGAACATAGCTCACTGCAGCCTGAACCTTCCGAGTTCAAGCAATCCTCCCACCTCAGCCTACCGAGTAGCTGGAACTACAGATTTGCACCAACACACACAGCTAACTTTTTAATTTTTAATTTTTATTTTTTGTAGAGATGAAGTTTCACTATGTTGCCCAGGCTGGTCTTCAACTCCCGGGCTCAAGCGATCTACCTGCTTTGGGCTCCCAAGGTGCTAGGATTACAGGCGTGAGCCAAAAACTCGCAGTCTTTCCATTACTGGCTTCTGTGCACATCCAGCTCTAAACGGTGCATGCTGTGTAGATGGGAGGGAGGGAGATGGGCGCAGACCTGGTGGCCAGCATGGAGGAGGCAGCCTCCCTCAACCTCCTCCCACCACCACTGTGGCCACAGGGAGCTGAGGTTGTCTCCCGACAGGCTCACCTGCTGGGAACGCCTTCTCTGATCTGAATGGTTTCCCTGTGGATGCGTCACTTCTAGGCAAGAGCAACAGGAGGTGCTCCAGGCCTGGGCCAGCCCTGCTTCCACAACTGACTCTGCAGACAGCTGGGCCAGAATCCAAGCCTCAGAGCTGGGGCAGCTTTGGCTAGACCTGACAACTCTGAGGCTGCTTCTGGCTCTGATGATCTGAGTCCCCATGACCTTATATTCTGGAAATCCCGGAACAGGCCGCTATTTTGAGGGTCCTCTGTAAATTTCCTACTCATTATTATTTCAGTGAATTTGTTCCGCAAATGTCCGCTGAGCATCTGCTGTACATTAGACCTGAGGCACAGAGAGAGAACAAAATGGAAATGGCCCCTGGCCTGCAGGTATCCCAGGAGGCAGGCATTAAACAAGCTTGCATTAGATGGAGAATAACCTGGTTCTCAGCAATGGGCATGCTGGGGACCGAGAATGAATCGTTGCAGATATCAAATGTTGGGGATACGGGAACTGAGTTTGGGAAGAGTGAAGGAGGCTGTCACATGGAGGAACCAAGGGCTCTGTCTAGCTATAGGTTGGCAGGAGAAGAGCCCAGTGAAGGAGTTGAGGGAGATGAAGTTGGAAGCAGACCCAGGCTGAGTCACCTGGGGCCTGCATGCCTGGGGAAGGGGTTGGTTTTATTCTGGATGGAAGGGGGATTCTAGAAGGTGAGTGTCATAGTCTGATTAACATTTATAAAAATATGGCAGCTGGGTGCGGTGGCTCACGCCTGTAATCCTAGCACTTTGGGAGGCCCAGGCAGGTGGGTCATGAGATCAGGAGATGGAGACCATCCTGGCTAACACAGTGAAACCCCGTCTCTACTAAAGATACAAAAAAATTAGCCTGGCGTGGTGGCAGGCACCTGTAGTCCCAGCTACTCGGGAGACTGAGGCAGGAGAATGGTGTGAACCCAGGAGGCAGAGCTTGCAGTGAGCTGAGATCATGCCACTGCACTCCAGCCTGGGCGACAGAGCGAGACTCCATCTCAAAAAAAATAGCAATTATACACCAGCCCTGGTGTCTACACTCACCTGGCACGTTACAATCTCACTGAATTCTGTCTTATTGGATTCTCACAACCATCCCATAAAACAAATACTGTCTATC
>NW_012102143.1:3222043-3225549 GCF_000951045.1 Mandrillus leucophaeus | reverse complement strand
AGAGCGAGACTCCATCTCAAAAAAAAAAAAAAGGCAAGATCACACTTTTAATCAGAACTGATTTGCTCCATCTGATGCCCTGCACAATTTTGGAGAGTTTTGCTAATGGCTCTGCAACATTGCTTTGACAAATGGGTAAGAACCATGGCAGTATGTGACAAATTACTTGAATACCAGCCAAGGTTAAAATCACCACTAAACACTTTTTAAAAAATATCATTTCAAATGTAATAGCTGCCAAATTTCCCTGATGGGTTAATTTACCTGCTAGTGAAGAAGGGTTTAGATGACAATCCCAGACCAGCTGAAAGCTCAAGGCCACGGGAGAGCCCCTCCTCCATCCATGATCACTTTCATTCCGACCTTGGAAGAACAGGTCTTCTCCACACCCATGAGAAATGGGCAACCTCAGACTGGCCTCTGTGACTTTCCTCCAGGCCATGAGCTGCTGGGACACTTGGCATGGAACCCGTAATAAGCAAAGCAAAGGGGTCACCTGGCTGGGGTCTTGGAAGGGAAGCAGAAAGGAGATGTAAGTACACACAGCCTCGACCCCAGGGAGTTTGCCTTCCAAGGTGGCTAAAGAGGAGGAGCCAGGACTCCAGACTTTCCACGCATGTCCCATCTGCTCTGGGGCATCTTCCAGGAAAGACTCCCATTTTATCATGTAGCTCTCTCATACAAGTGCGCCATGATGTGCCATGTTTTGTCCTGACAACATCACTCTTCATCTGTATGGAAGCTCCAAATGAAACTGAACTAGAAAATGGGGCTATTGAGAATGCTTTCTCTGGCTTGGTCCTAGCTCTCTCCCTCCTCCTGTCGTCAAGACTTTGGAACAAGTGTCTCCGTTTCTCCAGCTTCAGTTTCACTGCCTGTATGATAGGAATGATCTTAGAGCCTCCGGATCTCACAGGTGTTATGAATTACCTGAAAGGGAGGGAAGAGGTCTTTCTCAACCCAGAGTTTCTCACATGCCTCAAGTGATGGGTCCGTGTTGGGCACTCGATAAACCTTGAATTACAAATGGTTGTGAAGTGACCATCAGCATTCTCTTGCAGGTGGCAAGGGCTGACAAACACAGCTTAAGGCCTGTGAAAGGAAAATAAATCTTGGGACCCCAAAATCGCTAAGCCAAAGGGAAAACTCAAGCTGGGAACTGCATCAGGCAAGCCTGCCTCCCATTTTCTTACTAAATAAGATAGCTACCAAGAGTAAAAAGCTACATACCTCCATCACTATTTGTCCACAGGAAAATCCCCTGTGGGCCTCAAGATCTTTACCCTAAAACAATTCTGTTGAATTTCACCCTGGCAATGTAAACTGATGATAGCTTATCTTCACAGATGTGGGACAAAGGACAGAACTGGAAGTCATCCCTCTGTTCACTAAAGACAAGTGCACATCTGATTGTTTCTTCCGCCTTATTGTTTATGTAAAAATGCAGATTCACTGAGCCAGACTGAGGCATAAGTGACTGTTCCTCCACTCCGTCCTCACATGTAAATTGTGTACTCAGCCAAAGGCTGATCAAAGACCCAAAATGATGCAGGCTTTTGTCTCTTATCTACCTGTGGCCTGGAAGTCCCCATTTCAAGTTGTCCTGCCTTTCTGTACTGAACCGATGTTCATCTCGCACATATTGATGTCTCATGTCTCCCTAAAATGTATAAAACCAAGCTGTGCCCCAACTACCTTGGGCACATGTCATTAGGACCTCCTGAGGCTGTTGGGATGCAAGAAGCAGAAGTCCTTTCCACTTGAGATAAGAGGACATTTACTGCAGGGATAGGGGACTCTGACTATAGGAACTGGAATGTCACCAATAACTGCTGGCTCCACCCACCTCCACCTCCCCGACCTGCCTCTGCTTCTCTGCATGCCCACTTCGTCATCCTCTCTGATGCCAGCTTCCTCTGCTGGCCTCCTCGTTTATGCTGCATCATGGCTAAGTAATATTACATTGTATGGATAGACCACATTTTGTGGACCCATTCCTCTGTTGATGGACGCTTGGATTGTTTCCACATTTTTGGCTATTGTGAACAATGCTGCCATAAACATGCATGTCCTTGAGTATGTGTTTCTGTGCTTTTGAGCACATACTTTGGAGTGGAATTGCTGAGTCACATGGTCATTCTGTGTTTGAGGATCTCAATGAGTTTACAGCTCCAGTGCCCCACACTGCATGCCAACTTGCCTCCGAGTCTCAATTCCAAATTCCTTCTGCAGACAATCTAATTGGCCCAGAGGAAGTGGGCATTGCTTCTAATGTAATCAGCCTGCATGTGTGGTGGGGGTTGGGATGAGATCGGGGGTGAGGGAAGCATGGAGGACATGGGGCTGCCCAGTGGCCCCAGGAGAGGGGCTGCAGGGAGCAAAATAAGAAGGAAATAGCAGCATTTCTAGCCAGACCAGGAACTCCCAGGAGCCACCTGTGGCTGGTGGAATACAGCTCTCTGTCTTTGACTCAGAGGAGTTGGTGCTAATTTTTAAACACCTGCTTTCATGATTCACTGTGTTACCAAATTTTACATTATTGTTTCTAAAATACCACATACATTTTTGGCATTACCATAACAATCCAGTTGAATGACCATTTTCAAACCATTTCAAATGAGCAAGATGAAACACTCAGCCATTTTATGGGAAATTGCTCTCTGCATTGTACGCCTGTAAATAATGGATATTAATAATGCAACACGGAGGCTCACACGTTACACAGGATGAAAGTCACTTCTTTATGCAGCGGGTGCAATGAAGAATTAATTTCTTTGCCAATACCAAAAGGTATATTCTGTTATGAAAATGCATTGACATTTTCATTCATGGCAGACACCCACGCTGTGTTGGAATAATAAAGATCAAATTGTTTTTCCTCAAGAAAAGGATTTACACATATGTCAGAATGAAAAAACACAAGCTGCTTGACATGGTGAATCATGTGTAAAATTTAAAACTCTTCTGAATGTGTGCTTCCATCCAAGGTAGAGTCTAATTGCTGAGATGGGAAGGGTTCAGTGACTTGCTTCAAATGCCAAGAAAACAAAATCCTCAAAAAAACTTCAGTATTTTTTAAATCAGTAGTTTTTTTTTCTATATTAGATGACAAATTAAAATTTACTCATGATTTTAAAAAGACTGTCCTTTTAAAATCCCTAATATCTTACAGGTCAAACATGACCATGCAATATCATATTTAATATTTTAAAATATTAAAGTATTTTTGAAGGGGACAAACACTGAATATAAAGATTTCTCCCAAGCCATTAGGACTCTGTGAAATACAATTTATAACATTATATTTTACAGAAAGCTCTATGACTTTTGCCACCCTCCCTTTGTTACCTTTTTAAGTAAGTTCCAGTTTTTCTTTCATTATTATATTTACATTATATTTATATTTATATTCTATATTATATTATATATTACATGTAAATATATGTTCTAGGATATATTTTTTTAAATTACATTCTACACTTTGTAAAATATGGTTTAAGTAGAAA
>NW_012102143.1:3203886-3221993 GCF_000951045.1 Mandrillus leucophaeus | reverse complement strand
AAAACTTTTGCATTTTGAAATATTTTTCCAGGTTAGATTTCTAGAAGTAGAATTAGAAGTCTAAAAGGCATGGGTATATCCAGTGCTAGGTTATTTTCAAAGAAAGTAGGAACAATTTATAACTCTACCAACAGTAGTTGAGAGCGTTAATTTTAAACACAGGATCATGGTTGTTTGGCGTTTTCAATTAAAAAAAATTGTTCACGGTTTTGGGACATGGAACTATGCTTTGTTTTGTTGTTTGTACGATTGTTTTCTCACTGTATATCACAACTATTTACTTTTTGTTATTAGCAAAGCAAGGCATTTGTCCAAATCTTTAGTAATCATTTGTATATCAAATTGGTATACATTTGATCATGCGTGTATCCACTTTAGTGCCTTTCTATTGGTGTATGTGAGCTGTTTAAATATTATTGATATTTTCATTTCTTATTTTTGTTTGAAACACTTTTTAAAATGAGATGTCTGACTTTTCGTTTTATTTATAGTGTGCTTTGACACATACTATTTTAAATTTTGATGGATTCAACTATACCGATGACTGTCTTTGAGATAAATGCTGGTGCTTCAACTTAGAAAATCCTGTGACATTCGAGGATTTGAGAAATATGTTTAATGTGTGTTTCTAAAATGTTAGCTCTTAGATTTTCTGAAGAACAATTTTCTCTAACCTAACTGAAATTTATTGTGCAGTATGTTGCTAAGTCTGGATCTAAGTTGCTCTTTTTACAAATCGTTAACAAACAGACCAAGCTATTTGATGAATAAGGACTCCATTTCTACCTGATTCATATTTCTTCTTCCTGGGAGGCTACATTTTCGTATATAGTAAAGTATGCTTGGAAGCTATCTAACAGACTGTTGATATGCTTGTCCACATCAAGCTAATCTCGGTTCTGACGGAAAAGAGAAAGGCAGCCCCTGACATCAGGGATCCACCCGGCACCCCCAGCCTGGTCTTGGGGTTCTCCTGCTGAGTACAAATGATGTCACAGAACATCAGCATCCACATCAGACTGTGCCCGCCACAGAGTAAGACCAAAACCACCCATGGCGCATCTGAACACAGACCAATCAAGAACCAAGCCACAGAACGACAATCACCCCTCATCCTGGCTAACGGGAGCGCCACTGTCTCTGTGGACTTACCTCTTCTGGAATTTCATACAAATGGAATCCAGAGCTGTGGCCTCGCTCTGGGCTGTCCCCTGTCTTGCTAAGACTTCCTGTGACGTCCACTTGTAGAATTGTCCCCGCTTTCTGACAGCACCCAATTCAGAGCACTTAGCTGGGAAAAAATGGGACTAACCTGAAGTCAATGTCTAATCTAGCTTTAAACCTCATTCCATTTAAGCTCTTAAACTGGACTCAATGTAGACTCTAATTTAAGAAATAAATAGTGCAGAACAAGAAAAAAAAGCTCTTAAAGAATCACTTTGGGAGAGCTGTGTCTTTTGGGATAAATTCTCCGTTTCTCTGCTTTCAGGAGCCCCTCCCCACTGGTTCCTTTCTAGGACCTCTGGGTGCTGGAGGCTCTGGGTGCCACCCAGCACACCCAACCTAGCCTTGGGGTTCTCCTGCTGAATGCAAATGATGTCACCGATCATGAGCATCCGCATCAGATTGCGCCCACCACGGAGCAAACCAAAACCACCCATGGCGCCTCTGAACACAGACCAACCAAAGAACCAAGCCACAGAATGACAGTCACCCTCATCCTGGCTAACGGGAGTACATCCCCACCAGACTGTGCTGGGTGGTGGAGGGAAGATCGCGCCTGAGGCGTGGCAGGTCTGCTGTCCCCCAGGGGATGGTCGTCCTTGTCCCCTCGCTGGGTATTCTGGCAAGTTCTAGAGCGTACAAGCTCATGTTCTGTTCTTTCTCTGCTAGTCAGGGCCTGGTTTTGTCCATGTGCCTCCTCCAGGCTCAGAAGAGCAATTGAGTCCCCTGAACCTCTGTCCTCCTTCAGCTAATGCTGGTGGAATCCAGTTCAGCCCCCCAGGGTGTGGCCTCAGCCACTGGTCCTGGCCTCCTGGGAGCTGCCAGAGACTCAGCCATTCACCCCCAAAGCACCTTCTCTCTGACCATGCCCCTGACTCTCTGAAATATGTTGGGCTACCCCGTGTCTGTCTAGCATACCCCCCTTTCAGTCAGATCCGGGAAGGGGAAATGAGAACCAGAGCTTCCCATCAACTTCTCCCATGGGTGAGGAGTAGGGCCCACCTACTCTCCTTACGTAAAAGTCCGTGGCCTAATCATCCTCAGCATGATAATGGCCTCATAGTCCCGGCCGGGCTCTTAGTGTGCTAATCCTTTCTTACAATCCTGCCTGGTCTGGGAGCGTGCACTAGTTCTGTGAAATCCTACTTTGAATTTCATAAGCTGAAATTGCTTTCTTTTCTTTGGATTCCTTCTGTTTTCATGTTAATTTCAACCCTGCTGTTTCTCTGGGAGCCAAGGCAGACGGATGCCACACTCAGGGAAAAACAAAAGAAAAAACGCTTTAATAATTTCCAACTCTTCCTCTCGTTCCATTTATCCCTTTGTTCCTTAGAGTGGGAGGGTCTGCCAGCGTGTGGGACTAGAGCAAGCATGGATGTCTTCCACGCAGAGCACCCCACAGTGGTAGCACGTCATTATGTTAAAGTTAAAAGGCAGGGGCAAGGGAAAACAGCCCTGTTTTTCTTTTTCAATTTGGTAAGTTTTATTTTCCTGATCTAGCCAAGAGATCTTTTCTCTGTAACTCTGAATATAATTAACTCAGGAGTTCTGTATAAACATCAGCAACCAAGGACCTCTATAAACTTATGAAAATTAATTGCAGCACATGCTGTTAATGGACCACCCAGTACTTACTCCCTGCAACACGCACACACCTGAGTGTCCCTGGAGCGTCCACAGACAGATCCCTGCCCACTGACAGCTTCCCGGCTGTGTCACACTGCTCTGCCCACGAGGTTGCTGGGCACTGCACCTCAGGTCTTGTCCAGCCCAAGCTCAGGAAGCCCAGAAATTCTGGGATCTAACACTGACACCGCCTTTGCAAAAATTATCACAGTGAGAAAATTATGGCAGTGAAAGAGACTTGACCTAACTGACTCCATCTTGCTTCTCATCTCCAAGCTGCCCTTGTTCATTCCTGGGTGTAGGCTGACCTAACTTCAGGAGGAATTTAGTTTACAGTTTAACGTTGAACAAAGATGATATCACCCCTTTCCTGAAACAAACATCCTTCTTGCCTGGGGATCAGGCTACTTGTGTAAGACGAAAAAATTAGCCACAAGATTATAAATTATGGTTTAGGAGTCATGCAGTCAGAGGCCACAAGATTCCAAATCTCCTAGGAATAATATCATTATTGTAAAACCTATCGGTGCTTGAGATATTTTTCAGACCCTGCATTCTAAGGCACCATCTGGAGCCATGCAGGCCAGTAATCTGGCTCAACCAGTTCTGCAATCCCACCCAGGAACAGAAGACAGCAAGCACAGCCCACCCACTTCGACCCCCTGCGGTTTCATCTTCAACCTGACCCGTCAGCACCCCCCAACTCCCTGGCCCCCTACCCACCAAATTAGTTTTGAAAAAGCCCAGTCTCTGAATTTCTGGGAAGACCGATTTGAGTAACAAAACCTCAGCCTCCCGTTTAGCTGGCTCTGTGTGTATTAAAGTCTTTCTCTATTGCAGTTCCCCTGTCTTGGTAAATCGGCTCTGTCTGGGCAGTGGACAAGGAGTACCCATTAGGCAGTTTGACACCTTTAGGATAAACCCTCAATAAATGAGGCATGAGAATTATAGATAAATATCCCAGCTTTCCTTCCATTGGAGGGACAGCCCCCGAGCATGTTCTGCGTGATGCCACAGGGTTGGCCTCAGCTGCCCAGGGATGATGTGCTCAGCACACACCCTGATTGCACTTCCTTGCTTCTCCATCAGCCTTCTCCACTCCCTCCTTCATGCTTCTCAGGGTGAGCCCCCACCCCTCAAGTAAGTCCTGCATTCAAGTCTTTGTGACTGGAAGGTTCTGAACTAAGATATTAGCTGACAACAAGGACCTGTGCACAGTCAATGAAGGAAATACTGAACTTCAGGGGTTTAGGACAGTGGTTTCTTTTGGGGGGGCGGGGCAAGGTGACTCAAAGCCCGTCTTCATAAAAAACTTTGCATAGAGCAAAATTTTTAAGCTAGAAAAGTGGACAACCAAGAAAAGTGGACAGCCATGGTGCTCAAAAAGAATTTGGGAGCAGAGCTACAGGCTCCCGTCTACACACCCCCCGACTCAGGGTCACCTGGTCACTTCATTTGACTCATTAACCTCCCTTCTATGTCACGCCACCCAGGCACTGAGGGAGAAGGGGAGACTGTGATCTCAGAGGAAGTCTAGCTCTGTACAGAAAGGACACACTCAGCTACTGTGTCTTTCGGGCCGTAGTCGCAGAACATAAGTGAGGCTTTAGGTGGCTGGATGGAGTGTGGAAAATGATCACTATGAAAGTACAGCACAAAAAGAGACATTTTAAAGAAAATAAAATGGTTTAGTAAAATGCGCAATATGTTTTCATCTTAATGATGGGCCTTTGCCTCTTTAGAAATGGTCATTTCCTCATGACTTTATCATCGTATGAAAGCTCCCACTAGGATATTCCATTAGGAGATCCCAATGTATTTCTTAGAATGAAACACATTGATCTGACATCTTTGGCTGCCCTTCTGCCCCTTCACTTTAACTTTTAATTGGGTCCACTCTGACCTCTGGAACCTCCTCAGGGCGTGTATTCTAAGAGGTGAGTCCAGTATCACTCACAAGTCATTGCATACTATACTGATGAACTGTAGTTGCAATGTGAAATGAAGTCTGCTGTAGGGTCTGACAATTTGGGGACGCTTAAAAGAAGGTCTTCCCACCTCCATGGTGGTACTTAAACCATTGGCCTTTCTTTCAAAGGAGGATCTATGAAAATGTGCAGAAGCATAAACATTTGGAAACCCAGGAAAAGGCATCCTTAGTCATAAACATATTTCTCAGAGGGAGTGGCACATCCTAGCGTCTGATGAAGTGGGAATGTCTGACGAGGAAAGCAGGCAGAGACCCAGGATCCATTAGGAAGAACAGTCTTATGGGCACATTCATAGATGGCCCCCTTTCTTGATTTTTTAAAATTAGCTGCTTGTGTAGAGGAAGGATTTGATGTGCGTGTTGCTACTGGATAATGACCACTCTCAAATATGTGGGGAAATGAGATGTTCCCCCAGCTGGCAGGAAGGCTACCATGTCCATGAGCAAGCCAAGAGGATCTGGCCAGGACTTAGAGTGTGGGGGTCAAGAAGGCAGAAGAAAACTCTCAGCTGCAGTCAGGAGCAGGACCTAACCCCTATTCACAGAACCCCAGCTCTTGGCATGTTCCACATGGTAGGCATGTGCCCTTAGAAATGAAGAGGGCTACCCGTGAGCTTAAAAAGTAGGACATGTTGTGGTTAGCTGGCCTAAAGAGAAAAATTCAAAGCACTTTTCTCTTTCAATTACAAATGACTCCCTAAGACAAGCAGGGCTGGGAACATTTATCTTTGCTTCCTGCCCCAAGCCTCAGTTATTTTTGTCTCATTAGGACACCACCCCATTGACTTTTACAGTGAAAAAAGAAATGGAGGGCCAAGCATGGTGGCTCATGCCTGTAATCCCAACACTCTGGGAGGCCGAGGCAGGCAGATCACCCGAGGTCAGGAGTTCCAGACCAGCCTGTTCAACGTGGTGAAACCCCGTCTCTAAAAAAAACACAATCAGTCGGGTGTGGTGGCACATGCCTGTAATCCCAGCTACTCAAGAGGCTGAGGCAGGAGAATTGCTTAAACCCGGGAGTTGGAGGTTGCAGTGAGCCAAGATCATGCCATTGCATTCCATCTTGGGCAACAAGAGTGAAATACCATCTCAAAAAAAAGAAAAGAAAAAGAAATGGAGAGGGGTAGTACACAATTTACAAAACACACAATGGCTGCCTATTTTTGTTCTGGGCTTTCTAGAGCTAGGGGCTCCCAAAGGAATAGAGATTGGTTTAGGAATAGACAATTCAGAGAGGCTAAAAAGAACTGTATCGCAAACGTGTGTGTGTGTGTGTGTTGCATGTGTATGTTTCATGTGTGGTATATGTGTGTGATATGTATTTTGTGTGTGTGTGTGCATCTGTATGCTGTCTGTGTGTGTGTATGTGTATGTGTGTGTGTGTGCAAGTTTAAGCCATCTCAGAAGCTTTGCTGGCCAAGTCCATTAATATCAGGAATTCTGCTTCCCTGAAGTCCCCTTGAGCACACCTAGAGAACAGGAAATGGTGGGACGCTTTCTTTATGGTTCCCATCTCTTCACCTTGCAGGGCGTCCAGTGTCCACCTTGTACAAGAACCCAGGAGCCCTCTCTGGCTTTGGGCTCTCACTCACTTTCTTTTTCTGCACTCTCCCAGCTGAGTCCTGGTTTCACCGTCCCCACTGCTTGTGGGCCAGGACTACAAGTCCTGCTTGCATTTTGTGACCAAGCTTGGCTAGTTGCCAGCTTAGTCCCCATCATTTTCAGAGTCAAGCATGATAGGACAAGTTCACTGTCGCTGTGATACTGATTGCCTTGTAATCATTTAAGTTTTATGTATCATGCTAAAGGGACTTGTCCTCCTGAAAGGTGGGAAAGTGAGGAGAGAAGGAGGTTGAAGGGAGAACCCCATTTATCTCCCCACCTTGTGCATGTGTATATATGCACAAATATACTAGCAAGCGTGGGCTTCCCATTCACATGGAATAGAATAGGAGCTTCTGTCCCAGATTGGTGTCCCAGGATGGTACCCACCTCCTGTACACTACCTCCTGGGGTGGTAGTGGGCGTTAGGGCTCCGGGTAGGTACGCCGAATTCTGATGGTGCTGGTTGAAGCCTCAGCTCCCACCCTGGAAGGAGTTGGTGCCACCCTCCATTTCTGAGAAGGTTGCCTTTCCTTCCAGTGTAGCTCTCTTCCCCTCAAGAAGCTCAGCCACCAGTTCAGAAACAATTCCCGTTAGCCCAGCTGTGCCCTGCACCTCAGACATGAGCAGTGTCCTGGGAGCCCCTGCCTTTAGTCTAGGGCAGAAGTTCGGGGCTGGCTTCCCTGCCTGAATGCCGGCAGCCTCCTTCTCCCTTTCTCATTGTTCAGTCTCTAAACCTTGACTCTCTAGTAATGACTAAGATCCAGAGGAGCATCTTCTCTAGAATCTTCTAGAATCCTAGCTGCCTGGAGCCCCCATGGCTGCTACATCCACTGTTGGTTCTCTTTACAGGTACCATGCAGGAAATAGTCAGTTTTGCCACAAGCAAACGTGGAAAGCTTTGCTTGTTTGAATGCACAGTGGCTGTCTTGGAAAACTTTCTTGGGAGATTTTCTTTTGATTTGCTGTTCTGTCCAGTTCTCTGACCGTATACGGCCTGAGCTGATGGATTTATGAATGCTTAAAGGGACTGCCCATTTGATGGGGAACCAGGTGCCCTTGTCCTGAAATCTAGAGCAAGTATCACAGGAATTACACTTCCGTCTCAGAGAAAAAAGATTATATATGTATTTTTCAACAGTCTCACTCTGTCACCCAGGCTGGAATGCAATGGTGTGATCTCAGTTCACTGCAACCTCCGCCTCCCAGATTCAAGCGATTCTCCTCCCTCAGCCTCCCAAGTAGCTGGGATTACAGGCACCTACCACAACACCCAGCAAATTTTTTGTATTTTTAGTAAAGATGGGGTTTCACTTTTTCAGGCTGGTTTCGAACTCCTGACCTCAGATGATCCATCCGCCTTGGCCTCCCAAAGTGCTGGGACTACAGGCATGAGCCACTGTGCCCAGCCAAGATTCTATTTTTTTAAAGAATTTCCAACTTTATATTAGGGGCCTTCTAGATAACTCTCTATGCCCCGAATCCTTTCTAAGACTATCCCTGGAAACAAAGAACTAAAGTCAGCAGAAAATCCTAAGAAGCTCCATCGGCTCATTCTTCAGCTCGTGGTATTGATATGTTTGGGGAATGTAGAAGATTTTGCAGGAAACTTTGAAACTAAATGCCACCTGAAGCCACTGACATTTCTGAAATCAGCGTTGACCTCTGAAAGACCACAGTCATTGCCTAGAAATGTCATGGCTCTAATCTGAGGGTCTGTAACCAGGTCAGGGTGTAGACATGGAGTATCCAACTGTTAGCAGTCTCTGGCCGCAACTCAGGTTTGCAGGAAATATGATTTCCTTTATCCTGTAGCTTCAAATTAATTTCTATTTAGACCTTCAGCTCCGTTGGAGTGAAGAAAACAGTCTCAGTCTATATGGGCTCCTCAAGAATGCAGGTCCTTTAAAATTGCATATCACGAAGCATTCTGGTGGGACTGCAGGATGGGGCGCTCCAGATTTGGGTTGTTGACCCACACAGGTGTGCCCTCATCTGCCCTTAGCTACTGAGCTGCACAGGTCTCTGTGGAGAAAGGGAGCAGGCCTAGAACTATCAATTGGTCCTGAAAGTTGCTGGGAGCTGTGTGACTCTTACTACAGGTCCTGGGTGTCCTGTTGAACAGAATTTCGCAGAGCATTCACAACACATAAGGCCACTCTGTGACCATCAGACAAGCCCGCTCCATCATCATACCTGAACCGAGAGAGAGCATGAGGATCGCCCATGCCGCAGAAGTGAGCACGCGTGATGCGCCTGAGCCGCCTCTTTCCCAGGGAGATTTAGTCTCTGCAACCCCTCCTCCTTCCAGATAAAGACATGCACTCAGAGAATCATGCCTGCTTCCTGCAAGCATCCAACCTGGATTGGTGTCCCGGTTCTTTGAGCCCTTCCCTGCATTACACAACACGCGCCCGGGCTCTATAACAGGTCCTTCCAATGCCTCTTACCTACGTGCCCATGATTCTTCTGCCTACTGCAATGTGTCAATGAAATCAACTGAGTTCAACTGCAGCTGTGCTCCTGGTGGTTTGGCTGGAGGGCATTGGCCTTGCTACCATGAACTATCTGTCTGCCCGCCTGCTCCCTTCGAGTGCAGCTCTCAGCATCACTATGGGGGAGGAAACATGTGTTTGTTTCAGTGCCACCCTCTCTTGGGCACAAAAACACCTCCATGGTTGTCCAATGTCTTACCTGCCCTGCCCCCTCTGGCAGCACCTGGTCTCAGCCCCTCCAGGGCCCACCTGAGAGTGGCTCTGTCTGAGACCCACCCACATTCACTCTCCTCAACATTTATCCATTTCCTTCCCCCAGTCCAGAGATGCATTCCTGTCTCTGAGGAAGCCCTACCCGTATTTCTCAAACGTTTTGTCCATTCTGTAAACCTTTTCTGGTGTTTTAAGGGCTTAGGCTTTCAAAGAGAAGATTTATTCATTCTGCTTTTATTATTTATGTATTTATGATTTTTGCCCTGTCCCGTTTCGCCTCTTTAGCTCAAAGCTACAGATCTGCTTGGATGAAGACGGGGTGCTGGGGGGAAAGGGAAGAGGAAAACACAAAGATAAAACAAAAATGGGCCAGGTGGGGTGGGGCTGTAATCCCAGCACTTCAGAAGGCTGAGGCAGGAGGATCACTTGGTCTCTGGAGTTTAAGACTAGCCTGGGTAACAAAGTGGGACCCCATCTTTATTTTAAAAAAAGAAAAAGAAAAAGAAAAAATGTGTGTTCATAATTTTATTTAAATGAGAATCTCTTCATTGCTAAGAGCTTTTAAATGTCAAATTAAAAACAACTGTGATGATCTTAAAAAGTCAAACTCACAGAGGCAGAGAGTAGGATGATGGTTGCCAGGGACTGGAGAGCGGGGATGAGGGGATGTTGGTTAAAGGATCCAAAATTTCAATTATGCAGGAGGAATAAGTTCTGGAGACCTAAGGCACAGCCCGGTGTGTAGAGTTAATAATTGATGTGGTTTGGATCTGTGTCCCCACCCAAATCTCATGTTGAAATGTAACCCCCAATGCTGGAGGTAGGGCCTGGTGGGAGGTTATTGGATCATGGGGGCAGAGTTCTCATAAATGGTTTAACACCATCCCCCTACATGGTACCGTCATCATGAAAGTGAGTGAGTTCTCATGAGATCTGCTTGTTTAAAAGCGTGTGGCACCTCCCCGCCCCTTGCTCCTGCTCCCACCATATGAGATGCCAGTTCCCCCTTTTCCTTCTGCCACGATTGTAAGTTTCCTGAGGCTTCCTCAGAAGCCAAGCAGATGGCAGAATCATGCTTAATGCACAACCTGCAGAACAGTGAGCCAATTAGACCTCTTTTCTTTGTAAATTATCCAGCCTCAGGTATTTCTTTATAGCAGTGCAAGAGCAAACTAATAATACTATATCATATAATTGAAATTTGCTGAGAAAGTGGATGTTAAAACGTTCTCACCACACACACACAAATAACTATGTGAGGTGATGAATACATTAATTAGCATGATTGTGGTAATCATTTTACAAGGTACATACATATCAAAATATCATATGCACCATAAATATACACAATGTTTCTTTGTCAATTACATTTAAATAAAATTGGAGGAAGATACAGACAGGGAGATAATAAAAATGCAAACTGGAAAAAGACCCAATAGCAAACAATTAGGATGAATATAATATTAAGAAAACCTGACTTTTGATTGGCCAAGAGATGCTAAACTATCTCTGTTGATTAAAAATGGTATCCAACAATCACAATCCATGAGTTGTGCAAATATTATGGTCATGCTTTTTGAAATAGAAGGGATATAATTTTTGGCAATAACTGTTTAAATTTCTCAAAAAATTACCAGTGGGACCAGAAAAAAATCAAATTTAAGGAAATTGACCCTAGGCCTGTAAATATTTGTAACTTAAACTTAAGGCATAATGGGTCATTTTACTGGAATCACATGCTAGAAAAAGATCAGATCACAAGCCAGAGAATTCTGTGATGTGGCTGAACACAAGGGACCTTCACTTGAATTCTGTGGGAGAGAATTTACTGGTATTCTAGATGTTCAGCTAAAAGGAGTGTCATGTGACTTCGTGCAGTCACACAGAGCTCAGGAAGGTCAGGGATAGAGGAGTTGAGTGCATGGTTTTGCGGTTGTGAGAAAATTATATACAAGTTGTTTGGAGGAGGTTTTAAGTACTTATTTTAGTGAGAAAAGACAGTGAAAAGCTTATTCACATGCTTTTTAATCCGCTCTGAAAAGGATGAATGGTCTTTCAAACCCATCCATTGGATCCACTGTTGGCTAAGGGTTTCATTAGGCCAGACCTAGATATTTGAGAATTGGGTTTTTTGATGGCCCTTTCTTCATCCAGGTTCTTGTTGAAATCTGGGTACTCAGTTTATATGAACAAAACGAATAACAGAGTGCTTCTACCCTGCTACCTTCCAGAGCCTCTTGAAAGTATGTGGTCACCTCTAGGAAGCTGTTCCTGTTTCTCTCTGTTTGCCTGAAACAAACAGCATTTATTCTTGCCATCCTCCTGAGAATTCTTAGAATTTAACAAAGACTCTGAATGTTTACCACATTTTTGGGAAACCCCACTATGTTATGTTTTTGCAAAATGTCTTAACATTAGTCATGATTCACCCGCTAGTCTTTGTAATTGACCTCTGGCCCTGAGATCAATGCCTCCACCTAGAAAAATAAACACTTCAGCTGCCATCAGCATGGGGCAGGAAACCATTAGACTGTCACGGTGTCCTATTCATTGGTATCAGCTTGAAATTAATGGTGAATTACAATGAAATATCAACAGGACTACTCATGCCATGTCCGATAAACACTCGACCACCCTGGAGACTGTGCAGTGTCTCCTGCTGACGTGAATTCAACTCCTTGGCGTGATGTACTTCAAAGGCAGATCTCAGCTCCCCCCGTTAACAGCACCAGAGAAAAGTCCAATGGGCCTGTGCATAGGACATGTTGAGCAATTGATAGGAAACGCCCCTTCATTCATTCCCCTCTGTGACCTTCTACCCCATCCATGTCTGGGTGTATGGTTTGAAAATAGACTGCAATGTTCAACCCTTCTTGAAGCCATTCCGTGAGTTTGCCTTGTAAAATGCATATCTCTTGGTCAGCCACATAAAAACATGGAGGCCTTGAGTGCTGGAGAATAAGTCCCCACATGCCATGTGAAATGACAATCTAAGCAACACCAAACTGCAATAATCCCTACATGCATTTGGACATTTCAATAGCTTCCTTCCAGGTTTTTCTAATTTTGGGATAACTTATTCAAGCTAAAATTTTCTCCTGATCTGTTGTCCGGTTCTGCTGATACCCCACATGCATGGGCAACCAGCTATCTGGGCCACCCAACTCTAGGCTATTGACAAGGTCCTTTTAATGTTTCAGCAAACAGGACTCTTTGGGTGGGTTCTAAGCTAGATTTTTGTTTTAGAGTGAATACATGTCCACCTCAATTGCCACTGCTTTTTTTTTTTTTTAAAGCATTTATTACTTTTCCCATTGTGGATGTCATACAGGGTCAATATAGAAAATTTATAATAAAGAAAACTAACCTTTATAGTCTTTGTAAGCGAAGCCAGTCATGGTCAATCTTTGGAGAGTTTTGTACAACACTTTTTCAGTGCAGGGTTGAATGTCTTTGTTTCACACTATTCACACTATTATCCATATTCACACTAGACACAGTACAGCATGGTATTCAGGAAATCAGTTCTGGGGTCAGACAGCCTGGGTAAGTGCCCCAGCTAAGCCTGGTAGTATCATCTTGACTAAGTTTGTTAACGCCCTAAGATTTGTCTTCTTAATCAGCAATGTGGAAATAAAAATGCTATTTGCTTTAAAATTAAAACATAGTTGGAACCCTAAAGGATCATTAGAGGGATTAAAAGAAAACAAAATATATGTAAATTGCACTTAACACAAAAGGAGGCTGGGTGTGGTGGCTCACACCTGTAATCCCAGCACTTTGGGAGGCCAAGGCAGGTGGATCACTTGAGGTCAGGAGTTTGAGACTGGCCTGGCCAACATGATGAAACCCCGTCTCTGATAAAAACATAATTAGTCGGGCATGGTGGCGCATGCCTGTAATCCCAGTTACTTGGGAAGCTGAGGCACAAGAATCACTTAAACCCAGGAGGTGGAGGTTGCAGTGAGCCACTGCATTCCAGCCTGGGTGACAGAGCTAGACCGTGTCTCAAAAACAAAACAAAACATAAAAGGAACTTAATGTAAGCTCTTTTATCATTATGAATACAAGAATACATTCTTCCTTTTCTACTTTTTTCCCCCTTGACATTTCTCTGTCATTATCACATGAGCATTTTTAATTACATAACATGCTCCCAATATTATTTTTATGAATACAGGATAATCTATATACCTTTTGTTTTTATTCATTTAATAAATATTCATTGACTCTCTACTACAAGTTATACACTACAGTAGTAATGGATATGGACTTATAAGTAAAAAGCATCCCTGCCACAGAGAATTCACAGACGTGGAAGCAAATAGATAGATACAGAGACAGGTAATCACAATGGGATGTGATCCTCGAATATTAGAGATTTGATCAAGAAGTAGGTCCTGAGTGCTCACCGGGGAGATGGGACTCAGATCGCACTCTGCAGGAGATAATTGTAATTGACTTAGCCGCCGTTCCTCTAATGTTGAACATACAGATTATTTCCATTTTCCATCATTAAAAAGACTATTAAACATTATTAAAATTAATATGTAGGAGTATACATGCTTTTCAGAATGTTGTTTTTCTTTATGATGGGGTCTCCAAAGTGTAAATTGTTGCTAGTTCATTTTCAGAAGCAGTGTGTAAGAGATTGCTTCATTATGCTTCAGAGAGCATTGAACAAATTTTTTTACATGCTCTGAAAACTATCTTGATATTATTTTAATTTGCATTTCTTTGATTACTAGGCATGTGGTGACCTTGTTTCCACATTTATTCATCATTCCTATTTCTCTTGCTGTAAGTATCAATTAACATCATTAGCATGTTTACCTCTGGAGTTTCTACCGTTCTTATTGACATTTATGAACTCTGTTTGTATTGTAATGTTAGCTCTTTGTCTCTCATGATTATTGCAAATATTGCTCTCTGATTTTTTGTCTTCCTTTTAATTTTAATAACCCATGCTTTTCTGGAATGCACCAGCTTGGGGATGAAAATAGGATTATAATAACAATAATAAAGTTGTGTTTCTTGGACCCATCTCACCCTCTATTGCAGAACCTTCTGCATATTGGATTCATCCTTCTTTTTAGGCTGTTCTGTGTGTTCTAGGCTTCAGAACTCTCCAAATGGAGAAAATAATCCACCTTGTTAAGGCAGCCCTGGGAGACTAATGCACCTGTTTAGCGTTTTACCTGGTGACTATTTGGAATGTTTGTGGTGGAGAATGAAAAGAGAAATGAAGACGAATGAGAAAAAAAAAAAGTTAGTCAAGCAACACTGAAGGTGCAGCTGAGACAGGCAATGAGACGGTGAGAGCGGCCTTGGTGATGAGGGATTGCATTGCACGCTCCTCCTAAGTGGGCAGCCAGCATGGAGAACACAGATGTCTGGAATGTTCTGCAGCTGGAGATTGATGAAACAGATTGAGGGGAAAGAAGGGAATGAGAATTGGCTGTGTGGCCATGAATTCAGGGCTGGGCCATGAATTGAGGTTTAAAAAGTAGAAGGAGAAGCCTGGGGCTTTCTGTGGGTGTGGAGTGGTCTGAGAGAAATCAGCATGAGCTTCCCGTGCTGGACTTGGTGGGTCTGATGGGTGGAAATGCAGCGGGGGCTTTTCCTTCTCTGCTCTGAGGCAATCACCCTGTGGCTCCTTTACTCCTCTACTTAACGTCCCAGCCAAAGTTCGCAAAACGTCTCACCTTCAGATTCCAGAATTTCCAGGACTGAGGGGCTGGGGACCGGGAAGCTGCCAGCAGGAATTAATGCCCTGCAGCAGTGCATTCTGAATTTCCAATTAACAGCCAACAGGTATTTTTATTGTGTGGATTTTGTCTTTCTCTAAATGCCTCCTCCTTGGCTCAAAGCTTTTCAGGATAAAAGAGGCCCCCAAAGGCCCCCAAAGACCGTTGTCTAAAGTGGATTTGCTCTCCTGTTCGCGTCTGGCAGCAAGATAGGGTATGACATTGGTGATGAAAATAGGGAGAATTGCTTATTCCAGGCTTAAATCGTTGTTTGCTGCTAAACATTTGTATTTTTATGTTTTGTATTGCTAGGTATGTAATTGGCAAGCATGCAAATTAGGCAAGATAATAAGCTGCCATTTATTCTACTCTAAGGAGGGTATCTATGATTAAAAGGAATAAAAAACACTGGATATTTCAAGCTACTGAATAACACAGAGGAGCTTATTACATTTTTTAGGAAGAGGAACTCATTACTTGCTTCAATTAGCACCTGCAACAGTGGGGCTTGGCATTTTTGGGCATTCCTTGCCCCAGGTGCGAGTTTAAGGAAGAAACAGAGTTAGCAAGTCTCTCCCAGGGGATAAAGAGAAATGATTTAGGGCAAGTCATTAGAAGAATGTCTATCCATGGATTTCCTGACATTTTCTTCTAACGGTGAAAGAGAAACTCCTCTTGTTATTAGCTTCCGATGAGTGTGCTCTGAGCACGACGTCACTAAGTTAAGTGGACATGGTTCACACTCAGGCCTGGGCTCCAGTCAGCGGCAAGGTCTGTACAGCAGGGTGAGACTCTGAAGTGTGACTGAGGTGCTCACGGCCGTAAGAGGGGCAGCACCTACCTGTGTTTTGGAACCTTCACTGACGGGAACAAAGGCATTGCTTCCTTCAAGAGCTGCAAAGACTTGTTGGGCATCTATAAAGCATCCTCAAAGTTCCTTGCACTTTACCAAGCATGACCCATAGTGACCATGTGGGTTAAACATGATGGGCCTGATTTTTGCCATGGAGGAGGATGAGGCTTAGAGAGGTCATGTTGCTAGACATTGTTTGAGTACCTGGCCAGGCCCTGTGCTAGGACCCTCTGACTCTCCCACAGGGAGTGAGTATGCTGATGGCTACCCTAGATTGAAGATGCTTGCCCAAGATGAGGTATAAGAGTCGAGAAGGGAAGGGAAAATGAGAACCTTGTTTAACTGGAGGAGGATGGGACAAGGCCAGGGGGAGGGAAGGTGACTCATGAGGGAGGAGGGAGCCACGAAGTGAATGTCTTTGCCTGCTGCTGGGACCAGTTATTCATACTGTGGGTGGAGGATCACTGCTGTGAGTTAATGTGACAGGTAGAAGCAAACAGGAGGTACAGCCACTTAAGCCCCTGGGATGATTGACTGTTTTGACCCCACTGTACTCCAGTTTAGAAGTGACCTAACCAGTGATTCTCCAGAACATTGGTGCTTGAAGGGATCTAAAGAGCTCTGTGCTGAAAGATGAGCAGATTTACGGAGCCAAGAGAGGTTCAGGGCAGGGTCTCGGAGGCAGAGCTAGATGGCAAGAGAGATTGGGGAACAACTCATCCCTAGGCAGGACTGGCTGTGGCCTCTGCCTGCTACACAGCAGGGACCTGCCAGGTTCCTGTCATCCAAACCGACCGCTATCGTCTGATCTCCAACTCCCGTCTGCTGTTCCCCATTCTGCAGGACTGAGCTCCTGACCCTCTGTCCCGCCCTGGTCCGTGGCTCTGGGGGTGTCATCAGCTAAGACAGGCTCAGTTATGCTGTTAAAACCACCTACAGTCTTAGCCATTAAAAAATAGCGTGAGAATATATCTTGCTCACCGGGCATGTTGACAAGAGACTCTGCTCCTTACAGTGACTCGGGGCCTCAGGCTAAGTCAAAACCCTCCCAGATGCCGCTGGTGGATGCACAGAGAAGTGAGCCCTGGAAGATCTTAATCCGGAATCACATGCATGGCCTAGAGGTGACACTCATCCCTTCTGCTCACAACTCAGGGGCCAGAACAGGACCTCTGACCCTACTCAACACCAGGGGACCAGGACATACAGTCCTGAACGTCCTGCGATTTATCAGAAGGTTGGATATCAGGATAGTTTAGTGGGTAGCCTTGCTGACCAGCACAGGTGTATGGTGAGGCCCCTGACTGGCAGCCCAAGCTCTGACTGTGCCACTTGTACCATTGTCCAGGTAAGTTAAATTAACACGCCTGTGGCTCCCTTTCCCGGGCTCCCAGTCCTCCACTGGTGTACTTGGGGGAGAGTAATAAATGGGACAGACTCTGCCGTTACCCTTGAGGCGATTGCAGTGCGGCATGAAGACTTGGCAGGAGTCTGAGTGCAGGATTGACCCGTGTTTCTGTGCGCCTGCAGTGGGCCTACATTCTGTGCTCTGCCCCTCTCTTTTTTTTTTTTTTTCTTTTTCTTTTGAGACAAAGTCTTGCTCTGTCACCCAGGCTGGAGTGCAGTTGCACAATCTTGGCTCACTGCAACCTCTGCCTCTCAGGTTCGAATGATCCTCCCACCTCAGTCTCCTGAGTAGCTGGGACTACAGGTGTGCATCACCACTCCCAGCTATGTGCCTCCCCTTTTTATAAAGGAGAGAAGTTTCTAGGGTTTCTCTTCATGGAGAGCTAGAAAGCCACGTTGGAGCAGGTCTCCTGTGCTGTGAGGTTCAGGACAGTGGCCTTCTTGGTTCTATAAATGTTCACTTGCCATGGGGATATTTACTTTATTGTGCCAGGCTGGCTCAGTATGCAATGCTTCTGTTAAAACATTTCTACAAGAACTGTGTGTGTGTGTGTATGTATGTGCATGAGTGTGTGTGTATGTGTATGTGTTTGTGTGTATGTATGTGTGTATATGTGTGTATATGTATATGTATGTGTGTGTCTGTGTGTATGTGTATGCGTGTGTGCCTGTGTGTTTGTATGTGTGTGTATATGTCTCTGTGTGTCTGTGTATATGTGTGTGTGTATGTATGTCTGTGTGTGTATGTGTGTGTCCGTGTGTTTGTGTGTATGTGTGTGTATGTGTCTATGTGTATCTCTGTGTGTGTATGTGTATGCGTCTGTGTGTGTGTGTGTGTATGTATATGTGTCTGTGTGTGTGTGTGTATGTGTATGTGTCTGTGTGTATGTGTGTGTGTATGTATATGTGTCTGTGTGTGTGTATGTGTATGTGTCTGTGTGTATGTGTGT
>NW_012102143.1:3124577-3203836 GCF_000951045.1 Mandrillus leucophaeus | reverse complement strand
TGTATGTGTGTGTGTATGTATATGTGTCTGTGTGTGTGTATGTGTATGTGTCTGTGTGTATGTGTGTGTGTATGTATATGTGTCTGTGTGTGTGTGTATGTGTATGTGTCTGTGTGTGTGTGTGTGTGTGTGTGTATGTGTTTTGGGGGAGGAGGGACCTAGGTTTAAAGAAAAGGATGAAATCCTCAGATCCTTACTTTTAAGACTCTTTGTGGAGAAAACCTGTTGATGGATAATGGAGTGACTCAGTCAAGGTTCACTGGCAGAAAAGGACCCCAAGTTCACCATGAGGTCCTCATGAGAGAGGGAGTCTGGGCTGATAAATCGGTCTTACCATGAGGCAATAAGGCAGAGTTTTTCAAAGTGTGATCTGACAAGAAAGTGCATCTTCTCTTCTAATGTGACTGTTAAAAAAGTGCATCACCCTTTATCCTGACATTGAATCATAACATGTTGGGGAAGACCCTGGAAATTTGCATTTAAAAAATAAGCCCATTTCAGTGCTTCTCAGGGCCCTAAGGTTTGCACACCTCTGGCCTGCATATGTGTGGAGTAGAGCTTGTTCTGAAACAGTGTAAAGGGCTGTGGTTGGGAAGCGTTGCCAAAGATCATGAAGATGAACCAAGAGTCACTCACTTAGGGCTCAAGCCCTGGCCCACGGCAGCACTGGTGGGGATCTGGGTCATGGGGTGTTGTACACCAGTGAATAAACCTTTACCAAGCACCACAGGACTGATGTCCAACAGTGGCCCCTAGTGACTGTGGCAGAAATGACAGCACTATTGGACTGATTAGGAATTTAGTTCTTTTGCATGGTTTAGCAATGGAAGAGAACACTTTCAGAACTGGATGGTAATATAATTTGGATGTTTGTCCCCTCCAAATCTCATGTTGCACTGTGATCCCCAGTATTGGAGGTGGGGCCTGGTGGGAGGTGTTTGGATCATGGAGTCATCCCTCATAAATGGCTTGGAGCCCTCCCCATAGTAATGGATGAGTTCTTGCTCTTTTCAAATGAGAGCCGGTTGTTTAAAAGAGCTTAGCACCTCCTCCTCCGTCTCTTGCTCCCTCTTTCACCATGTGAGACATTTGCTGCCTCTTTACCTTCCGCCACGAGTAACAGCTCCCTGAGGCCTCACCAGAAGCAGATGCTGGTGCCACGCTTCCTGTATAGCCTGCAGAACCACGAGCCATTTTTTTTTTTTAATAAATCAACAAGCCTCGGGTATTTCTTAATAGCAACACAAAATGGACTAACACAGATGGCCTCCCCAGGATAGAGAACATTTGGATAATTTGCATGGGCCTGGGTTTGGTCTTGTGGATTCAACAGTGAAATCTTTGATTTCCAGTTAATTAAGGCACATGCAGCTTGTCCCATTTTGGAAAAATAACAGAAGCAAATGCACTTATATCTGAAGCAGGTACAGGGGCTCATGCCAGGCACATCTAAGCAATCTCTGTCCTTGGTAGGAGGTCTTCCACTGCATGGCAATTACAAATATCTGCTTGGCTGGCTCTCAGGCTCCTCTCAGGGATACACACATCGAGTGACCAGAGGGCTCAAATCCTACCTGCGCCTGAAATCTCTGAAACGTAAGCTCTAAATGTGTTCCTTGCTCCTGGCAGTGAGAACAAGGTGCTTGGGGTGAGGTGGATTCACAAGGAAGGCTGCTTAGACAGACCTCTTTTTTCCTTTTACTGAAAAGAAAGGACTGTTTTAGGCACGAGTTGGGCTTGATTCCTCACTGTAATTACTGGAATCACATGACTTTGGAATTGAGGACTTCCCACTGCTACTACTTTGAGCTATCTTTATTTTGTGTCATGTGCCCACAAAATGGGCAAGTTGAATGTAATATTCATTCTGCAGTATTTTTAGCCTCCCTGGACCAATACCTACCCTTCTTATTGTCTGACAGCTCTGTTTTTTCCAGCTTCTCTCTTAACTCTGAGAAAGAGGATAATCAGAATTTATGTAACTCTTGCTAAGTGGATTTCTCAAGCTAGACTTTTTCTCTTTGAGATGTAAGATTACTGTTGGGGGAAAAATTGGCCCTTTTTAAGATATTTATTTATTATTAATTTATTTATTTATTTATTTATTTTTGAGACAGGGTTTCACTCTATTGCCCAGGCTGGAGTTCAGAGGTACAATCTTGGCTCACTGCAATCTCTGCCTCCTGGGTTCAAGCAATTCTCCTGTCTCAGCCTCTCCAGTCGCTGGGACCACAGGTGCCCACCACAATGCCTGGACAATGTTTTGTATTTTTAGTAGAGAAGGGGTTTCATTATGTTAGCTAGGCTGGTCTCGAACTCCTGGCCTCAAGAAATCCACCCACTTTAGCCTCTCAAAGTGCTGGGATTACACGCATGAGACACCATGCCCGGCCTGGCCCTTAATTTTTCTTCAGTATCAAATCTCTGACCACCAAATGCAATCATGAGCAAGATCACAAGAAGCTGATTTTAAAACAGTGTGATAGAGGTGAGGTTAAGAAATAGGGAAGCTTCCTGGAATACCTTCTAAAAAAATCCAACACTCCTATCTCTACAGAGCTTTAATAAAAAGGATTAAGATGCATCATACAGATGAGGAGGTAGACAGTGAGACCAGAGGAGAATGAAAGACAAGGTAATGTGTTAATTACATCAGACACAGGAGATTGTAGGACCTCAGAATTGTTGCCTTAGGCTGAATTAACATGTACAGTTTGGCTTATAGGCTGCTAATATCTTTTCATTCTTGTTCCAAGACCCAGCCTCTCTCTCAAGGAAGGTCAGTAATTTTCAGTGGAGCTCAGGGCTCTTTAAGGAGCTAAGGGAAGAAGACACCTGCCCAGCCAATCAAATTACCTTCAGTGTGGACACGGGAAGGTACTCCTCCTATTGCTGCTTCTTCTTCTATCATTATGTTCCACTATTTTTCCCTGATCATTTTGTTTTCATTTGATAAATTTCCCTTAGTCACTCTTTAAAGGAAGCTCAGCTAATGATAAATTGTTTTAGTTTTCCTTAGGCTGAAGAGATCTTTATTTCCCCTTCGTTCCTGACGGATAGTTTTGCCAGATATAGAATTCACGGTTGACAGTTTGTTGTTGTTCAAAAATTGAATTGAATTGAAAAATGTGCCACTTCCTCCTGGCCTCCAAGTTTCAGATGAGAAGTCCACTGTCATTCAAATGGGTATTTGCCAACTGGTGCATCATTCCTTTTTGGCTGCTTTCAGGATTTTTTCTTTGTCTTTAATTCTCAAAAGTTTAATTATGCTGGTCTTGACATGTGTTTCTTTGGGGTTTATCTTATGTGGGATTTTCTCAGCATCTTGAGGCTGCAGCTGTGTCTTTTTCCAAATTTAAGGAGTTTTCAGCTATCATTTCTTTAAATACTCTTCCACCTCTTCTCTTTTTGCTGTTCTTCTGGGACTCTGATAATATGAATGTTGGCTTTTTTGTTATTGTCCCACAGGCCCCTGAGGCTCTGTTAATTTTTTCCTCAGTCTGTGTTTTCTCTGATGTTCGGATTGGATGAATTCTACTGATCTGTCTTCTAGTTCACTGACTCTATCCTCTGTCGACTCCACTCTACTATTGAGCCCATCCAATAAATTTAAAAAAAAAAATTTTTAATTGTTGTACTTTTCATTTCTATAATTTTTACTTGGTGCTTATTTTTTTCTAACTTCTATTTCTTTGCTGAGATTTTCTGTTTTTCACTTGCTTCCAGAGTGTTTTTAGCTGATTGTTACGGTATTTTTATGGTAGTTTCTTTAACATCCCTGCCGGATTATTCCAACATCTGATTCATCTCAATATTGCTATTGGTTGATTATTTTTTCTCATTCAGTTTGTGGTTTTCTTGATTCTTGAAATGATATATGATTTTCTACTGTATCCTGGACACGTCGTCTATTATGTCAGGGGTCTCTGGATCCTATTTAAGTCTGTTATTTTAGAAAGCAGGCTTCCTGTTTAGGGTTAGCATGCAGGGTCTGGACTCCTTTTCTCAGCTTGACACCAATGACAATTCAATTTTCAGAGCCTTTGCTGTGTTAATTCAGTCTACTTGGCTCATCTGGTGATGCTAGGGTTCCCATCACCCCCTGTTAGTGCTGCCTGAGAGGGCAAAAGCCATTTCCCCAGACAGACCTCTAGGTATCTAATATGGTTTGGCTGTGTCCCTGCCCAGATCTCATCTTGAATTGTAGCTTCCATAATTCCCACGTATTGTGGGAGGGACCTTGCAGGAGGTAATTGAATCATGGGGGCGGGTCTTTCCCATGCTGTTCTCGTGATAGTGAATAAGTCTCACGAGATGTGATGGTTTTATAAAGGGGAGTTCCCCTGTACACACTCTCTCCTTGCCTTCCGCCATGATTGTGAGGCCTTCCCAGCCATGTGGAACTGTGAGTCCATTAAGTTTTCTTTGTAAATCACCCGGTCTCGGGTATGTCTTCACTAGCAGTGTGAGGACAGACTAATACAGTGTCCTGCAGCGAGGGAGGCACCTTTTAGACCTGTGGGGATGAAGACATGTCCTGGGCCATTTTTGGTGGCTGTGCCCCTTTTGCCAGTCCCACCACTGCTCCTGTGTCTCACCATGAGGAGGAGAAGCTCAGGACCTGAGGGGAAGAACAGAGCTTCCCTAGACACTTACTGTGGGTGGGGCTCCCAAAGGACCCACTTTCCAGTAAGCATCAGGCTGTGATGTCATCAAAATAACCCCTCTCTGATTCCGGGGAGGAGTGAGTCTACCTGTGCTGCCTTCTGTTGCTAGGCAGGGGTGAGAAAATGCCAAGTCACCTCTCTGTTGAGAGTGGGACGTGAAAGTTCCTATTGTTGGGCTGTTCCTCTACTTCTTGGGTCCTAATCTAACTTGCCGCCTTCTTACCACCTCTCAGAGTCCTCCATTGGTTGTCCCTTGAGTTATGTTCAGAATTTATAGTTGTGCTTAGCATGGATGAAAGGAAGGAATTACGTTATGCCATCTTGTTTGGACAGAAGTTCTCAACCTGTCTTTTTTTCTCAACACAGAAAAATGGAGAATATCTTCTTAATTGCCTGAGGCAAGTCCATAATTGTCCTATGTCTGCAAATTGGTCTCCCACATAAGAGGGGAGGAGGAAAGACCTCTGGAACACTTTCAGTGCAATAAACCTTAGCGCAGAAGATTGGTAGGGGAGAGGATAAAGTCAGAACTTGCCAGACCTCCAGAAGAGAGGGAGGTATTGAATGCTGGCTCTGAAAATATTACGAAAGCACCCTGCTGATAAGATGGAGCTGAGTTTATTCCTATCAGAGTCAGAGAAAGCACCTGCTAGCAGAGCCTCCTCACATCTCAGAGTGGTGAGGGCAAAGTAGAATGTTTGACAGTGTGGAGTGTTATCGGCATGTGGTTTAAGGAGCGTCTCTTGCAAGGCAGGGGAAATAATTTTGGTTCTCAGTGAATAAGGGACGTATTTGGAGTTTGGAAACCTCTGAGTTCCTAACCCATCCAGATTCTTTATTTCAGAACACTCCTGGGGTCTGAGGGGCAGCTGTGCATGTGACCCTAGACAGACTCTGAACACACATCATTTCTGGCCCACACCCAGGGAATGGCCAGAAAGTTTAGAAGGCCCAACTGGCACCGCTTTCTGGGAGAGGATCTTTGCCAGGTCAGTCGTTCATCCACCCTCAATGCATCCCCTCATGGTTGATGCAGGAAATGGGGGTCTATAAGCTGGGGCTTGGGGGACCCCAGAATCCTGCTGTAAGGAGGCATTAGGCCTGCCAGTACCCCCTCAGCTCATGGCAGAGGAGAGCAGGCAACTCTTACCACCATGCAACCATTCCCAGCTGCCATGTGGGGCAGGGGTCTTTGATGGGAGTATATCATTGAGTATAAACTATATTCCCTTTGTTATAATAAGTTCCTGTCGTTTGTGGAGCCTGCCAAGCTCTGTTTCCACTTCCTCCAACCCTCGTCTTCAGCTCCACCTTTCTCTCTACTCCTACTCAACTTCCTCAAATCAGTTCCTCTTTAGGGCATGCAGACTAAAACTCAGGTTTACATTTGAGATAACTTTGGGTATGTATAGAGGAGGTTGACAGAGTACAAAATTAAACACAATGTAACTGGAAAATGTTCATACTGAGAAATTCAAAGCTCTTTCAAACTTATCTTCTTTGATCCTCACTTTGAGGAAGGAAAGGAAGAGGTGAAGCGACTTTCCTAAAGGCACGTGAAGCGACTTTCCTAAAGGCACGGATGAGAGAGACAACGTTGCTTTTTTCATGGGAGAATTCACTTTTCTTTATACCAGTCTGTACACACCACTCCCTTATCCAACAATTACATAGACAGAGAAGAGGAACAAGAAGAGGCCCCAGTGAACGATGAATAGTTCACTGATGTGTCATGACAAGGAAGGTGCAAAGCTCTAGCCTGGGCTCCTTACACATGTTGCATTCTATGTCATTTACAGACACCCTGTGTTATGCTGCCTCTCTGTAGAATTAGAAGCCATCAACATAGCTACTAACCCAGCACATTATATTGGTGGTGGCTTTGCATACATTGCTGATGGGGGGAGGAGTTCTAGGAAAGCATAAAACATAGAGGCCTTCTCATAGCTTTTATTTGTAAGGCAAGCTTTTATTTGTAAGGCATTCCTGCAGTACTTGCTATGAAGGCTCTAAATGGACAACATATTAAAGATCATGCATATGTGGTTACAGCAACAGGTTTCTCAATGTTGGTGAAAATCTTCCTATCTCAAGGCTCTTAAAGCTGTGTCTCATCAGCCTACCCCTTACTCAGTGCTTGAATATACATATCTGCCAAGTGGCCATTCAATCTGTTCTTAAACACCTTCAGTGATAGTCAAATCATTTTCTCCCTAAAGATCTCATGCCTTTCCAGGATGGCCTTTTATTGGAAAGTGCTTCCTTCTCTAGAAGCAAAGCATGACTCCCTGCGTTGTGCCACGGACAGGCTCACTGCAACACTCCTGGAAACTCTATACACAGTCAAATCCCTTTCCCCTATGGCAGCCCTTCAAATAAATTTTAAAGACTATCATTCTGCAACAGATTCCCATAGAGCATAGACTTATTTATCCGTTCTTCAGAATGTCTTCCTCTGAATGCTCTTTGTCATGTCTGGACGTCTTACAGAGAGTGCTGTCCACGGGAGGTGGAACACTGCCTGCCCAGGGTAGCCTGGAGCAGGTTCCCTCACTCTAGCCATGGGACTCACCTGCTTCTACGAGGCTCCTGTGGTCTTTTCTGGGTTCTCTGTTGGTAAGGACCTTCTTCCTTTCTAGACCCCTTACCTTCTCCTCTCAAAGCCCTTATTAAAATGCTTGTACTTGTTTGATGTTCTGTCTCTTTCCTTAGCCCTTTGAGGAAAAGAACATCAATCTAGCCTACTGGAATGGTTTCAGAGGGAAATGGGGTAAAAGTTTGCATTCAGTCAATGTGTATGTGTAGGCAGTTGCTTGGCAGAATGGTTATTTGAACTATTTGCCAGTGGCTTGAGATTTTATCTCTGGTAAATGAGGGACTTCATCATCAACTGTATGGAATTTTCTCAGGAACAATGAGCTTTCCACCCAAGCAGTCCTGGCCAAATCCCATCACCCTCTCCTTTTTCCTAAGCTTCTGAATTGCTCACTAAAGGGTACTGTCTGGGTTTCAACAGTATTTGGCCCATCACTAGTGCTAACAGTAGATATCCATTAGTTTTGTCTGCCCGACATCCCTTCTCCTTTCTTTTGGTAGAGGAAAGTGTCTTTCTGTGGGGAACCCATTTCCTGTGGTTTGAGTGGGCTGGCTGTCATCCTATCCTGTTACAACGGTGGGACAAGACCCAGCCCTGAACAATCACAGCACCCCATTGCTCTGGCTGCAGTGATTGGCTTAGGGACAGGCATCCCACTGACGCTTGACTAGGGACATTCTTCCCCAAGACCTTCCCAGCAGATCTATAGAGATAAGTACTTTCTTTCTACCTCTCAGGGTCAGGCCGCTAAACTAACAGGACATGAGTCTGGGGCTTCCAGAAGCCACATGAAGACAGTGGCAGAGAAATGGAGAGGAACAGAAATGTGATTATTTATTTTTAGGCCATGACCAGACTTTGATCACATAAACCAATAAATTGTCTTTTTGTGTCTAAGCTGATTTGAGTTGGTTCCTGTGACCAGAAACTGAGAAAGTTCCTCAATAGTGCAGCAAATGGAACGATGGAACCACTTAAGAGGAGCAGCGGAAACCTCACAGCTCTTGGGTGGCAGCAGACTCAGATTTACTGAAGCAAGAAAGGGAAGGCAGTGGCAGGAGGCTTGACAGTTTATGGAATCAGCATACGAGCTAAATAGCTAGCCGTGGGAAGAGCAGAAGAAGGAAGCTCAAGAAATCTCAGCAACAAACACTCATGGACTTTTTTCTAAAAATGGAAATTTAAAACTTTCTCGACCATGACCCACAAGAAATACATTTTACACAGTGCATCCGGGACATAGCAATATATCTGCAAGCCACTTTGTGGTTGAAGGTTTCCATGTTGAGCTAGTTTCGGTAACATTGCCTCCTGTATTCTCCTGTTAGAGATTCACTCCATGGATTTACCGTATCAAAGTCTCTCAGAAATCTTATTCTAGCAATCCTGTTTCATGCAATATTTCTTAAATGTATTTGGTAGCAGTTAACTTGTTATTGCAACAACAAAAATTATTGACTCCCTATTTTGTGCAAAATACTGGGCTCTGCACTGGTGAAACAGAAGAAAGCCTGCCCTCACAAAGCCTCCAGTCTCTGAGAATACTTAGTAATCCCTCATGATCTACACCTTGGAAAACACTGACTTAGTTTACTCCAATCCCGATTCCTGCATGTAGAATCTGGCCACTCTAGGCTTCAGTGTAGTTCAGCATGTACTGCCTTTAGGCACACATGACTGTGGACAGTTGTACAGGGTATGGGCAGAAGCATCATTAACATGATTGTCTATCTAAATGACTCCTTTAGGGTTGTGCAGTGCCCACATGCACCATTGTCCTCAGTGGCTCTGCTTAGGGCTGATTTCTGGGTTATGCATTACTACTCAAGGCACAGACCCCACATAACCCCACCTTGGTGGCAAGGTTTCCAGCCTGAGTCACTCTTTCTTGTTCCAACATTTTGCTTTGAAAATGTTCAGCCCTACAGAGAAGTTTAAAAATAGTATAATGGGCCGAGGTAGGCGGATCACGAGTTCAGGAGATCGAGACCATCCTGGCTAACATGGTGAAACCTCGTCTCTACTAAAAATGAAAAAATGATATGGGCGTGGTGGCACGTGCCCATAGTCCCAGTTACTCGAGATGCTGAGGCAGGAGAATTGCTTGAACCCGGGAGGCAGAAGTTGCAGGAGCTGAAATCACACCACTGCACTCCAGCCTGGGTGACAGAGTGAGACTCTGTCTCAAAATAATAATAATAATAATAATAATAATAATATAATGAACATTGCATCTTAGATTCACCAATTGTTAACATTTTGCCACATTTGCATTTTACATTTGTGTGCATACACACATGTGTGCGCCCAAAGAGACAATATATACTTATTGATGAACCATTTGCATGTAAACTGCAGACATTGTGATCTTTATCCCTAAATATTTTAGCACAAGTCTCCAGTGAATAAGCACCATCCACATGACCCCAGTACCATGAGCCCACCCAAGAAGCCTAACAGGAATCCCATGAAATCATCTGAAAGCCACTCCATGTTCAAGTCCCCATTGTCCCAAAAATATTTTACAGTGTTATTGTAAGTCAAGCATTGTATTTGGCTGCTATTCATCTCTATTTTAGAAAATCAAGAATGGCTACCTCATCTTTTGCTTTTCATACTGTTGACCTATTTAGAAGGTCCAGACCAGCCGTCATGGAGACTGCCTTCCTCTGGATTTGTCTGACTGTTTTCTCGTGATCAGATTCAAACACCCTGGCTGGCGACACTCCATTGGTGACACTGCTGTCTCCGCAGGGCCCCACCCAGAGGCGTGTATTCCGGGTGGTTGCATTCCATTACTCAACCAAGGAGCTGCTGCAGGGTGTCTCCATCGGAAGCACATTCTTCCTCTGAAATCAGTGGGTAATGGTGGGATAATACCGTGAGAATGAGGATATTTCCTGTCAAGAGGCTGAATCCCTCATTCTCCTCCTTTTATGGGTTTGTAGGGCCTCCTTCTTGATCTTTCCCACATTGTCCTCACTTTTCCCTGCCCTGATAAGGGCATCTTATGTCTGGGTGCCATTTGCATCAGAATGCAGAGGGAAACAAGTGAGAAGGGTCTTTGTGTGGCTGGAGCTTAAAGGCTGGAAGTGGACCCCGACATTTGGTGGCCAAGATCACACACTGTGCTAAGGGTCCCGTGGAACCTGTGGCCCAGGATGGACACAGAGAGGCATGTAGCACACGCTTGGGAAACTGAAGAAGGGTTTTTGGAGGAAGTGGTGTCAAAGCTGACATTAGAAGGATGAGCAGCGATCCAGGGGCAATAGGAGAGAGAATGGGGTGGTCAGCATCACACGGGTGGCCCAGGTGTGAAGAGAGCACACCCAACCCAAGGACACAGGAAATCCAGTGTTGCTGGACATGGACATCAAGGGAAGAGAGGTGAAGGCCACTGCAAGGATTGGCAGGGGGCTGATAGCAAGGGGTCTCACGAGCCACCAGCTGGAGTTTAAATTTGCTCACAAGATCCATGAGAGGAGCATTGAGTTTTATTAGACAGGGCTGGTTGGGAGAGGGGCTGATGTGACATGATTTGCCCTTTAAAAGGAGCCCTGTGTCCGTATCGTGGTGGCTGGCTTACTGCAGGGGAACACGAATGGAGGCAGAGCTGCCATTTGGACGGATGTCTGTCACATTGATCCAGGGAAAAGACATTTGCATCCTGAACAATGACCATGCCAATGGGATGGAGAGACTGCATGGAATTCAATGGGTTTAGGAGGAAGTCTTAATAGTGCTGTGTGCTTGATTGGATGAGGACAGAAACCTCAAGACTGATTATTTCCTTTTCACAATTTTTGTCTTGAATTAGGGTAAACTGTATCCAGGTGGGAAGAAGCACATTTGTCCCAGGGCAAAGGATTTTATATGAGGTCTCCATAAGAACAGTACGCTCTATGTTCAGTGTGTTATTTCAGCAAGAACCCAAGCTTATTACCAAACTAGGTGAACATCAACACGTTAAGAAACTTGGCAGCACAAGAGGAATCTCTGTACTGATGAAACAACTCTGTATCTTCATTGTGGTGGTGGGTGGTTGTATGAATCTACACATGTGCCCAAACCACACACACACACAAACACACACACACAAGTGCTTGTGGAACTGGTGAATAAGGCCTGTGGATTGCACCAACACCAATTGCCTGGTGTTGAAATTGTACTGTAATTCATATTGTGGAAATTGTACTGTCATCGTATTGTGTTTGCATAGTACTGTTACCCTGGGGCAGACAGGTGGAGGTTACACCGTACCTCTCTATACAATCTTCGCAACTTCCTCTGAATATCTCATTATTTTGAAATTAAAAGTTCAAAAAAATTAACAAACTTTGTGTTTAAAAAGAAAATAGACACAGCAAGATGTTGTGACATCTTCACTCACCTTCAGTGTGGGGAGGAATATTACTGAACAGATGTCAGTCTGGTGCTAGCCATGCTTAAGCACTAAACCTTCCAGCTCATCCCAACCTCAGATGTCTGGAATCCTCCACATTTTCACCCACTGGCAGAGTTATTTAGGTCATTGTTCCCTGGTAACGTGGTTCCCTCCAGCAAGGTCATTGTTCTGTTCCCTGGTTAAGAAGGATCAAAGGGATAGACTGTCAATTTCCTCTGACTTCCCTATTATCCTGTTTCGACTCCTTTCACTGTGAATAATGGAACAGAAATGGGAGGGACATTTTTTAAGAGAGGAAAACTACTAGCTAGGTTGCTATGCTGGGTGTTTGTGGAAGGCTGAGGGTACATGTTGATAGTGGTGGTGGTGAGTTAAGTTAAGGCTAGGAAAAATAATTTGAACAAAAATAAAAACTTTTTAGCTGGGCACAGTGGCTCATGCCTGTAATCCCCAGCACTTTGGGAGGCCGAGGTGAGAGGATTGCTTGAGCCCAGGAGTTCAAAGACCAGCTTGGTCAACATCGTGAAACCCAATCTCTGCAATAAATAAATAAATACAAAAAATTAGCCAGGCCATGGTGGCATGCACCTGCAGTCCCAGCTACTCCGGAGGCTCACTTGAGCCCTGGGAGGTCAAGGCTGCAGTGAGCCCAGACCGTGCCACTGCACTCCAGCCTGGGTGACAGAGGGAGACCCTGTCTAAAACAAACAAACAAAAAACACCACACACACACAAACCCCACAACTTTTTGTCACACCTAAAGCATAATGTTGGTAAAGCTATCTGGTTGGACCACAGTTGAAATAAACAGAATACTCTTATTTTTTTCATTGGTCCATAGCACTGGCACTTTTCATAACACTTCTGCTCAATCAAAGAAGCATTGCGGGAGTGGCTTCCTCCTTCTCTCCAGACTCCTGAGGGACTTGCTTCCCGATGGAAAAATTGGAGTGAGGATAGTTGTCCTTGCCTGGTCTGGGCCCTGGCTTGTGCTCTCACTTGGAGCTGCCTGTTAATGAGCCAAGGCCATGGCCCTTCACTGCAGATACAGCAAAAGAGGTCTGCAGGCCCCATCTGTTTAGCCCTGGACTGAGTGGGAAGGTTCAGTTTGGGGTAGAGGAGCAGAAAACCACAATTTTACATTGAATCCAAATTGCATTGTCCAATCCCTTCCCTATAAGAAATATGATACTCAAGCCTGTTATCCCAGCACTTTGGGAGGCCAAGGCAGGTGGATCACGAGGTCAGGAGATCGAGACCATCCTGGCTAACAGGGTGAAACCCCGTCTCTACTAAAAAATACAAAAAACTAGCCGGGCGTGGCAGCGGGCGCCTGTAGTCACAGCTACTCGGGAGGCTGAGGCAGGAGAATGGTGTAAACCTGGGAGGCAGAGTTTGCAGTGAGCTGAGATCTGGCCACTGCACTCCAGCCTGGGCGACAGAGTGAGACTGTCTCAAAAAAAAAAAAAAAATGATACTGTACTGAACCCTTACATTTCTGTTTATTTTCTTCTATAGCTTCAGAACTGAAGATAGGGGAGTCTAAGATTGACACGCAATAGTAGTCTTTTATTATTAATAGCCTTGTGAGCAAATGAGTAGGTGCGCAAGAGAGAGAAAGAAAGAAAACAATAATCACTCTTTATCAATTCTTACCTTCCCAGGTGCCCTTTCTTCAGTTACTAGACTGTTGAAGTAAAATTGGGGAAATGAAATAATCAGAAAACCAGGTTGTTGCTGCTGAACTCTTCCCATTTACTTTCAGATTACTAGTTTGCAGAAAAACACTTTGATTCTTTGGTACCAAACGTGTTTCATGTGTTTCTATAAATGTGTACAGCAGCAGGAAACTGAAGGTTAATTGGAATCAGATGTGGCACTCTCTTGAATCCTACAGTTTATTGAAATGTTGTTTAAACTGTAAAGTTTTAGTCCACATTCTCCCCCAAATTATTTCCTTATCCTTCTACCCAAGCTTCTCTTTCTGTGTTTGGAACATCAGCAGAGCCCTCCTGTGGATAATTGAATGACTGTAATTTGCTGTTCTAAACCAGTGTTCCGGGGAAGGTAATTATGTCAGCTTTGTGTGTCAGCTAGTTAGTGGATTCTGAGCTTGGGAGCTGGGAACTTCAATCGAGTGTTTATCGCCATGTGCAAAATGAATGTGATTATAGACTAGATCTTGGCATTGCCAAAAGGGAAAAAAAACCACACATCCAATTCAGAGCACTTCAAGAACCAAAGACAGCCCAGGGAGCAGCTTTGTTTTACCATCGAGCGATCCACGTGATGAGAAGAGCCCCGTTAGGAAAAGGCCCCTCCAACGCCGTGTGTCTTCCTGAAGCCAAAATCTAAACGGAAGCAGACTCTTCTGACTGAGACAAAGAACCTAGCTTTTGAAAAAATAAACAAATCCCAGCACTTTGGGAGGCCGAGGTGGGCACAGCACGAGGTCAGGAGTTTGAGACCAGCCTGACCAACATGGTGAAACTTTGTCTCTACCAAAAATACAAAAATTAGCCGGGTGTGGTGGCGCATGCCTGTAATCCCAGCTACTCAGGAGGCTGAGGTAGGAGAATCGCTTGAACCTGGGTGGCGGAGGTTGCAGTGAGCCGAGATCATGCCACTGCCCTGCAGCCAGGGCGACAGAGCAAGACTCCATCTCAAAAAAAAAGAAAAAAGAAACATTTTTGTTGTGGCCTGGAAAAAGCATACATAAATGTGAATAATGTCAAATCCATGACCCAGATCAAAATCAAGAACTTTTAAACTCTCATCCACATTCTCCTCCAATTTATCATGTTACTACTGCTTGAGTTCTGCTCATTTCGCTGTGTTGAGCAGATAATCAGAATTATAGTACTTGTATGTCTAGAAATATTTCTATATTTCTGTAACTTTTTTTTTTTTTTTTTTTTTGAGACAGAGTCTTGCTCTGTGGCCTGGCCTGGAGCAGTGGTGCGATCTTGGCTCACTGCAATCTCCGTATCCCGGGTTCAAGTGATTCTTGTGCCTCAGCCTCCTGAGTAGCTGGGATTACAGGCAGGGGCCACCACGCCCACCTGATTTTTTTGTATTTTTAGTACAGACAGTGTTTCGCCATGTTGGTCAGGCTGATTTTAAACTCCTGACCTCAGATGATCCACCCGCCTTGACCTCCCAAAGTGCTAGGATTACAGGCATGAGCCACCGCGCTTGGCCACCGTAACTTTTTTTTTTTTTTTTTTTGAGACGGAGTCTTGCTCTGTCACCCAGGCTGGAGTGCAGTGGTGCGATCTCAGCTCACTGCAAGCTCCGCCTCCCGGGTTCACGCCATTCTCCTGCCTCAGCCTCCCGAGCAGCTGGGACTACAGGCGCCTGCCACCTCGTCTGGCTAATTTTTTGTATTTTTTTTTTTGTAGAGACGGGGTTTCACCGTGTTAGCCAGGCTGGTCTTGATCTCCTGACCTTGTGATCCGCCCTTCTCGGCCTCCCAAAGTGCTGGGATTACAGGCTTGAGCCACCGCGCCCGGCCCACCGTAACTCTTAAAAGACGTTTCAGTCGAGCAGAGAATCTTGCATTGTTAGGCGTTTTCCCTCAACATTTTGCTCCATTGTTTCCGGGCCTCTTTTTTGCTGATGAAGATGCTCTCGAACAGATAGCCATTCCCTAGGTTACAATGTCTTTTCTCTCTAGTCGTTTGAAATGTTATTTATCACCTCTGATCTAGAGTTTCCCTCTGATACATCTATATATGGAATTTTGTTTGTGTGTTTATCTTACTTGGCCCTCAATGTGTTCATTCAGTCTGAGGAGCTCTTATTCTCCTTCCCTTCTGGAAATAATTAGCCGTGACCCTACTCATTCTGTTTCGGATGTAGGGAGCTTTTCAGTGTCTTCTCCACATCTTCTACTTCTCTTACGTATTTCTCTCTCTCTATCTCTCTGTGCTGCATTTTGATCGATTTCTGCAATTCTGTCTTACAAAGTCGCTCATCAACTTTTTTCCAGCTTATTGTTTATCTCATTGCGGCAGGCTTTTATTTCAAAACTACATTTTTTTTTCCAGATTTTGAAATTGATCTGTATTGGTCATTGATCAATGGATCCGTATTGATCTCGATTCCTGAGTGCCATTGTTTTGTTTCGTAACTCCCTGTTCTTATTTACAGTTGCTGTCACTTTTTTTTTTTTTAACTTTCTGAAGAGTTTAAACACACACTATTAAAGTCCTTTTCAGTTGTCACTGTTTTTCTATTTTTTTCCAGGTGTGTATTCTCCAATTTGTTAACTTTGTGTCTTTCTTCTGGGGCATCTGATTTTGGGAGATTCTTTATAATGCTCGCTTGGCACAGGAGCTCTATTTCCTCTCCTCCAGACATCACCTTTACCTGTTTGATAATTTCAGGTATCCTCAGTCAGATCTCCAAGAGACCAAGACTCAGAGGAAGAGCATTATTAGCAGTTCAGGATTCTCACCCCAAGAGTTCACGGCAGCTGCAATCCTGGAACCGGTAAGCAGCCTAAATACCAAGATCCCCGTCCGCCGTTATTTGTCTGCCTTTTCCTTCATCACAGACACGCAGCTACGTTCTGGCTGCCATCCCAGGGGGGCAGAGAATTTGAGTTTCTTTCACAGGTGAGATAATATAACCGTAGCCCTTGGTCTCATGAAGGGTGTCCAACCTTGCCCTGCAGCCTCCCTGAGGCCATTGGATCCCACCAGCTTAAGGCTGAAGTCATGGCCCCTGCATCTGCCCTTCCCAGCTCCTGTCGGGGGAAATCTCCAGTCTCGGCCCTCCTCTCCGTGCTTCTATCCACTTAACGATTTACAGATTTTTTTAACCCTGACTGCCCTATGTTGACTGGAATTTGGGAGTCTCTTGCCTTCCTCTCTCTCCCACCAGTGCCCCTAGAAGCCCTCTGAAGGCTCCTCTTCCTCGAACTTTTTGCCCACCCCCTGGGCAATCTCAACCTTACCCCCGACATTCCTGTTCTCCATTGTCCTGTGACTCCCAACAGTCCAAGCTGTTCTGAGCTGCAGATGCCATGCCATTGTCCAAGGGATGCCTCTAGGTGCCACCCAACGTAGACACCCCTAACCCAGGCCCTTCATCGCTTCCCCATACAAGCGATTAAGGGCCTGGGTTAGGGATGTCTATGTTGGGAGGCACCTAGGGACATCCCTCCAGTGCTTCCTCTTCCTCACTGAGCTCTGCATTTCAAACTTCAGTGGACGTCCAGTCATCCACAGCAAAAGCAGGTCCCTCTACCTTCTCATGTGATCAGCGGCCAATGTTTTCAACTCTCCTAGAACTCGACTGACTCCCTTCTCTCTGTCTCCACCATCACTGACTTAGTTCAGGCCCACAAATACCTCTTCCCCTGGACAACTGCAGCAGTCTTGGTCTAACCTTTGTGATCAAGGGTTAGACTACGTAGTCACTCATTCACTCACTGCTGTTCATCCCCGTCTCCCATCCTGCAAACTGCTGCCACTCTGATCTTCCTAAAACGTGGTCAGCGTTCTCAAAAACGTCCTCTTAGCCTCCACGATGAAAAATCAATATTAGCATGGTCCGTTGGTTCGGGCCCCCTGCATGGTTCTTGACGCTTCAGAAACACTCGCACTCACCCTGGCCTCCTGGCCTTCACACACACCGTCCCTCTCCCAGGATCGTCCTGCTTCTCTACACTATCACATGGGGGAAAACGTCTACTCTTTCTTTAAGGAGCTCCTGATCCATGAAGCCTTCCCTGAGTCTCTCAGTTCAAGGCATGGTACTTCCGGGTTCCCGCTGTGTCCTGTGTCTGCAGAAGGTGTTTGCTTTCCCTCTGGTTCATGCACTCCCCAAGGGCAGGGCTCTGACTTCTCTGGAATTGCAGTGAGATGCAACCAGGAGGTGAGGTGTCCCTTCCTCAACTTGTGCATTTGGTTGAGTAGCAGAAATGGTGACAAGCAAACAATGACTTGTGCTCTGGCATCCAGGGAATTGTCTTAGTGTCAGGATTGGCGATATTCTTTGACTTCTTTTGTGGACTCTTGCTATAGGCAATTATTGATATATCATATCGATTTTGTTTTTGTTTTTGTTTGTTGAGACAGTTTCACTCTGTTACCCCGGGTTGGAGTGCAGTGGCGCGATCTCAGCTCACTGCAACCTCCACCTCCCGGGTTCAAGCAATTCTCCTGACTCAGGCTCCCGAATAGCTGGGATTACAGATGCCCACCACCATGCCCAGCTAATTTTTTGTATTTTTAGTAGAGACGGGGTTTTGCCATGTTGGCCAGGCTGCTCTCGAACTCCTGACCTCCTGATTTGCCTGCCTTGGCCTCCCAAAGTGCTGGGATTACAGGTGTGAGCCACCATGCCCAGCCTATTATATCGATTTTTATAAAAACCAGAGAAACCTGATTCTCTTTCCCTCTCCAACATGGCTATTGCTAAAATTCAAAATACCTGGGAGAGGTAATGATTAGATGGGGCAGAGAATGAATGGGTACTTCACTCATGCCTCAGAACCCCTGTGAGGCAGGCATAAAATTCTCATGATGATTCTGGAGGAGGCCAAGGCTTGGAGAAGCACAATTCAGCAGTGGTTAGGAACCCAGCCTTGGGGAATGCAAATGAAAGCTTCAGTCAGATACCACTACATCACCGCCAGGATGGCTATACTTCAAAATACTAGCCATGTCAAGCACTGACAGGAATGTGGAGAAATCAGAACACTCAGACTCTGCTGGAAAGAATGTGAAAATGATACAAACAATTTGGAAACAGTTTGACAGTTTCTTAAAACCTTAAACATACACCTACCTTATGACCCAACCATTCCTCTTTTAGGTATTTACCCAAAAGAAAATAAAGCAAATGTCTGTACAAAGGCTGATACCAAACTGTTCATCACAGCTTTATTTGTAAAAACCCCAAACTGGAAACCACCCAAATGTCAATCATCAGGAAAGGGAGAAACAGACTACGGTTAGCCACACAATGGAACACAACTCAATGGTAAAAAGGAACAAATTACCGATGACATGCAGCAACAGGGATGGATCTCAAAATATTGATGTGGAGCTAAAAAAGCTGTTAAAAAAAAAAAAAGTATGTGTTGTATGATCCCATTTACATAATATTCTAGAAAAATGAAAACTATTCCATAGTGACAGGAGCAGATGAGTGTTGCCTGAGGACAGGTTGGGGTGGGTTGGGGACAAGGGGGAGAAATGACAAAGGGGACCCTCCCGCAGGGATGACCTTGAGTGCAGCGATGGCTCCCCTGCCATATATACATGTCAAAATTTACCAAACTGTGTGTTTCAAGCACATGTATTCCATTAATTGCCAATGATGCCTCAATAAAGTTGTATAAAAGAGAAAAAGCTTTGGGAGTCTGAGGCGGGTGGATCACCTGAGGTCAGGAGTTCGAGACCAGCCTGATCAACATGGAGAAACCCCATATTTACTAAAAATACAACAATTAGCCAGGCATGGTGGCACACACCTGTAATCCCAGCTACTCGGGAGGCTGAGGCAGGAGAATTGCTTGAACGTGAGAGGCGGAGGTTGCAGTGAGATGAGATCACGCAATTGCACTACAGCCTCAGCAACAGGGCAAAACTAAAAAAAAAAAAAAGAAGAAAAATAATCAGAAATCTTGACAAATATTCATATCTAGCATTTTTAATAATAACTCCCCTCTCCAACAACTGAACATTAATAATGGGATACCTGAATTGGACGTTTGTGTCCAACCAAAATTCGTATGTTGAAGCCCTAACCTCCAATATAATGATATCTGGAGATAGGCCTTTGGGAGGTAATTGGGATTAGATTAGCCATGAGGTTGGGGCCTTCATGATGGGATTGGTGACCTTATAAGAAGAGGCAGAGAGAGAGATGAAATCCCAAAAGGGCCTGCTGAGCCTGTTGGTAGGAACTCACTTCTTGCCCTGACCTCCAGGTCCCCCCACCTCCCTGCAGGCTGACCTCACCTGTACATTGGACACCTGCCTTCCGTGTTTCTATTTCCAGCTCCTGTGCTGCAGCTGGTGCTGGGCTCCATGCACAGGGACACTGGACCAGCCCAGGGTGGAGGGTGCAAATGTTGACCCAGGCTGATGATCAATTCAGGACATTTCTGATCATGAAGTGAGGCTGACTCAGCACCAGCTGATGCAGGAATTCTGCACCTCAGTCACTTTTTTTTTTCAGTCCAGATAGTTTCACAGCGGCTCTATTAATAAACATGGCAGTGAACACAGCTTAAACAGCTCTGAATCCTTCCCCAGCCCACCTTCTCTTCTTGGAAGTGTGAACTTGGGAGATGGGCTGGGCCTCAGGGTGCAGGATGCCTGGTGGGGCCATCTGAAAAAGGCATGTCCTGCCGGGGAGGACCAGACCACCTGCCCCGCTGCTGGTGTGATGTTCATAACTGCTGGGACAACCAGCATTTTCCTTCCGAGCTAGCCACTGAGCAAACCTGGCGAGTGACTTTCCCATTTCTCATTTGCCTAAAGCTGAGACACAATGCAAATGGAGCAAGGACTAGAATGATTGGTAAAGATTTTAACAGCAAATGAATGGATTATTTCCTATTTCTTAGAGGATAGGGGCATTGGAAGGTAGTCTCAGCATCCCATTGACTTAGTTATAATATATTTCATATAAAATTGTATTTACATCATCTGTTAGGTGCACTCTGTATAGTTTATTTAGAAATATAATTTGGATAGTTGTCATTGTTTTAGCTATTCATTTCATTTATTTATTCCGTAAACATCAAATGCCAATTCTGTGCCTGGAACCTTGCTCAATACTGATGATTCAGTGGTGAGCAAAATGCACACATTCTGCTCTCCCAGGACTAATGTGCCACAGATGTCAATTACACACACACACACACACACACACACACGAAGAGCTATAACATTTACATACACAGAGTTATAACTTGTACATGCACACACACACACACTGACACACGGAGAGTTATAAGCTACAACTTCTGTGAAGGAATAGTCTAGAATGCTGTAAAAGCTTAGAATAGGAGGGCCTGATTTCAGTTGCTGGGAAAGGGTGCTCAGGGAAGGCTTTGCTAAAACAATGACATTTAAGCTGGGATGATAAAGAAGAGTAGGAGGTAGGCAGGGGTGTGGTGTGTGTGTCTGGGAGGGAGGAGTAAGACTCTGTGCATTGAAAGGGAAGAGCCTGCATGACCGACCTGCCAGGCGGGCCCACCTGGCACATCAAGGCACCTAATACGGGACCAAAAGGCTGGTGCTTGGGGCTGGAGTGGGTGCCGCAGAATGAGTTTGGGAAAAGTTTATCCTAGGGGCAGGGGAAATTCAATGAGGGGTCTGAGCAAGAGGGGTAACAGGCTCCCACATCTATCCTAAGATGACTCTTGGAACCCCATGAGGAACGGTCTAGAAGACTACTCGGGAGTCTTGGCAAAAGGCCAGGTGAAAACAGCTAAAGCCATCCTGGTCAGAATGAGACTAGATAGATTTGATCTCTGTTTGGAGATAGAATCAGCTTGACTTGTGAGTGGTTCAGATGGTGGAAGTGGTTGTCAGGGATGGGTTCCAGGTTTCCGGTTTCTGGCTTGATTTTTGTACCTTTGCAGCCTTTCTTGGTCACTGCCTCAGGATGCATCAGCCTCATCTCCTCCCTGGGCTCTGCAGCAGCCTCCTAACCAGACTCGTGCTCTTGACCCCTCCAGCCGCATCCTCCTCGCAACCACAGAGTGAGCTCATGCAGAGCGAGCTTTTATGAACCTAAATCAAATCCTGTACATCTCCAGCCTAATACACTCCCACGTTTTCCTCTTGCATTCAGAATAAGATTATAAATATTTGCCTTTGCGTGGTGGCCATCAGGCTGCAGTCTGGTCTCCCTCCTCCCCAGAACATGGTGGGGTTACCCTTCCCTGATACTGGCAGGCAGGCTGAGCCATGGGACTTGGGGTTAATGAAATGTGGGTGGAGGTGATATGTGTCACTTCAAGGTCAAAGATTTCAGAGACAAAGCATGATTCTCCTTGTTAACCCTCAGTGACCTTAAGGAATGAGCAGGAAAATAACCTTTACTATTTGAAACTGCTGAACCAGGGGGCCTGTTTGTTACTGCCACCTAACCTAGGATTTCCTGACTGATACACACAGATTTCAAGCCAACAAGACCTTGCCTTCCTAACTCTCTGACCTCATCTCCAACTACCCTCCCACCTGCTCTGTGTCCATGCCCAGCTCATTCTCACTTTGTGGCCTTTGCATCTGCTGTTCCCTTTCCTTTGCAAGCTCATCTCTTACCTTTTTGAGGGACCAGCTCCCCTTCGTCGGCAGCCCAAATGTATCTTCCTTAGAGACATCTTCCTAGGTGAGGAATCTAAACACCCTGTAGTGTACCAATACCACTCGGAGAAAACTATTCTATGAGAATCATTGGAAACTTAGAAAAGAGAAGCACATGTTTGTTATCATTTAGTCCAGGGCTTCCCAATACTCTTGTTTGATCATTATCTGAAATTATCTGGTAAATTTGTTCATTCTTCTTTTTTTTTTTTTTTTTTTTTTGAGACAGAGTCTCACTCTGTCACTAGGCTGGAGTGCAGTGGTGCAATCTCGGCTCACTGCAACCTCCACCTCCTGGGTTCAAGCGATCCTCCTGCCTTAGCCTCCCAAGTAGCTGGGACTACAGGTGCCCGCAACCACACACTGCTAATTTTTGGTAGTTTGTTCATTCTTTTATTATCTGTTTAACCTCCACAAAATGTAAATTGTATGAATGTCCCCTAGTTGGTTCTCACTCTCTTTCTGGGAAAAATAAACTATATATGTGTTGAATGAATAAAAGGGAAAAACTGAAGGGAGAGAAGACTGAAGAGACAAGACGAAGCCTGTGGTTTTAAACAAGTTGAGCTTGAGGTTCCCATAGGACAGCCAGGTGGCTGTCACATCAAGAAGGCCATTAGATGTGCAGGTCTGGGTGGGGTGAAATGTGTGAGTCACTGGCCTACAAATGGTATTTGAAACCTTGAAAATAAATGAAATCAACTAGCATACAAGAATGAAGAAAACCTTTTTTGTTTGTTTGTTTGAGGCGGAATCTTGCTCTGTCACACAGGCTGGAGTGCAGTGGCACGATCTCAGCTCACTGTAACCTCCTGCCAGAATCAAGCAATTCTCCTGCCTCAGCCTCCTGAGCAGCTGAGATTACAGGTGCACACAACCACACCTGGCTAATTTGTGTATATTTAGTAGAGACAGGGTTTCACCATATTGGCCAGGCTGGTCTCGAACTCCTGACCTCAAGTGATCCACCCACCTTGGTCTCCTGAAGTGCTGGGATTACAGGTGTGAGCCACTGCACTTGGTCTGAGAAACCTATTTTTTTAGTTAGGGTTCTCCAGAAAGATAGAACTGGTAGGAATTTGGAGAGCTGTTTAGAGAGATATGTGAGAAGGGATGTATGTGAAAGGGATTTATTAGGGAATTAGCTTCTTCAATCATAGAGGCTGAGAAGTCCCATGACAGACTGTCTGCAAGCTGGAGAACAAGGGAAGCTGGTAGCACGGCTCAGTCCATGTCTGATGGCCTTTGCACCAAGGAGGCCAGTAGGTACCTCTCAGCACCTTCAGTCTGAGGCTGAAGGCCCAAGAGCCTGGGGGCCTGCTGGAACCAGTCCCAGAGTCCAAAGGCTGGTGAACCTGAAATTCTGATATCCAAGGGCAAGAGAAGAGGGGTGGTGTCCCAGCTCCAGAAGACAGAGACCAAGAATTAGTCCTTCCTCTGCCTTTTTGTTCCATCTGGGCCATGACTGATTGGATGATACCTGCCCACCCTGCCCTGAAGGCAGATCTTTCCTATTCAATCCACCAACTCAAGGTTAATCTCCTGTGGAAAGCGCCTCACAGACACCCTCGAGGCAGCAATCCCTCAAGTCAAACGCCAAACCACCTGGGAAGCAGAGGCACGGGTTCAGTGCCTAATGAAGCACTGAAAAATAACGCTTAATCAGCTGTCTCATACTCTTTTTTTTTTTTTTTTTTGAGACAGGGTCTCACTCTGTCACCCAGGCTGGAGTCCAGTGCTACAGTCTCGGCTCACTGCAACCTCAGTCTCCAGGTTTCAAGCGATTCTCCTGCCTCAGCCTCCTGAGTAGCTGGAATTACAGGCACACACCACCACGCCCAGCTAATTTTTGTATTTGTAGTAGAGACAGGGTTTCGCCATGTTGGCCAGGCTGGTCTCGAACTCCTGACCTCAGGTGATCCACCCACCTTGGCCTCCCAAAGTGTTGGGATTACAGGCATCAGCCGCCGCGCCCAGCCCCTGTCTGATACTCTTAATGCAGTCCTGTTGACATCGCAGATCAGCCTCACAAGTATTTCTGTCTTAGTCACTTTTGTTAATGCAGTCCTGTTGACATCACAGATCAGCCTCACAAGTATTTCTGCCTTAGTCACTTTTGTGCTGCTATAACAGAATGCCATAGGCTGGATTTATAAGGAACACACATTTATTTCTCACACTTCCAGAGGTTGGGGAGTGGAAGATCAAGGCTGCAGCAGGTCTTGTTGTCTGGTGAGGGCTGCATCCTCCAGAGGGAGGGACGCTGTGTCCTCACCTGGCAGAAGGCAGGAGGGTGAGCAGGCTGAACGCAGAAGGAAGCCGCTTCTGTGAAGCCCTATGTCCCATTCATGAGGGACTCTTTTTTTTTTGAGATGGAGTCTCACACTGTCACCCAGGCTGGAATGCAATGGCACTGTCTCGGCTCACTGCAACCTCCGCCTCCAGAGTTCAAGCAATTCTCCTGCCTTAGCCTCCTAAGTACAGGCGCCTGCCACCACACCCAGCTAATTTTTGTATTTTTAATAGAGACAGTGTTTCACCATGTTGGCCAGGCTGGTCTCGAACTCCTGACCTCAAATGATCTACCCACCTTGGCCTCACAAAGTATCAGGATTACAGGCATCAGCCACTGTGCCTGGCCCTTCTTTAACTTTTTTTTTTTTTTTTAATTTATTTATTATTATTATACTTTAAGTTGTAGGGTACATGTGCATAACGTGCAGGTTTGTTACATATGTATACTTGTGCCATGTTGGTGTGCTGCACCCATCAACTCGTCATTTACATCAGGTATAACTCCCAGTGCAATCCCTCCCCCCTCCCCCCTCCCCATGATAGGCCCCGGTGTGTGATGTTCCCCTTCCTGAGTCCAAGTGATCTCATTGTTCAGTTCCCACCTATGACTATTCACAATAGCAAAGACTTGGAATCAACCCAAATGTCCATCAGTGACAGATTGGATTAAGAAAATGTGGCACATATACACCATGGAATACTAAGCAGCCATAAAAAAGGATGAGTTTGTGTCCTTTGTAGGGACATGGATGCAGCTGGAAACCGTCATTCTTAGCAAACTATCACAAGAACAGAAAACCTTCTTTAACTCTTAAAGGCCCCGCCTTTCAATACCAACACAGGAGGACACATCAGAGGGGACTCATTCAAACCACAGCACCTGCCTTGCCTAGCACTCATTTTCCTCTCTCTTCTTCGTTGCTTTGTCTTCTTGACTGATAATTCTTTGCCAGGTCCTTCGTTCTTAACCTTTCACTCCCCTTTTGCTTTAAGTGTGCCTTTTAGGCACAGAAAATGGCTACACTTTTTGAAAACCTGATTTGTCTTATTTTTCTAACTATGAGATTGAAACAACTCTCTTTCACTCATTCTTGCCGTGTGGTTTCACATTCTCTCTCTCTTTGGGGGCTCACTGTTGTTCCTTTCATTTCTTACCTTTGAGAATTAAGAATATAATATTTAATATATAATTTATGATAGTAATAATATATAATATGAAGTAATAATATAGAATATATGTTAATATTATATTTATTAATATTAAGTACATAATATTTGTTTATTTACATGAATTTTCTCTTGTATTTGAAAGAAGAGACATTCAGTTCTTAATTAGTCTTTAATTTTTGGTTTACAAAGTTGTGTTGACACTTATCGTTTAATTGTCAGAGTTAAAAAAAAAACAAATAGGAAATTGGTCTATGCCTTATCCATGGAAAGAACTGCCATCCCCCCCTTCCTACCCTGATTTTTGTTAATTTGATGTTATAAACCAACAATGTTGTTATAATTCTATTTTTTTCTTATTTGTTGTAGAAATATTCTTTTGTAAAAATAAATTGGCCGCGCACAGTGACTCAGGCCTGTAATCCCAGCACTTTGGGAGCCTGAGGCAGGGGGATCACCTGAGGTCAGGAGTTCCATACCAGCCTGGCCAACATGGTGAAACCCCGTCTCTCTAAAAATACAAAAATTAGCTGGGCGTGGTGGCGGGTACCTGTAATCCTGGCTATTTGGGAGGCTGAGGCAGGAGAATCACTTGAACCAGGGAGGTGGAGGTTGTAGTGAGCCAAGATCACGCCATTGCACTCCAGCCTGGGCAACAAGAGCAAAATTCTGTCTCAAAAAAATAAATAAAATGGCCGGGCGCGGTGGCTCAAGCCTGTAATCCCAGCACTTTGGGAGGCCGAGACGGGCGGATCACGAGGTCAGGAGATCGAGACCATCCTGGACACAGTGAAACCCCGTCTCTACTAAAAATACAAAAACTTAGCCGGGCGTGGTGGCGGCGCCTGTAGTCCCAGCTACTCGGGAGGCTGAGGCAGGAGAATGGCGGGAACCCGGGAGGCGGAGCTTGCAGTGAGCTGAGATCGCGCCGCTCACTCCAGCCTGGGTGACACAGCGAGACTCCGTCTCAAAAAATAAATAAATAAATAAATAAATAAAATAAATTGAGGCCTTTACCACTCATATTAGAAACAGGATATCCGATGATGACGTGCTTCTCCGTCAAACTCCACTAGCAGCCCAGTGGATTTCCTCTCTGTTTTTCAGGTTCCTGGTGGTAGGAGCACGCTTGTGAATTTCTCTCTCGCTCTCTCCTTCTTTTCTGTCTTCTTTCTGTAATGTCACGGCCACTTTTAATGGGACGTTGTGGACGAGTTCCCAGGAACAGCTAGAATGTCAAAACATTGACCTCCGGGGCAGAAGCTTGTTTTCAGTGAGATGGTACAATTGCGATCTTCAAGGAGCATCCTGAGTCCTGGTGCTTCCTGGGAACGTTGTTACAGGCACCATCTTTGGAGTCCAGAAGACTTATTTGCTTTATCAACTTGAACAAGTTACTCTCTGGGCCTCAGTTGCTTCTTCTGCAAAACAGTGCCTCACGGAACCCTTGTGAGAAAGGTGTGATTCTCCATCAGAACTATCTGTAAGGCACGCTCTGCAGGCCAGCGGACAGCAACAGCTTGCCACTGAACTTACCCAGCCTGTGGTCTACCCGAGATCGTTTGACCTGTGTGCATTCTAAATTCTCCCATGAGATCGCTGTAACGTTTATTTGTGCTGGGGTCCGGGATGCCGGAGGAGGTTTCTGGACCCCATTTCTTCTTTCTCCCCAACCTTACGATGATGCTGTGGGCACTGCGCTCCCTCTGGTGGTGAAACTGAACACCTTCGCTATGAGAGCAGCGTCGCTCAAGGCCGAGATGATTGTGATCACGATGTGGGCTCCTCTCTCTGTTCTCCTGCCCTGGCTAGGGATGCGGTCGGCACCCTCCACACTTGGAGATTCTGAAGAATGCAAAAACACTTCGGAGAATGTTCTGATCGCGGAATTTGTTAGGACAGAGTCTTACAAGAACGAATGTGAGGATTTTACATATCTGCATATATCTTTGACCTTAAAACTCTATTAATTTTTCATTGCCCTTTTCCACACTAATTATACTTATCTTTGCAAGGGTATTATACTTCCTTCCAACGGGATTTCTTACTCCCTCAAGTGATTTTGATAATCTTCATAATCCTGTTAAAAATAGCCATAATTCGTTCAAGTATATGAAAGTTGAGTACGAAATTATTATGGCTGGTTGACTCACTGCATTTTAAACCCAAGGATATGGGAAGACTATCTTAACAGAGCCATTTAAAGTTTCAAGATGTGAACTTGAACTTACCCTCGGAAGCTGGGGTTTAAGTTAGACAAAGAATTCTGCTTCGAATGTGCCTGAGCAAGCTCGTGTACGTCTAATTTAAACTTTCTAAAACCAGGATCGAAATCCTGTCGGTGTTATTTGGTTGTAGAAGTTACATTAAATGTTCCCTCTTTTTGTCTCAGTGACGTTTGTGAGGACAAAATAATTAAGATTGTGTCTTTTTTCATGGAATCAACCTAGATGTCCGTCAATGGTGGACTGGATAAAGAAAACATACATACATACTACGGAATACTGTGGAGCCATAAAAAAGAGTGAAATTATGTCCTTTGTGGCAACATAGATGTGGCTACAGGCCGTTATCCTAAATGAAGTAATGCAGAAACAAAAAAAGCAAATGTCACATCTTCTCACTTACAAGTGGGCGCTAAACCTTGGTACACACAAATATAAAGATAAGAACAATAGGCACTGGGGACCCCAAAAGGAGAGAAGGAGGGAGAAAGGGAGGTGGGGGGGAGAAAGGACTGAAAACTTTCTACTGGGTACTACGCTTACTGTGTGGGTGATGGAATCAAGAGAAGCCCAAACATCAGCATCACACTATATATCCTTGAAACAAACCTGCACATGTAACCCCTGAATCTAAAATATAAAACAATTTTAAAACGCTGTGTCTTTAAAGATGTTTTCCACCTGCATCTGAAAGAAGAAAAGACTACGTAACTTTGAATCATACTAAGGAGTAATAGAATCTTAGAGGTGAGCCAGAGATCTCAGAGGTCCTCGTCCACACACCTCCTGATGGAGAGATTCCTTCCATAGCATCCCTGAGGGAGGGTGGGCTGACCTCGACCAAATCCATCAGAATGCTTTTGTTTGCGCGACACATAATGAGACAAAACCAAACCATGTGACTGATCAGTGATGGGAACTCATTGGCTCACTGTCTCCATCTCTATATTGGAGTATGAGAGGGGACTGGCCGAGAAGCCAGTGCAGCAGCCAGCTGTTTGGGTTGCTAGGAGCCCAGGCCACATCTCCCTGGGCCCCAGGAGAGCAAGCTTCCCTCTTTCCCCAGCCCGCCCCTTTCCAGATTGTAACGCTAATGATAAGAACGGGTGTGACAACATGGGCTTCAAACCCCTCGATTTCTTTTTTAAGCAACTCAGACTTTACTCGAGTCCGTAGGAGGAGCACAGACCCACAGCCTGGAGACGCCGTGGAGACACAGGCTCAGGCTGCCCTTTTCTGGAGAAGTCATTTTTTTCTTCATAATATTCTTGCTGTAGCACAAGCTCCTCCCGGGCTCTCCCCGCTGGTTTCCCCTAGACACAGCTCACTCAGCACCCCCACCGTCTGAATGGATGATTATCCCATTGCGTGTGGTTTTCCTCAATTCTGACTTTGTTCTCATAAAGGAGGAGGCCTTGGCCAGGGCGAAGGGGTTTGGGAGGGAGTGAGGCAGCCACGCCCTTGAGCAAGTGTCTTCAGCTCCTGCCTGAGCTCCCTCTAACTGCTCCAAAGAATTCAGAACTGCCTGTTGCCTCTCTCTCACTCCAAAACACTGGTTTCTGTCTCTGCCAAGTCTACCTGAGCTGCAACTTTTTCCCAAAATATAACAATTTAATTCCTCGATGCCTTTCTTCTTGTCAATGTTTATTTTAGGTTCGGGGGTACATGTGCAGGTTTGTTACACAGATAAACTCATGTCACGACCTCCGTTGTACGGATTATTTTATCCCCCAGGAATTCAGCCCAGTACCCACTAGTGATCTTTTCTGCTCTTCTCCCTTCCCCCACCTCCACCCCCAAGTAGACCCCAGTGTCTGTTATTTCCTCTTTTGTGTTCATGAGTTCTTATCATTTAGCTCCTGGATGCCTTTGACTCTTTCTTCCAATCAACCCTTCCCAATGGAAAGCCCAGAGGCCACGAGCTTTGGGCGCTGCGGTCAAGTAGGCCCGTGCCCCCAGGGCCCCCTCTGTGCCTCCCTTGGCCCGTGTTTTTATGGCAGCTGGGGCTGGCCAGCTCTTCCGTCACGTGGGTGCCCCCGGGGAAACAGGGATAGGAGTGTGCTGGCTTATACAAGCGCTGGGGAGCTAGCCACAAATGTCCACTCTATCATCCCCTTCTAGAACATTTCCAGCAATGGGACCCTCACTGCCTTAGAAGGTGCCTGCTTCATGGTTGGTTGCCTTTCATTGGCACAGGCCTGGGAGCCAGGCTGCCTGGGTTAAAATCCCAGCTCCACCAATTGGCAGCCCTATAATATTGGGCAAGTTTCCTAACTGCACTGGCCTCAGCTACCTCCTGTGGCAGGTGGAAGTTACAATTGTTCCACCCCATCACTGCTGTGAGAATCAACGGGAGGACACGCGCAAGGCGCCTGATGTGTTGCACCTGCTCGGTAACCGCTGTCTCTGCTCCCATTTATCCTCCAACACTCCTCCTTCTGCTCTTCAGCCATTCATTCTATTCCTGTGACATGGAGGCCACAGAATCCGTCCACCTGATTCTGTGTTTTCGGCATTTGGGGCAGCTCTCACTGCTTCACAAAGAATTGCCCTTGATTCTTCCCCAGGCCAAACTGACTGCTTCTTCAACTTCTCCTGAGTTTGCCTCACCTCCTCATACTGCCCCTTCTCACTTCCTTGAACCCACCTCTGCCTTCCCTGCTGTGCCCCCACCACACACACAGCATGCCCTCCCCATCCTGTGTACTGACCTTTCTTCCCTGGGCCCTTTCAGTCTGGCATGAGATGTCCTTTCTCCAGATCCTCTCCCCACTGCCCCCCATCATCTCCCTGAGTGACACCTGCTTTCCTCAGCGCCTGATTTAGGTAACACCTCCTCCAGGATCATCTCCCTGAATGACACCTGCTTTCCTCGGCACCTGATTTAGGTAACACCTCCTCCAGGAAAGCTGAATATCTTAAGACTAGTGAGGGCCAGGCCCTCCTCACCCCACTCCCTTCCTGCTTGCCTCTCTCTTCTTTTTTAGACGCTTCCCAAGGCATGAATCAACTCTGTCTGTTGGTCACTATTCCCGGAGTGTAAGCCCCTGGAGGATAGGAGGGCTGTCTTCCTCACCTCCACCCCTCTGTTGTCTAGAAGAGTGTCTAGTATATAGGACAAGCTCAGTAAAGATTTGAAGAATGAAGGAAGGAAGGAAGAAAGGAGCCAGTCCTCACACACTGGATGGGGTCTAACAAATGCAGAGAAAGCATGAATTTACCCTGGTTTGCAAGGTCTGCTCGGCAGGAAGCGAGAAGGACAGAGCACTCAGGTGAGCGGATGGCTAAAAGCTCGTTGCATGCACATATGCACCTCCTACTGTATGCACATGTAGAGAGGCAGGTGGGTCTTTCCCCAATGCCTGCCGCTTGCTATTCTCATTGTGTATAACAGTAAATGGGGGAAGGAAATTTGCAACAACAGGAGTGATAATTGGTGCTGATCGTGTTTTCTACGCTGCAAACCCTACCTGTAAACACACTGGGTGGGTTGTAAGTTTGTAAAACTGTTCAAGAAAAAATCTCAGAGAGGTTTCGGGAAGGGCTTTTAAAAGACAGCATTTGGTCCTAGGAAACATATATAGGCAAACGGGACGACTAAGTAGAACAAAGAGAACGAGAGTGAAGGTGTGAATCCAGGACACAGACGTTTGAAAGTGACAAAGAAATTTATTTAAAACCATCCTATATAAGAGCAGTGTCAACAACATTCTCCCAGGCAAAAACACACAGACGCTCTCTCCGTCTCACACACACATGCAGGATGCAAGATCACTAATACGATATAATTGACTAATAATGAGGATTTTTTTTTACAACCTGTAATGAAATAATATCACGGTACAGACTCATTATAATTCTTCTTCCTGCTTGCATTTCACTTATTTAACTATAATAGAGTAGGGAGAAAAAACCCTCCATTGGTCCCGCGGAAAACAGCTAATAATTGGGAAAAGCTGCCTGAATATTATACAGGTAGATGTGAGTCAGTCACTATGTTTTTATCTTCAGGGATCCAAGAATTTTAGGTTTGTATGTGAGGAGGGAGGGATGGAAATGAGAAGGATGTTTTAAAACTAAATGAAACCATGAGGGGATACTGTCTCTTCTGGATTAAAAAACTTATTTTTTTTTCAGCCAGGCACGGTGGCTCACACCTGTAATCCTAGCACTTTGGGAGGCTGAGGTGGGTGGCTCATTTGAGGTCAGGAGTTCAAGACCAGCCTGGCCAACATGATAAAACCCCATCTCTACTAAAAATACAAAATAAGCCGGGTATGGTGGCAGGTGCCTGTAGTCCCAGCCACTCGGGAGGCTGAGGCAAGAGAATCACTTGAAGTGGGGAGGTGGAGGTTGCAGTGAGCCGAAATTGGGCCATTGCACTCCCGCCTGGGCAACAGAGTGAGACTCTGTCCAAAAAAAAAAACTTATTTTTTTCAACTTGCCTTTTTGGGGGATTCATGAGAGTGTGCGTTGGGGCTTCCTGAAAGAAAACTGGGAGAAAGCTGCAGAAATACATTATAAAGAAGTCAGAAAATATAGACACAAAAAATAACCCCAAAGTACTTAAATCTTATGACTTAAAACATAGCTCACCACCCCCCTTCAGAATGTTTTCCTTCACTCGTAAGAGCACAGACACCTTTTGTTTGTTAGAGATCATCAGGAAAGCTCATTCCATACCCAGTCTTCCGGCCTCACGGGAAACTGACCGTCTTGCGTGTCACTAAATCCGGATCTATTCAGATGAGCTTTTTACGGTGCAATTTCTGATTCTAGTCATAATTACCACACAGCTCTTTCTGGGTGTGTGTAATCCTGTGCCATAGAAAACCTGAGAGCGCTGTAGTTCTCAATTCAACATCGATCCATTTAGCTTTCCAACACCATACAAGCTCATTTATTATCTCAAATTGGTTTTTGCTTAACCAAGTGTTAAAATGAGTTTAGAACCCGCGGGCGCGCACGGGCGGGACAGGTAAGCAGCCCTACTGGGCGGCGCTGCACGCGGGGACAAAGCGGCCCCAGGGGAACCCTGACATCCGCCCCAGGGACACCCCGCCCGGCTCTGGTTCTCGCTCTGCGTTTCTTCTCTTCACCACCAGGGGGCAGGCTCCTAGCGGGATGAAAAGCCTGCGTTGCCTGATACTGCTTGGGTTTGCTGGGCTGGTCCCGCTTCCACACTGGGGATCCTGGAGAAATAGTCTGTGATGACTTTGGCTACTGATTCAGCATTCCAGGCCAAAAAAGCCGTATCTAGAAAGCCACATTCTACTGAACAGCTAGGAAGTGTGGAGGTAGTCTGTCCTTCCTTGCTTCCTTGCTTGCTTGCTTCCTCCCTCCCTCCCTCCCTCCCTCCCTCATTCATTCACTTCTGGGTAGCTCCACACATGTGTTGATGGCCCCACACCTTGCTAGACACTGGGCACCGCCGTGAGTAAGGCATTGACCTCAATCTCCAGGAGCCCCCTGCGAGGGCATGGCTGCCCTCTTGCCGTGATCACGTGAGGTCCATCTCACTGGAGTTTTCCTTCCAGGAAGGTGAGGGTGAGCAAACAGAGGAAAGGGGCTTCTATTACGTTCCAAGCAAATTCCTCATCCTTTCCGGGCACTCTCTGGTCTACACCCCCTGCTGTTCCTGGACCCTGCAGGCCCCTCCTCTCCTGCCTTCCTGCGTGCCATGCCCTCTGCTCCAGACACACCTCCCTGACACCTCACATTTCCTGCTCCTTCCACCCTCTCCAAGGTCATCCTCCTGGCTCTCTGTGGCTGACCCTGGTCAGCACAGCGTGATGACTTAGTCCAAGCTGTAAGAATAGACTCGTCTGCAGGCCTCCTTTGTTTGTCATCCATCACCCTCACAAGAACAGAAATGCCACAGGTGCACAGTCTCTGCTCACCAATGGGCCTCCAGCATCGAGAACGCTCCTTGGCACATAGTAAGTGCTCAGCAAATGCCTGTTGAATAAGATTGTCTTCTGTGTCTCAGGACTGGTGCATAAAGAGAGGCAAAGAGGTAAGGAACAGCCTAGAAAGCATGACGATGTAGTGTGGATGAACCATGGGGACCAGGTGGGGAGAGAGATGCAGGTGAAGGAGAGAACCCAGAGAGAGCCATACCTGGTGAGAGACCCTCAGGCTCCAGGCCCCACACACCAGGACCAGCTGCTCATACAGGTGTGGGCACTTCGTTTCCAAAGCTGCCTGGCCTACTTTCCAGTTTCTATGAACTGACTTTGTAACCCATCTACCGTTTTCTCCCTGACTCGGCTACTTGGAGGACCCATTATCCAACATTCATAGCATTTGACTCTGGCCTCTCCTCTGACTACCCCCTCCCCACCCACAACTGTAAGGCCTGAACCCTGTTATATACCCTTAGTCTCCTGTATTAGACATCATACCTGGGGCATGGCTTCCACAGACCACCATGAAAACTACAAAATGTCAAGAGGATAAAGAGCCTTTCTTGGGGAAGAATCTGCCTGTCCCTGTAGCCCAACCTTATTCACAAAGACGGGACGGGAATATCCAGGAGGGGGCTGATATTTTCAGGTATGTGTGATGAGGACCCATGTGATCAATCTAAAAGATTGACCTCAAAGGCTCTACTTGAGTTGGGTTTCTCTGAGAGATTGTTCTCCACTAAGAGGTGACAGAGACGTCCTCCATCCTTTCTAAGAAAATGTCTGCAAACGATTTGGATGTGATTGAGTCCTTACGCGGTCCCTGACATCCATTTTCTACCATCACATAAAGCCTGGGTGTCCTTGAATGCCTCAAACGCGATGTCTTTGCTTCGTCGAACATTGCCATGTGAAAGCCTCACCTCATGACCTGGGAAACCACTGATCGAACTGAGAATAATGATGCGTGGTGCTCGGCCGACCCTAGCACCAAGGCAGGGGTATTAACAGGAAGCGGGGCCAGGCCTTGATAGGTTATGTTCGTCATTGACCCTCATGTGTGGCTAAGGAAGGTCATTAAAAAATGAGCTGCATCAGCAGAACCAGGGAGAACCCCATTAGACGGTGAGACTTGCATAGCGAGATGAACATCACTGGTACACTTGGGGACAAAACCATTTTTAGACTCCCTGTTATCATGTCTGTCTCTGGCCACTGAGGAATGAGTATAGAAAATAATGGTTTTGACAAAAAGAATCTATCTTTGTAAGAAACTGTTTTGATGTTTGTCATTGTTTATAGCAGTCCTGTGGCTGGGCAAAAGTCCTCAGGGCAAAAGTCTCCAGCATTTGAGACATTAGAAAAGAAAGAAAAACTCAGTTCCTTTTTCTCAGATACTCTAACACACTTAAAATACAGTTTATCTTATAGAATGCTGGAATAAATCATCTAAAATGTAATTAGTTCAGATTTTAGATTTTCCCCCAAATAATGACTTTAGTAAAATCATAACTATTCATACTAATTTAGCATTTATCACGTGCTACCTGATTCACCCAGAAAGCCCGAATGTCATGGAAACTGAGGTCAGGGAAATTGCACTGTCTGCCTGAGAGGGGGTGTTGCTACTGGGCTTACAGGCAAGTCCGTCTGGGCCCAGGCAGTGCTCTCCCCACTGGCCCTGCAGCCTCTTCTGGGGCAGGGCAGCGAGAATTGAAACAGGGCAGAGGCAAGTCCGTCTGGGCCCAGGCAGTGCTCTCCCCACGGGCCCTGCAGCCTCTCCCGGGGCAGGGCAGCGAGAATTGACACAGGGCAGAGGGAATACACGGCAGAGTAGTCTGGCCAGACTAGATTACTTTGAAGAGACGTACTTCAGTTTCACTGATCATCAGCCCCATGTTTGACCTTTTTTAGGTAATTTAATTTTTAATTTTTAAAATTAATTTTTAAATTGACAAAAATTTCATATATTTATGGTGTACAGCATGATGAATTTTAAAAAATTTTAATTGACACAGAATAACTGTACAGGTTGGTTGGGTGCTGTGGCTCACACCTGTGATCCCTACTCTTTGGGAGGCTGAGGAGGGAGGATCGCTTGAGGCTAGGAGTTCAAGACCAGCTTGGTCAACAGGAAAACCCTGTCTCAGCTGGGCATGGTGGCTCACGCCTGTAATCCTAGCACTTTGGGAGGCCAAGGCGGGCGGACCGCTTGAGGCCAGGAGTTCAAGACCAGCCTGGTCAGTATGGTGAAACCCTGTGTCTACTAAAAATACACAAAATTAGCTGGGCGTGGTGGTGCATGCCTGTAGTCCCAGTTACTAGGAAGGGTGAGGCAGGAGAGTCACTTGAACCCAGGAGGCAGAGTTTGCAGTGGGCCGAGATCGCACCACTGCACTCCAGCCTGGCAACAGAGCAAGACTTTGTCTGAAAACAAACAAACAAACAAAACCAGTCTCTACAAAAAAGTCTTTAAAGATTAGTCAGGTGTACTAATGTGCACCTGTAGTCCCGGCTACTCCGGAGGCAAATGGATCCCTTGAGCCCAGGAGTTCAAGCTTGCAGTGAGCTGTGATCATACCACTGCACTCCAGCCAGGGTGACAGAGTGAGATCCTGTCCCTGAAACATCTCTAAACATCTCCACCCCCTAAGAAAAGGATATATTTGTGTGGTAGGATGTGATATTTTAATCTATATATACTCTGTAGAAAAATTAAATCAAAGTAATTAACACATCCATCATTTCACCTACTTATCATTGTTTTGCAATGAGAATGTTTAAAATCAATTTTATTAGTAATTTAAAAATATACAATACATTGTTATTAACTACGGTCACCATGTGGTGTCACAGATCACTAGAGCTTATTCTTCTGGTCTAACTGAAATTTTGTACCTTTTGACCAACATCCTCATCCCACTCCTCAGCCTCTGACAACCACCGTTCTACTCTCTGCTTCTATGAATTCGATTTTTTTTTAGATTCCGCATGTGAGTGAGATCACACAGTATTTGTCTTTCTGTACATGGCTTATTTCACTTAACATAAGTCCTCCAGCTTCATCCGTGTTGTCGCAAATAACAGGATTTCCCTCATTTTTAAGGCTAAGTAGTATTCCGTTGCATATGCATGTGTAACAATTTCTTTATCCATTCATCCCTTGATGAACACTTAGGATTCTGTTTCTTGGCTATTCTGAATAATGTTGGCATGAACATGGGAGTGTAGCTATCTCTTTGACATACTAATTTCATTTTCTTTGAGTCTATACTCAGTGGTGAGATTGCTGGATCATAGTTTTTTGAGGAACCTCCATACTGCTTTCCATAATGGCTATACTAATTTACATTCCCACCAACAGTGTACAATGTGAAAAACAGTGATTCTCTGTTTTTCACATTCTTGCCAACAATTGTTATGTCTTGTCTTTTTGGTAATAGCCATTCTGACAGGGGTGAGGTGACATCTCATTGTGGTTTGTACCTGCATTCCCCTAATGATTAGTGATATTGAGTGTTTTTTATATACCTGGCTATATTTGACTTTTGGTTACAGGAACAGTAGCTGCTTCATTAGTAAGTCCAGGCTACCTGGGTTCAGAACCCAGCTCCATCACTCCCTGGCTGTGATTGCAGATTGGCTATTTTACCTCCCCAACACTCAGTTTTCCCAGCAATAGAATGAGGATGTTCATGGCTATCCTACGATCACCTTTAATCCGGGTAAAGTATGTTATGTAATGCCTGGCACATAACTATCAGTTAACTAATGTTAGCCACTATTATCTAATTCTCTTCAGTAATTATTTTTAGGATGAAGGAGGGCACTAGTTTGAGTCGAATGGTGTCACTCCTCTGGTCAAAGCCATCTGATGCCTTTCCATCTCATTCAGACTGAAAGCCAAAGTCCTAAAAATAATCCACATGGCCACTGCTTGATCCGATCTTTTCTCTTCCCCGTTGGATCTCATCTCCTAATACATATCCTGCACTCACCTGTTCCAGCCACTCACCTGTTCCAGTCTCTGCACTCACCTGCACTCACCTGTTTGAGTCACTGGACCTCTTCAGTGCCCTTGAGCATGCCGGGCCCTCCCTCACCTCTGGCCTCTGCACTTGTTCCCCTGTTCTGGAATGTTCTTCTCCCAGATCGCAAGTGGACTCACTTCCCCACCAACTGCAGGCCTTTCAGCAAATGTTGCCTTCCCTGTGAGTCTTTTCTTGACCATCCTATTTAAAACTGTAACATCTTAACATGCTTCTTAGCTTAGCTCAATTTTTCTTCTTAGAATGTCTTACTGTTTGCCATACTCCGTAATAGTGAGTACTATGGAGTGCTGCCCAGGGGTCTTGAGAACTGAGTTTAGTGTGAAGGTGGCAGAGTGAATTAATTTTCTCTTGCTATGCAACAAATTATCCCCAGAATGTTGCAGCTTAAAACAGCATATATTTATCTCACAGTTTCTGTGGCTCAAGATTTTGGGGGCAGCTTAACCTGGTGGTTCTAGCTCTGGGTCTCTCACGAGGTTTCCATCAAGGCATTGGCCGAGGCTGCAGTAATCTCAACGTTTGAGGATCTGATTTCAAGAAGGCTTACTCACCCAATTTGGCAGCCCTCAGTTTCTTGTTGGCCACTGTCAGGTGAGCTCAGCTCCTTGTTCTGTAGACCTTTCCATAGTGCTGCTTGAGTGTCCTCACAATATGGCAGCTGCCTACCCCTGAGAGAATGACCCCAGACACAGACCAAAACAGAAGCTACCATGTCTTGTATGACCTAGCCTTGGGAGTCCCACACCATCACTTCTGCCATATTCTGTGGGTCACTCCAACCCTGACACAATGTGGAAGGGACGTACAATGGTGTGAATATCAGGAGGCAGCAATCATTGGGTGCCATCTTGGGGACTAGCTACTGTAGAGTCTCTCATCTCATATTAAAAACTCAAACTCAACAAGGGAAAGTGCTGAATCTTTCTGAACCTCTGGCTCCTGCTAAATATTAAATAAGTCCATTAAGTATTAGTACTAATATAGTATTTAATAGTGTTTGTGAGGATTAAATAAAATTATATATATATATATATAATCTCAGAAACATAGCTGGAATATAATAAATGGGCAAAAATGATTAGCTCTTTTTTTAAGTTCATGTTGCAAGTATAAAGGGTTTTACACAGAGAATGACAAGACTGCATTGTTGTCACTCACTCCAGCTGCAGTACTGAGAGTGAATTGGAGAAGTCAACCTAAAAGAGGAAGACCAGGAAGAGGTTCTGGTGACAGGAACCAAGATGGGGACATAAATGGAAGTAGGCAGATGTAAGAGCATTGTTGAAGTCACCTTACATTTATAATAGACAGCTTATGTTATTATTCCTGACGTGTCTGGAATTGATCATTGATTCATCATCTTGGGTACGTGAAATTAGACAACTCAATTTGTCTTTACTTAGAGGAAGGGCATTCTTCTGTTCCACTTTGATGTAGATTTGTTTCTGTAAAGGAGTATGGTAGACTGCACTGTTGTTCACAAGTATTTATCTTCCCATGAGAGGGCTAACAACCCCATTGAGGTGGGGCTTGATCATGTGACTTGCTTTGATCAATGACATATACATGCTTTTGGTCAGTCTTCTTGATCTGCTCCTTCTGCCAAGAAATTGAGAAGGAACTGCTTCCTTAGGCATCTCAGAATGAGGAAGACACGTGGAGTGAAGCCAGAGCACCTCAGTCAACCAACATGTAACTACATGAGAAATAGCCCTTTGTAGCTGTAAGTTATTGTAGTTCCAATGTGAGGGGTTGCTTGTTACATGGTGTAACCTGGTGATAGCTAACTGATACAAGGGGAAACCCTTATTCCCCTAGCTTCCTATTTCCTGTTTCCTCTATTGGTTCAGAAGGAACACCTACAATCTCTCTCTCCCTCTCTCTCTCTCCCTCTCTCTCTCTCATACACACACACATACACAGACCCTTTATATCTTCCCTGAGGAAGGCTCAATGACAAGTGTGGGGGATGGGTCTGGGGAAAGCCTGGCATCTGTGGGTGAGTTGGCCATGGGATAGAGCCACTCCACAGAACCAAGAGCATCAGGAGCTTTAGTTTCTATGCAGTAAACAGACCAGATAGGTTCTATGTGTGCCATACTCAATCAGATCTTTACTCTCTTTATTTCATCTTTTCTGCCTGTGCTTGAAGTATTGGTTGGGATAATAAGGTAGCAAGTTCTAGAATGCAAAAGGGATGTTAGAGTTGTCCAGTATAGCCTTCCTAATCCTAACAGTGCCATACTCTGGCTTCCTGTGTTCATTCTCAGTTTAAAAGCTGGAAAGAGGGTGTTTATTAAATAGCACCCTCTAACAGTTTCCTGAAGATGAAAGCCAAGGTTTATTTTTTTTAAAACATTATTTTTTGTGATTTTCCTAATTTAGGTGTCAAAATGCAAATGAACCTCCTCTGAGTGGTCCTAACCTCCCCTTGGTTAGCCTGCCCATTGATTTGCCTGGCACTGCTCGACAAGCTCCACCGACCTCTGAGTTTTACACGGACAGATGCTATTTACTAACTGAAAACAGCCCAACATGGTGAAATTGCCTTTGAGGACTGGAGATGTGAGTTTGAATCCTGGCCTTGATAGCAACCAGCTGTGAGACCTGGGGCACATCACTGACGATCTCAGAGCCTCAGTTTATACAGCTGCAAATGAGGACGAAGGAAGTCCCTACACCCCTAGCATGGTGTGAATGTCAAGCAAGATGGTGTTTGGCAATGGGCTTGCAGGACACCCAGCACAGTGAAGTGAGTGAACAATGGGCATGGGGACTCTGGAGCATAGAGTTGTAGAGATCCAGATTCAACTGGAGCCTGTTTCCCATAGGCATGCTATTCTAGGCCTGGATTGCTCATCTATAAAGCAAGAATAATAATTATTGGGATAATTCAATGAAATATTCTATGTAAAACCTAGAACACAGTAGATGCTTCACGTTTAATCTCTTCCTTATGACCAGTGAGAAATTAAAATGAACGATATTTGCTGAAATTATGGATGAAAGATGCACAGAATAAGACTAGAAATCATTCTAAAAGAATGAACGATTATAAAGATCAGAAATGGCAAACTACAGCCCACAGGCTACATCCAGCCCACTGCCTGATTTTGTAAATAGCTTTATTGGAACTCAGCCACACTCGTTCACTTACATACCGTCACTGGCTGCTTCCCGTTACAGTGGCGGAGTTGAGTTTTGACAGAGATCATACGGCCCTTGAAGCCTAAAATATTCACTGTCTGTTTGGGGGTGAGGGGCGTGGAGCTTGCTTGCTCTGTTGTGGATGAGTGGAAGAGGAAGGACATACTCTAAGAACTAGGAAGGAGGACTCGGCATTAAGGGGGCAGTGGGAGAGCTGCAATGAGACAGAAGCTTGGACAGGGGCAGAGGAGGGATGGGAGAAAATGCAGGACAGGCAGAATAACAATCTACGAGGCAATGGGGAGCCATGGTAGGCTGTGGAGCAGGGGAGACATGACGTCTGCTGCTGACTCAGTGCAATTATTAGAGGGCTTAGCGCAGATCATCTGTTTCTCAGTCTGATAGAGGGTTTGCATTTCCACGTAAACAGAGCAGATGGAGAGCCTGCAAAGCAATTGCTTGTTTGGAATGGGAGTCGGCTTAAAGAGGAGCAGCTGGGATTTGTTTCCCTATTTGTTGGTGTGGGAGTTGTCTCCCACAAAAGTGTAAGCAATTAAATTGGTAATAGCAAAACTCACAGTTGGCTATAGTGCGGCACTGCCCAGGGTGAACGTCCCAAGCTGGGAGTAGGTGCTCTACCAAAAATGAGCCTTCTCTGATCTAGTGGCTCCTGGAAATGCCACATTAAATCAACCCAAGCAAGTTGGTTTTTGTCCTGCAGGGCTTCTCAGAATCCAGAGTGTACCAATATGTATTTTGATTTTCCGAGAGGGGATACAAGATGCTGTTTCTCTCAGATTTAGTTCACTGTGGATGTGTATGTGTGTGCATGGAAAACAATAACCATCTCATAGAACATTTTTGTTTAAAGAAATGCATTTTGAAACAGCTGGCCCAGAGGCTTTCTAAAGAGCTCAACAAGAACATGCTTGGAAGATTGGGGAGGGTTATCTGTATCCAAAGACATTGCTATTTCTCTGTTCTATTTCACAGACTATGTCAATGCTGCGTATTCTACAGAGCTTTGCAGTTTTCCAAATAATTTATGTACATGTTGATTTCTACATTTGCAAGTGGATTCAGCTTGATTAGCAATTTAAATGGAAATTTTCTGAATACTATGAATTGGCACCTAATTTGCATATCTTGTCAATTATCTGTGGACTTAACTCGTGGCCCTGAAAATATTCTAGCTATAGTCACATGCCAGGAGGCCTGACACTGGGGGATAAAAGTGATCGATGGACATCTTACTTACTTGAATCTGAAGGTCACACAGACTTCCTGAGTGTAAAACAAAGTTGCTAAGACATTTTGTTGCAGTCAGCTTCCATCAGCTCAGGACAGCCCTCCTGGGCAGGGCTCAGACCGAAGCTCCTTTGATACAGCAATGTCCCCATCGGCCCTGCACGTTCTGTGAGCTGTAGCCTCATCACTCTATTTTCTCATCTATTCCATAGATCCACTCAGTGCCTTCTGCCTTTCCCTCGCTGTGATTTGAATATTTAGGCTGTAGATTGGTGCTGGACACAGGCGGGCCCCAGAGATACCACCAGTGCCAAGGTGTCTGGTAAACCAGGGTATTTAAGAAAAAATAGTGTGGGCACTCTTCTTTCTTACAGAAGTGTGTGCTTCTGTGCTCAGGGTTGAGGGCCTCATTAGCTGGCCCCACCCCGATGGTTCCTCTCTTGTTTTTGTGAAGGCAAGTGGGTGAAACCAGAAGGGAGAGGGTGACTCCATCAGCCTGCCCAGGTGTCCACCCTTAGAGCAACGTCGCAGGCACCTGTGCCTCAGCCTCTGCCATCTTGCCAGGTACCGTATTCGGTAAAACCCCTTTGGTTCTGTAGGTAAGCATGGAACCTGCACCCATGCAATCAGCCTGGACCCACCAGGGGCTGTAACTTTATTCACCACGATTTTATCTGTACATATTTGCAGAGCCCAGGGGAACAATGGAGGGGTGGGCACTGCTGGGTCCAAGCTGCATGCTCAGCTCGTGGCTCAGCACCCCAGCCTGGCCGAGGCTGGCTGCATGGCACAAGGTTCAGGGCGGATGTCATAGAGTCTCTAGTTGCAACAAAAAGCTCAGAGTTCCCTGGAAACATGATCGTTTCTTCCAATCCCACCACATCCTTCCAGTTCCTGCAATGAGTTTTTGGTTCTGTGGGTACCTAGCGTTCTGCTTCCACAAACCGCAAGCTGAGACCCAGATCCCACACCAGCCTTGCTCTTCCCACCTCAGGCTCCTCGGCCCCATTGTGGGCCTAACCCCACAAAGCAGAACTGAGGATTGCAGGGCTCTGACCTCGGCTCTGCAAAGCAGCATACAGAAGTGGGTGTGGAGAAGGGAGGAGAGGGGAGTGCAGATGCACCTGCACAGACTCCAGAGATTTCAGCTGCGTGGAGTGCGGTGGGTGACAAAGCACATTGAAAGAAGTTGTATGTTCACACTCCATGTATTTCTCTTAATTATATATAAAATAAACATGTCTATAAAGACATATGTTTGTAATTCTTTTCCACAACTAACATGCATGCACTACTTTGTATTTACAATTTTTTTGTAATATTTGTTTTTGTCTGGCTATATAGGAAAGGAAAACACACCATTCAGACATATGAAGAAGGCACACTCCAGGAGGCCTGTCTCCTTAGACCAAAGGTACAGTGAGGACTTTTCCCTTCTGAAGACATCCTTTGAGAAACTGCCCTGAGAGCATGCACTCAAATGAATGCCATGCGCCAGCCTAGCTGGCAGGTGTGGGGTGTGCTACTAACGTGCTCAGCCCCTTTCATTCCCATGCCTTGCAAGCTTGCACCTGGCCTTATTATAAATCTGCCCGGAGCGTCCTGCAGAATGAGTGGCCATCTTTCCTTCCTCACCAAAGGAGGCTGCTGGGTTGCTGTGGTAACACCGGGGCTGGGAATTGGGGCGATCAGTCTCTATGAAAATGGCCTGGAGGTGGGGCAGAGGGGCAGCGAGATGCCCACACTCTTTTTTCTTAAATGCCCAAACTGGAATGTCCCCCAGGGTGGATCAAATTTTGTAAGCTGGAAGATAGTGCTTTCCTGTTCTATTGACATGTTTCTGCACTTGTGGACTGATTTTACATCTGCCTTTGTCTCTGCTTTAATATTTTCCTCCCTTTCCTCAACTTCCTTCCTTCCTTCCTTCTTTCCTTCCTCCCTGCCTCCCTTCCTCCCTCCCTCCCTCCCTCCCTCCCTCCCTCTCTTCTTTCCTCCTTTTTTCTCTTTCTCTCTTCTTCCTTTCTTTCAGAAGAAAAAGATTGAATTACCATCCTCCCACCCCAGAAAACCCACTGCATCCGTGTTTTAACATTCACATGGGTGTCTGCAAGTTTACAGTCTCCATAATAACGCAGGTGTCTTTGGGATTTTTTTTTTTTTTTTTTTTACTTTTTTATTTCAATAGCATTTTGGATACAAGTCATTTTGGTTACATGGATGAATGATATTGTGAATTCTGAGATTTTAGTACAGCCATCCCCTGAGTAGTGTATATTGTACCCAATATGTGGTGTTTTTTATCCCTCACCCCTCTCCCAACCTCCCCCTTCTGAGACTCCATAGTCCATTATATCACTCTGTGTGCCTCTGTGTCCTCAAATCTTAGCTCCCACTTATAAGTGATGTTAGAAATGTTTGTTTCTTGGTGCCAGAAAGAAATAGTATTTGAACATTAATTTTTTGTACACTCACTAGAAGTTTTGTCATGAGAGTACACTGAACAAAGGAGATGGGGTCATTTATAATCTGATGCGTCCACCTTACTGCTGTGTCCAGTTTCTATTGGCTGGTACGGGACCTCACATTCTGTATTTGCCTGGATTGGCTAGCAACTTAGAACTTTTTAAAAGAGGTAAAGGCAGAGGCGAACAAAAGAAGGAAGAAGCAATTTGTGGAATGTTGTGAAAGGTAAAAATACCTTTAAATAAGGAAGAGGAACAGGCTATGACCTAATGCTTGCTTGGACCAGTATAAGCATGTCAGAGCAAATATTTAAGCTCAATTGTGGGAGCTAAGAACAAAAAGTACATTGATTTTTTATTATGGCTAGCAGGTATTTAAGAATGTTAGTACAGGTCTTTGAATAAATTTTGCTTTTAAGAGAAGTTACTATTTATTTTTAATTAGATGGGGAGGAAAGTCTTTGAAGAGGAACTTCTACTTTAGTTTTTACAGTGAAAACACATGGTATTTGGTTTTCCATTCCTGAGTTACTTTACTTAGAATAATGGCCTCCAGCTCCATCCAAGTTGCTCCAAAAGACATTATTTCATTCCTTTTTATGATTGAGTAGTATTCCATGGTGTATATAAACCACATTTTCTTTAGGCACTCATTGGCCAATGGGAACTTAGGTTGGTTCCATATCTTGGCAATTGTGAATCGTGCTGCTATGTACATGCGTGTGTATGTATCTTTCTCACATAATGACTTCTTTTCCTAGATACTAGATACCCAGTATCACTGGGTACCTAGTATTGATCGCTGGATCGAATGGTAGATTTACTTTTAGTTCTCTAAGGACTCTCCATACTATTTTCCATAGAGGTTGTACTGGTTTACATTTGAAATGGGTTGTTTTCTTGAATAGCCTCGAAACCACAGGTGCTAACACATAAGAGCTGCAACTGTATGTGAACTCTGGGCTGTTAATTGCTCATCAAATTCTTCTAACCCCTTTGGTGTGTGCCAGATCCAAAACATTGTGATGTAGGAGTTTGGGTTGAGGCCTGCAGGACTGAAGCCTATCTGGTTCAGCAGTTCCAGGAGGGGAGGGGAGAAGTTCAAGCCAAACCCACTCCTGGAAAAAGCACAGGAGCCCACATGTGCAAGAACGGGAGGGTGCACGATGAGGGCAGAGAGCCGGTCCTCCCCGTGGGGAGGCACTGCTTATGCCCACGACTCGGCTGGGCATTTTCAAAACATCTTCCTTCCCCCATCCCAGCTCTTCTAGTCTGTAACCCTCTGAGGAAGAAGTCCTAGAAAGTTCCAGTTAATTGAAGAAATGCCCTTTTCACCTCTCTTCAAGGACTATTTCACATACACCCAGAACCTAAGAGTGGAGTTTTGGGTCCTGGGGCTGCTTCAGGCTTCTGAAACCCACTGGCCTTGTACCCAGAATTCCAGGGAACCCTGCAGGCCCATGATGTCCACAAGTGTCAGGGACCCAGAAAACTGTGGAGAAGGCTAAGTTTTGACCCACTTGACCTCCCCACCCAAGCTGGGCCCCTTGAAGCCCAGATGGACCCAGTGCACTTCCAGGGTTGGAGCTCCAGAATATAGAAAAATGCCAAAAGTGGATTACCATGTTTGTAGTATATTCTAAAAGTCTACATGGAACAAATTAATGCTTCTAATGCAAAAAAATTACAATTATTCACATGGTAGTACTGTTGATGAAAAGAGTCAAGCTCTGTAAAATATTTGAAGAGATTTATTCTGAGCCAAATATCAGTGATGAATGGCCTGTGACACACCCTCAGGAGCTCCTGAGAACATGTGCCCAAGATGGTTGGGTTTCAACTTGGTTTTATACATTTTAGGGAGACATAAGACATCAATCAATACATTTAAGATGTACCTTGATTCGGTCCAGAAAGGTGGGACAGCTGGAAGCAGGGGCTTCCAGGTCACTGGTAGATTCAAAGATTTTCTGATTGGCAGTTGGTTGAGTTATTATTTAAAGACCTGGAATCACTAGAAAGAAATGTCTGAGTTATGATAAGGGGTTGTGGAGACCAAGGTTTTCTTATGCAGATAAAGAAGCCTCCAGGAAACAGGCTTCAGAGAGAATAGATTGCAGATATTTCTTATCAGACTTAAAGAGTCTATTCTGTCAGTCTTAAGGTCTGTTTTAATGTTAATGCTGGTCAGTTGTGTCTGCATTGCAAAAAGGAGGAGGAATAATAAGGTATGTCCAAGTCTTCCCTCCCATCATGGCCTGAACTGGTTTTTCAGGTTAACTTTGGAATGCGTCAGCTGAGAGGAGGGGTCTATTCAGATGGTTGGGGGGCTTAGAATTTTATTTTTGGTTTACTGGATAGATGTATTTAAGACCGTGAAACATACTGTTCTTCAGGCAGTGCAATCAAGCCACAAGCTGCATGCATGATGGATAACCCAACCTCTTGTCTCTGGTTCTACAGGTCCTTCCTGGCATTAAGGACTAGGGTCTAGCGGTGAGACCCTGGAAGGCTCCAGACAGAAGGGTCAGCCCCAGGGAAACCAGCCCTTTGCTGATGTCCCTTTCATGATTCCATCCTAGCTTTGACGGCTTAACCTCTCAGTGCTGCATTGTGTGCCTTCCCTTTATATAGAGACACACACACATAGGAATAGATCTCCTAAATTTAAAGTGAATGCCCTGTGAGGCATGGAAGTGATAGCACCTTTCCTACATGGCCACTCTGTCCACAGACACAGAGTACAGCCTCCAGAGTTGCTACTTGCAACTCTAGGTCCCAGGATCCTTCCCTGCAGGCCCTTGCGGTCTGTTCTTGAACAGGGGTCTTGAAGAGGGGTCAGTCCTTGAACAGACAGCCCCTGAGGAATCACTCTAATCAGGCTGTTGGAAAAGTCTGCAACACCTTGGCAGGCTGCCCTCTTTGCCCAGAACCATTCGTATGACCAGTGACACATGAGGAGAGGATGATACTGGCTACAGCATCTCTTTGTCCATTTCAAAGTCACCATTTGTTGTGGTTATTTGAGGGCCCATTGTATTGCTCATGAAGTACAAGAGGATGATCTGCTTCCTAATCCAGTTCCCCCTCTCACCTGTGGCCCTTCCCTCTGCCCTCTGTCCTCCTGCTGCAGAGGACATTTAACATTTTTTGGAAACCTGGCTGCTGACTCTCTTCCTTTGGGGAATTCCCACAGCAGGAGGTCTAGTGGGAGATAGCACCAACCTCTTATTGCAGGACCCTACATATCTGGATGCTGGCTCTGCTCACACCCTGGCAGTTTGGCAGTGTGACCTGGGCTTGGTCAACTAGATGTCCAGTCCCAGGCTTCCCTGCAAACAAGCAAAGGTGCCCCTTCCTCTGGACAGAGGCAGCCTGTGCCAGGGCATAGGGCTTAGATACTGGAATTCAGGCACCAGGAGCAAATGGCACTAAAATCCAGGAGGCAGCAATAGAATCCAGTCCGGTTGGTGGCCTCCAGGTTCCAGTGGCAGCGCTTCCAGTGACAGCATCCACTGGCCAGTGATGATGCACTGTGAACTTGGTCTCCGTGTGAGCTCCTAGCCCTTTGGATCTTGCCAAAGCTCTGTCCAGCCTGAGTGTCCAGCTGCCCTTTGATTCTCTGAGACCTCCCAGTGACTGTCCAGGAAACTCCTCTTCTGTCCAAGATAGAATCAGTTTCTGTCATTTGCGTCCAAACCCTGGCTGGTACCCTCCACTTGGAACAACCAATTCTAGCTCTCTCTTGCTCTGAGGCCTTTGCTGTTCCCTCTGTCACCAGCAGTTTTCCCCCTTCACACCCCAGCCATCCCCAGCATGGCTAATACCACTTGATTCTTTAGGTCTCACCCACATCTGGGTAGGTTACTCCTCCACGTGCTCCCCCTGTGCAGCACAGGCCAGACTCAGGCTGTCATTGCCCAAGCATTTAACTGGCTCCAATGACACCATATGACCTTGAGGTGGGGGCTTATCCTTCATGCATCTTTACTCCTTCTTGCATCTTCAGGGCATAACACATTATTTCCACTTGACCATATGGGCTCCTCTTGCATGCAAAGCTGAACCACCTCAGTCTCCTGCAGGCTCTCTCACAGATGAGCACAAAGACTTTTTTCTACCTTACTCTGTATTTCCTTTTGTAGGAAGGTTTTCACTCCTTGAGTGAAAACAATTTAGGAGGAATGGTTTGGGGCTCTAGTCAGGCTGGTATTTTCCTGAGGTGGGACTGCAGCTTTGTCCCCAGCTGGGAAAAGACAAAAGTGAGGTTTGCCTGCAGCTCTTAGAATACTTATAGCTCTCTCATCATCAGAATTTGCTCAGTTCCTGCCAGGCTGTCCACCGTTGGAGCTAACTCAAGGATTCAACCCACCCCAGGCACAGAAAGCAAATGACAAACGGGATAGAAGGAAAAAAAAGGGAAAAGTAAGCATAAAATACAAAAAAAGACAAAATAGTTTTGTACTAATGTTGGTAATTAATTGGGTTAGTGTTTCAAACTGTTTTGGTAAGTTGTTCAATTTATAACTGGTAGAATTAAAATGCAGAACCCAAGGTCTAAACTACTATGGAATATTACAGCAAACAGAACATCTTGTATATGTTGCAAAAGACAATAAAAACTAGCATTTGGGAAGGCTGAGGTGGGAGGATTGCTTGAACTTAGGAGTTGAGACCACTCTGGGCCATGTAGCAAGACCTTGTCTGTACTAAAAACCAGAAATAATCTGGACATGGTGGTGTGCACCTGTAGTCTCAGCTACTCGGGAGGCTGAGGAAGTACTATCGCTAGAACTTGGGAGATTGATGTTGCAGGGAGCTACAATTGTCCCACTGCACTCCAGCCTGAGTGACAGAGCAAGATCCTGTCTCAAAAAACAAAACAATCCCCCAAGACTGATCAAGTTTTTTAAAAAGAGCAAAACACAAAAATGACATATATAGATCAGAGTTATCTATTATTATAGTAAGTTCCCATGGATTAAATTTTTTTCAAAAGGGCAAACAGATTTTTTTTAATCTAAAGATATTCTGCTTATAAGGCACATCTAAATGACTCATAAAGGTTAAAAATAAAAAATAAGGCAATGATATATTTGGCAGACATAAATGAAAAGGAAGCAGGAATAAAAATGTTCAAAAACAGGCAAAAGAGGATGTAGGAAAAAAGCATTAAAAAGGTCAAAAGACATAATTTTATATTAGTAAAAGATTCAACATAAATAAAAGGGCTTGTGTTCATAGAAATCTTTACATCTAAATAAATCATACAGCAAGTATTTCCAAAGCACAAGGAAAATGTGACTGAAACCAGGTTGTAGTGGAAGCTTTTCATACATAACTGTCACTTTATGGCCAAACAAATAGAAGAAAAACATAAGATTATAATACATTGAAAATTTTAAAATTTCTATGTGTGTAAATGTGACTAAAATTTTTTACCTACAAAGAATATACAAAGAAACATGTATAAAAAGTTGCTATATTCTAGCTACAAAGAGAATTCATTGAATTTCCAAAAGCAGAAATTTCACAGGTCACATTCCCTGATCACTGTGATAATTTCTTCATATAAGGTGAAATTAGCAACAATGGCTAAATTTAACACAAAAAATTATCTACGAAAAGAATTAAACTCATATAATGTCCTATCTAGAAAATACACTGAGAATCCAGAATACCAAAATTATTCTTATCTCTGTTTTTTCTTCCATATGAATTTTGTAGTTATTTTATTAAGTGCTAAAAGGTAATTCCAATAGGGCGATGATGCATTAAACCTAAAAAATTAATTTGGGAAGAATTAACATTTTAAAATGTATTCTTCCCATCCAGTGTTGGATATCTCAGTCTATTTATTTTACCTTTTTTTTTATCTCTCAGTAAAGTTTTGTAGTTTTCTTCATGTAGGTCAATACATTTTACAAAGCTAGCATAATTTCTGTACCAAATGCTGACTAAGACAATGCCAAAATGGAAACTCTACACTCATCACATTTGCAAATACAGAGGCAAAAATCCTAAACAGAATCTTAGCAAAAAGAGTTAAGTAGTATATTAAAACTATAGCATATCTAATCTAAATAGAGTTTATCATGGGAATGTTATCATAGAGAATTTCTATGAACAAGTTAATAGTATCCATTTGTTGTTGCATCATGTGAAAATAGTTGTCTTTTTTTTTTTTTTTTTTTTTTGAGATGGAGTCTCGCTCTGTCGCCCAGGCTGGAGTGTAGTGGCCGGATCTCAGCTCACTGCAAGCTCCGCCTCCCGGGTTCACGCCATTCTCCTGCCTCAGCCTCCCGAGTAGCTGGGACTACACGCGCCTGCCTAGTTTTTTGTATTTTTTAGTAGAGACGGGGTTTCACTGTGTTAGCCAGGATGGTCTCGATCTCCTGACCTTGTGATCCGCCCGTCTCGGCCTCCCAAAGTGCTGGGATTACAGGCTTGAGCTACCACGCCCGGCCAATAGTTGTCATTTTTAAAAGCTAAATTGGGAGAGCAGATTGGGACATCTGGTCATGGGGCACATGACTGTGTTACCTGGTGGTACCTCCAGGAGATGGATAGTAATTCTCTCCAGAGTAACTAAAACAGAGGTGAAAATAAGAGGCCAAATGACTGTCATTCAGAAGCAATCTGCTACATGATAAGACACCAGGAAGAGTTCAGGTTGACATTGTTTGAAATATAAACCCCAAATAAAAAGGCCCAAGAAAGGAGGTTCCAATGCCCAGGTACCAATTAGACATCAAGCCACTTCTGCCTGGGCAATCTGGCACTATCCTCCATCAAGGACACCTTGACGGCCACCTCCAGATGGCTTGAGATCTGACAGGCCCTGCTGATGAACTACCCATTACATTTCTTGTGATTTGATTTTGCAAGCAGCTAGTGACCGAACCTGTGTGGCCACTTGCTGCTTGCAAAATCAAATCACAAGGATAAGGTGTGGTAGAAGGAAAGTGATTTTATTTACCAAAGCTAGTAGTAGGGAAATGGTCTAGGTTTCCACTTGTTAAAAAAAAAAAAAAAAAAAAAAAAAGGATTCAAATTTTGGGGCAGGATACAAGGGTTTACAAAGGGAAGTTTGGCACGAGAGGTACACAGGAAGGGTGAGGTGGTACAGGTCTACAGGACTTGTTCCAATGACTTGAGTTATTGTCCCATCTGGTGGATGGGCTGGCACCATCTTGGGTGCAACTGGGCTGTGAATTAACTGTAGCCTTGAAGAAATCTCTGGGTGTGGGTGGGTGGGGTTATAATTCCATAGGCGCCTGGATTGTTTTAAGATTCAGTCTCTGGAACCTCTAAGCAAATACATAGTTAGATAAGCTAACAGTGCAAGTGGGTGCTTGGCGGAAAGAAGAAGAGTAAAGATTATTATTTCATTACTAGGGAATGAAAATAAGGAATGAGCAAAAAAAATGTGGAAGAAAAAACTTTAAAAATGGAGTACTTGGTTACAACACAACTCCAGCTATGACCTCATGGCCCAGACATTGCAGGCCACCTGATAGCCTAGGGAGGTTCCCGCTGCTGCCCCCGGTGACCTCTCCTCTTGGGAGCCACGGTGATGTTTTGGGTTACTCCGCCTAAAAGCTGGCATTGAAATCGGACGACTCAAAAGAGGGTCACCTCCCTCATCTGATTATTGCTCCTTTTTCTGTGTCCAACACAGATGTTCTAGGCTCACTGCAGGGTGCCTGAACCCTTCCTGATCCAAAGGGCTTCTTCATTGCTCATTTCTGCTATTTTTAGAAAAATCTTCATCAAAGATCAAAGAAGGCATTTCTTTGCCAAGCCCCTAATCATTTATAGGTCTCCTTTTAGACAGTGAAAAATTCAGAATTCCAAGATAATTACCCAGAAGATTGTCAGCAAAGGCCTCTCATTTTCTCTCACTTTGCCATTAGACAGCTTCTGGCTGTTTTCCACACCAGTATCTGAACCCTCTTCTGGGGAGCTGCCATCTGTCCTAGCTCAGGCTACCATAACAAAATACCACAAGCTGGGTGGCTTTAACAATAGACACTTATTTTCTCCCAGTTCTGGGGACCAGAAGTCCTGGATGAAGGTCCAGCGAGGTTGGTGCTTGGAAGGGGCCCTTTTCCTGGCCTATAGACAGCCACCTTCTCACTGTGGCCTCACATGACCGTTCTTCTGTGAGTTCATGGAAAGAAAAAGATCTCTGATGTCTCTTCCACTTTTATAAGGACACTAATCCTGTTGGACCAGGGCCCCAGCCTTGTAAACTCATTTAATCTTGTCTTAGTCCATTCCTGCTGCTATAACAAAATATCCCAGACTGGGTAATTTATAGGTTCTTACAATTCTGGAGGCTGGGAAGTCCCGGATCAAGGTGCTGAAAGATCCAGTGTCTGGTGAGGGCTTAGTCTCTGCTTCCAAGGTGTGGCACCTTGCTGCTGCAACTTCTGGAGGGGAGAACACTGTGTCCTTGCATGGCAAAGGACATGGAAGTGTCAGGCAGCTCTCTGAAGCCTCTTTCATAAGAGCATTGATCCCAGTCATGAGGGCAGAGCCCTCAAGACTTAATCACTTCCCAAAAGACTCTACCCCTTAATACTGCCACATTGGGTATTAGATTCCAACATACGAATTTTGGAGGAACATATACAATTGAATCTTAGCAAATCTTTTTTTCTTTTTAATTTTTTGGTGAAAGAATCTCACTCTGTCACCCAGGCTGGAGTGCAATTACACGATCTCAGCTCACTGCAACCTCTGCCTCCCAGGTTCAAGCAATTCTCCTGCCTCAGCCTTCTGAGTAGCTGAGATTACAGGTGCGTACCACCACACTCGGCTAAGTTTTTGTGGTTTTTTGTAGAGATGGGGTTTCACTATGTTGGCCAGGCTGGTCTTGAACTCCTGACCTCGTGATCCGCCCACCTCAGCCTCCCAAAGTGCTGGGATTACAGGCCTGAGCCACCGTGCCCGGCCTCATAGCAAACCTTAATTACCCCCAAAGGCCCTATCTTTTGCAGGGGAAGAAAAAATTATTGTTCTTCCATCCTTCTAAGTCCTTAGCTAGGGCCCCTGTAACAGAAACTAACAAGAGAAAAACAAACAGCAGTTTATTCCCATGTATATGAGGCATGTGACACATGAGGGTGCCCAGAGACCAGTTGCTCCAGCTTTTGTAGCATCATGAAGCACAGCATGGGGTAGAGAAGGGACGGAACCAAGGAGAGCGGCTTTAGGTTTCCAAGGGCAGGCAACTGAGGGCAAGTCAATAAATCCATGGGAAGCAACTAAAGGGGTAAAGTTGGTTTGCAGATTCATCTGGTGGCATTTCCAGGCTGTTAAGAGTCTAGAGTAGTCTCCAGTAGAGAAGAGTTTATGTTCCATCTTTAGACAGAAAGGGAAAGGATAAAGAGAGCTTTTCCTGCGTTGGCTACTTCTTAATTGCCTTTAGCTCAAAATAATTCTTTGTAAAAAGTTTTTTTTTACATGATCTTTAATTTGAGACAGGGTTGCACTCTGTCACACACGCTGGAGTGCAGTGGCATCATCATGGCTCACTGCAGCCTCAACCTCCCGGACTCAAGCAATTCTCCCGCCACAGCTTCCCAAGTAGCTAGGACTATAGGCGCATGCCACCATGCCTGGCTAATTTTTGTATGTTTTGTAGAGACAGGGTTTCTCCATGTTGCCCAGGCTGGTCTTGAACTCCTACGGTCAAGCAATCCACCTGCCTTTGCCTCCCAAAGTACTGAGATGACAGGCATGAGATTACAGTCAACACGCCCAGTCAAAATAATTCTTGTGTCAAAAAGGCATATTTTTCGGCAATAGATTCTGGTTTCCCTCCTTCAAAATACAGTCACATTAAGGGTTAGGGCTTCAGCATATGAATTTGGGTGGGGGACACAATTCAGATCATAACATCATTGTATTGGTCAGTTGTTACATTGCTGTAAAGAATTACCTGAGACTGAGTAATTTATAAAGAAGAGAGGTTTCACTGTCTCACAGTTCCATCGGCTGTACTGGAAGCATGGCTGGGGAGACCTCAGAAAACACAATAATGGCGGAAGGCAAAGGGGAAGGAGGCACGTCTTACCTGGCAGGAGCAGGAGGAAGTCGGGGGGAGGTGCCACATACTTTGAAACAACCAGATCTCGATCTTGTGAGAACTCACTCACTATCACAGGAACAACAAGGGGGCAGTCCACGTCCATGATCCAATCACCTGTCACCAGGCCCCCTCTCCAATATCAGGGATTACAATTCGACATGAGATTTGGGTGGGGACACAAATTCAAGTCATATCAACTGTCTTTCACTTGTTTCACAAAACTACTCAGACGTGGGGAGACTTACTCCTAGCAAACCTTGGATCAGTAGGTGCAGATAGAGAGAGGTTCATTCAGGGGCAAGTGCTGTGGCCACAGCCTCTCCTCTACTTCCTTGTTATGTATTAGTGCTGGGCCCTGTTTTCTCACAGCCTCACCCACTCAGATACACATCTCTTCTCCATCCTTCAGTGCCCAGCTCTGTGACCCAGGAGGCTGAACTCTAGAGGCTGACTCCCCAGGACGCCCTTGTCCTCTGGCTCCTGAATGGATTCGGTCAATAGAAGCCACTGACTGGAGATCGTGAGAGTCCAGGAGAGAGGCTGGCATGTTTATTCCCCTCTGTCCCCTTGCTGCCTGACTGTGTCGCAGGCTGTGTGCCTCCATGGCTACAGCTCCTACCAACACCCTCCCAGGGCTCCACACCGTCATGGGTTCATCAGCCCTCCTGGCTCTGTTAAGCACTGAATAGTCCCTTCACCCACTATCCACCTTGTTCCTGTGGGCTGAGGCCATGTTCAGAGGTGGGGGATCTCAGGAGACCCATCTGGGGGCTTTACCATCTTCTTAGGGGCCCTGGTATGCTCAAAATTGCAACAGCAGCTGGTCAGCATTTGCAAGCCTGGCACTAGAGAAGGAGGGCATCAGAATTTTTATGCCTCCAGCTTCATGGTTCCAGCCTGGGGCCCAGGTACACTCTCTCTAGCCAGCACAAGCAGAGCCTCCCTCTCGTGCATAGCAACCTCATAGCAACATTTCTGTAGGAAGCTCCATTCACAGTGTCTGATCACGTACATAAGACAATTTCTTTGAACGAGAAATCCATTTTTTCAGGAATATAAGCACTATCCTTTCCCCTTCCTTCTCTTTTTCTTCCTTGACTCTTTTCTTTTGGGTTATAATTAAATTCTGTCATCTTCAGCGTTTCAGCCTTTCTCTGACATCTATTTGTATAGCTCTTGAGAGCACCAATGAATGGAAGGAAGACCTAAAACCCAGTAACATACGTCTCTGTCCCTGTAATTATGATCACTCCAGCATCTGGACCTCTCGGTCAGTCTTTCAAGGAGGTTAAAAACAACCTGTAAGTCTGAGGACACATTTCATTTGCCTGCAACAGCTCCAGCAGCTGCTACGTGCTTCCTCCCAGCTGTCATAACAACAGGGCATCTGTTGACAAGGAGACGGAGCGGAGATCCTGAAGACACTGACTGCCCATCCCTGAGACATCCATAAAATACCTTCTTCTCTCTTTTTTTTTTTTTTTTTGGTCTAATATTTTAATTTATTTTAAGATCCACACTTATTTATTTCTATTCATAAGCTAAAATGACCACGCTAATTTATGTAAGTCTTCATTCCTTATTTGCCAGCTGCAGAGTCCAGCTACAGGGTCCCCTCCTACATGCCAGAAATGGTATTTAATCAGAACCCCTTTGAGAATCCAAAGAAAGATGCAGATCCTCTCTCCAGGAAAATGAGCACATAAAACTGAATTTCTATCTCCGGGCTTCAAGGAACCAGAATAAGGTTTATCCATGGGACACCTAAGGCCCGATCTTCTCAAGAGGGAGTTAGAATCCCCTGCATCAGAATCTCCTGAGGTGCTGGTTAAAACATGCATGTTCAGCTGGTCATGGTGGCTCATGTCTGTAACCCCAGCACTTTGGGAGGCTGAGGCAGGCAGATCACCTGAGGTCAGGAGTTCGAGATGAGCCTGGCCAACAATGTGAAACCCATCTCTACTAAAGATACAAAAATTAGCCAGGTGTGGTGGCAGGCGTGTGTAATCCCAGTCACCTGGGAGGCTGAGGCAGGAGAATTGTTTGAACCTGGGAGGTGGAGGATGCAGTGAGTTGAGATTGTGCCACTGCACTCCAGCCTGGGTGACAGAACGAGATGCTGTCTCCAAAAAAAGAAAAAAATCAAAAACCACTCGTTCCCAAAACCGATGGAAAATGTATTAAATCAGAATCATCAGGGATGAAAGCCAGGAATCTGCATGTTTACCAAGTATCTGGCAATCTTCAGTCATAGTGAACTTTAAGGATTGGTAGGGACCCTTCCAACCCTGATCCCTAAACTAATCTCATTATTTCTAAAATGATTCAAATGGCTTGCTCTCAGCTCCTCTCTATAGGCCAATAGTATGTTTCACCAGTCAATACATTCATGATCTATTGTTGTGACCACAGTTCATAAACAAATTCGGATCAGTTAACACCTCCTCTTCCCTGAATGTTCCCCAAACCAATTACTTTAGTGTATTTGAATGTCAGCTTATTTATGAGGGTTTTGCTGTTAAAAAGTAACATAACATTTGGACAGTTTTCCTTGGAGCAGCTTTCGTATTCAAGTTACAAGAATAAAAAATGACAAGTCATAAATTTCCCACCTAAGAAAACCTACCAAGACCTCAGTTGTCTTGTTTTCATTAACGTCAAATACTATTGCCTTCTAAAGCATAGCCATTCCACTGCAAAAAGTAGTGTTTATAAATTCAGTGAAAATGTTTAACCAGAATATTTACGAATAGGAAAAACACACTGAAACAGGACTCCTTGGATTTTTTTCACTGACTATCCTAGTGGCAGAGGAGAGTAAGCACATGCCCGTGCGACTCGAGATCACAGTCCCAAGGTGCTGTTACAAGTAGGAAATGTCTTTGAAATGTTGTTTTTCGCCATAATAATTAGTGCAAATTTTGTATTCCCCAGTATAATTTATCTGTACTAAAAAATCACGTGTTTTTCTCTTCCTCAAACTTTCAAGTAAAACTGATGCTCCATGAAGACGCTTCACATTTATTCAGACTTCCTATGCTTCTAAACAGACTTCCTATATGCTGGTGTAAGAAGCCTGACCCTAAATCCTTTCTATTTATGTGTGCCATAGACTGAAGGTCTGTGTCCCTGCAACCTTCATATATAGAAATCCCCATCTCCAATGTGATGGTCTTAGGAGGTGAGACCTTTCTGTGGGCACAGAATCCTCACGCATGGGTGTGGTGCTCTTATCGAAGAGATTCCAGGCCGGGCGCGGTGGCTCACGCCTGTAATCCCAGCACTTTGGGAGACTAAGGTGGGCAGATCGCTTGAGGCGGGAGTTCCAGATCAGTCTGGCCAACATGGTGAAACCTCATCTCTAAGTAAAAATACAAAAATTAGCCAGGTGTGGCAGTGCACGCCTGTCATTCCAATCACTTGGGAGGCTGAGGCACGAGAATTGCTTGAACCTAGGAGGCAGAGGTTGCAGTGAGTTGAGATCACACCACTGCACTGGAGCCTGGACGACAGAGTGAGATTCTGTCTAAAATAAAAACAAAAAAACATTTCCCAGACAGCTGCCTTGCCCCTTCCACCATCTGAGGGCATGGCCAGAAGGCCTCCTCTGTGAACCAGAAAACAGGCCTTCACCAGACACCAGATTTGCCTGTGGTTTAACCTTGGACTTCTCAGCCTCCAGAGAACTGCAAGAAATAACTGTCTGTTGTTTACACGCCACCCAGTCTATTGTATTGTGCTGTCGCTGCCTGAACAGAATAAGATAATGTCCATTTTAAGATGTAATTCTCTACGTTCCTCCTCCTTACCTGTTTACCAGCATACTTATTTTCAGCTAAATTCTGGCCTGAACAATAACCTGGACTTATAGGTCACTGCTGACTATGTTCTTAACTGATTAAGCCCCAGACAGGCAAGGCTCTGCTGCCTTTAGGCTCTAGGTAGCCCCAGCTCTGCAAACAGAGCCAGACACAGAGTTTGTGCTCAGTAAATGCTTTCTGATGAACAACAAAACAAATAAATGAATAAATGAATTGTCAATTCACTTTTTTTTTTTTTCCATGAGATGGAATCTCACTCTGTTGCCTAGGCTGGAGTGCAGTGGTACCATCTTGGCTCACTGCAACCTCCGCCTCCCGGGTTCAAGTGATTCTCCTGCCTCAGTCTCCCAAGTAGCTAGGATTACAGGCATGCACCACCACATGTGGCTAATTTTTTGTATTTTTATTAGAGACAGGGTTTCATCATGTTGGCTGGTCTCGAACTCCTGACCTCAAGTGATCCGCCCGCCTTGGCCTCCCAAAGTGCTGGGACTGCAGGCATGAGCCACCGCGTCCAGCCACCAATTCACTTTCAAACCATGTGAGGGCTGACTTATACTTGTCTTCCAACTCAACATGATTCCGAGCCTTTGTTTTTTTTTCTTTTTTTTTTTTTTGAGACTGAGTCTGGCTCTGTCGCCCAGGCTGGAGTGCGGTGGCCGGATCTCAGCTCACTGCAAGCTCCGCCTCCCGGGTTCACGCCATTCTCCTGCCTCAGCCTCCCACAGGCGCCCGCCACCTCGCCCGGCTAGATTTTTTTTTTTTTTTTTTTTTGTATTTTTTAGTAGAGACGGGGTTTCACCGTGTTAGCCAGGATGGTCTCGATCTCCTGACCTCGTGATCCGCCCGTCTCGGCCTCCCAAAGTGCTGGGATTACAGGCTTGAGCCACCGCGCCCGGCCCGGAGCCTTTGTTTTAAAAGGACCTGGAAGAAGACATGAACTCTGGCATTGTGCGATGAAGCTTTGCATTTTCATGTCTCGTAGTCCCCTCTATTTCATTCATAGCATAGACAGCCACCACCTTCTGTTCTCTCACTTACAATTTCTCAGGCAGCCAGTTGTAGAATCTATAAACATTTCTCTCACAGATAAGCCATATTCTTCATGCACATCATGAATTTCTATCCAAGCTGACCTCTTGTATACTCCAGGGTGCAGCTGGTGCCGAATGCAGAATGACTGTTGATGATCCATTCACTAGTGATATTTCTAGAGGAACTGGAAGGTATTTGATGGATTCTCATGAGCCCTGTGTCTTGGACACTGCTTGTTAACATAAAGGAAAACAGCTGATATTGTTCACCTGTATGTCCTCCCGATACTGGGTAAGCGTATTTTCACTTCAATTCTTCCTTCAAGCCCCTTGTGGGGAGGATTCTAGATGAAGATGATATATGATCCTTACCTGCCAGGCATTTGTGGTCTCCTAGGTGAGCCCGCCTGAACAAGAAAAATGACATACTTGAAGAATATCAGCTGTATATACATGATAAGAGAAGAATTTTCTCTCCTTCAGTCTCACAGTGGACACATTCAGAGTGGTACTTCTCACCATGGTGCAGACATTTTGAGTCTCAGTGCTTCTGCTTTTCCTGACTTCTGGTGTCAAGGGCGTCCCTTCTGCACCCTCATCGCCACCAGATGATACTCCCTTTCCTCTTTCCTCTCTGTATTATCAGTTCTTTTTTTGTACGTCAGTTGGAATCCTCCTTTCTCCCCCCTCTTTTCTAGACTACTACACTCTCTTAATTCATTTTTATTTCTCAGAAAAAAATTCGCAATCTGTTTGATATGAAGGAAACAGATTGTACGCAAGAAATTGTGCAAAGTAAGGTGTCAGGAAAGCGTAGCGCTGAGGTATTTTTGGATAATAGTAATAATAGTAGCAAACATTTATTGAGTGCTGAGGCTGGGTCAGGTGCTCCTCCGAGTACTCTGCCTGGATTAATTCATGTGATTCTCAAAAGGGCCACATAAGGTAGACTTTATTGTAATACCAATGTTTTAATGTTACATTTGAGGAAACTGAGGCATGGAGAAGAATAATTCAGTCCTGTTCAGGGCAGAGGGAGCCCCTCCCTTATTACAGATATGAAGCCCAGTCTACCTTCACCTGTCCATAAGCATGCGAATCCCCTGAGGCTTCTCGCAAGGCCCCTCCGCAGTCCGCCCACCCTCCCACCTCTCATGGCTACAGTGCCTCGTGGATAGTTTGTTCACTGAATCTTCACAGCACCTACAGAACGCTGGAATAATTGTGCATTTCTTATACACAAGAAAAATGAGGCTGAGGCCCGTTAGGAAAGTTCTCCATGATCGTAAACCAGCAGGTAGAAATCCAGGATTTCCACTTAGATCTGACTCCAGAACCTATGCTCTCAGCTACTCAGGGATTGATGTGTATATGCATGTTTGTGTGTACACATGTGCTTATGTGCTCATATGTGCACATGCATGTTTATAACTCTAGCACAGTGCTACAAGTGAATGCAATGTCTGGTCATCAGTAATCTGTGATCCGAGCAGCACTGACGTGCTGGAATGTTCCCTGGAATTCAGCCATCCTTATGAATTGCTGACCTGCAGAGATTTCATCCATTAAAGAGGAAAAAAAAAAAAAAAAAGAAAAGCCAGCCCATGTCTCTTCTCAAATGCTCAGGTTGGGTTTGCGATGGGATTGTGATTCTTAGGCAGTAGGTAGAAAGCAGTAGGTTTTTATATTATTTCAAAAGGGTACAAGTTCTAACATTTAAGGCTTAATTTTTCAAAACATGTTAACCGTCTGCTAATGTGAATGTTTAAATTTTTCAGCATCCTGAGTTTTAATTATAACAGTAATAAATTATCATTGTAAAAACTTTTAGAGTTTTGAAAATTTAAACATAAATGCTAAAAGCGTTGTCACATATAAAAATGTTAGAAAAATAAGCTCCCTAGGTTTTTTAGTCCCTCTGGGCAGCTTTGTGTCTTGTCTATCATGATCCCAAATCTCTCTTCTGCCTATTCCATGTTCCAGCTTAGAGAATAAGACTTTTCATGTTTAAAGCAACCTAATTTTCCTAGGTGAGCATTACTGAAACTAGTAGTGAGATTCCATTGGAATGGAGGGGTCAACCCGGCGTGGTGGCTCACACCTGTAATCCCAACACTTTGGGAGGCCAAGGCAGGCGGATCACCTGAGGTCGGGAGTTCAAGACCAGACTGACAAACATGGAGAAACCCCGTCTCTACTAAAAATAGAAAATTATCCCGGCATGGTGGCACATGCCTGTAATCCCAGCTGTTTGGGAGGCTGAGGCAGGAGAATCACTTGAACGTGGGAGGCGGAAGTTGCAGTGAGCCAAGATCTTGCCATTGCCCTCCAGCCTGGGCAACAAGAGTGAAACTCTGTCTCAAAAAAAAAAAAAAAAAAAAAAAAAAAAGTAGGGGTCTTTCGTCACACCTAATCTACTCAGGCCCAGGGATTGCCTAAGAGGTCTTGGCATGAAGAGATATTTTACTGGAGAAGTTTTCACTGGCCTTCGAGTCACTCACTTCATCCCTACACATCTCTGAGGAAGATGGTTATGTTGGGGGTCCCCAGGACCACCCCCAGGCTGATGATTTGCTGGGAGGACTCACGGGACTCAGCATACAGTCGTACTCACAGCAAAAAGAGGCTCACGGAGGAAGTCCAGAGGAAGCCAGGTGCAAGCTTCCAGAGTTCTGTCTCAGCAGAGTCATCTAGGAAGTGCTCGACTGCCCCGGTAATGAGTTGTGACACGTGTGCAAGCTTTTCTACCAGGGACGCTCACTAGAGACTCAGAGCCCAGGGTTTTTACTGGGTCAGCCAGCTTGACACCTCTGCCTGGCACACTCACATTCCAGACTCCCAGAAGGAAAGCCAGTGCTCAACATAAACCCTATTGTTCGTAGAAACCGTGTAGGCACAGTGAGCCCTCTGACCAGCTTAGGGAGTGGTGGGAAGCCTCCCCAAACCGAAGGTCCCAGACACCAGCCAAGCGCTCTCTTTCAAGCACAGGACAGCCGCCTCAGGCCTGTGGTGCTATCTCTCTTCTGCACAATGCCATGGCTGCCTCGGCCCCTGGCCAGGAGTTTGGGCCTATGAGAGACCCAGGAAAGGGCCATAGAGCCTGCATGGGACCTCCCAGTGAGGCAGCGCCACCTGGAGGAACTGGGAACACAGCCCCCAATCCCTCAGACGGGGCCTTGAGGGTGTGGGGCGCAGCTGATGCCCATCCCTGGCTCAGCAACACAACCCCTTTACACACCTACACACCACACACACATACACCACATCACAAACACCACACTCTACACACCACACCAAACACACACATACACACCACACCACACACACACACCGCATACCACATCACACACACATACCACATCCCACACACATACCACATCCCACACACATACATCACATCACATATACCACACCCCACACACATACACCACATCACAAACACCACACTCTACACACCACACCACACCACACACACACATACCACATCCCACACACATACACTACATCACATATACCACACCCTACACACATACACATCACACACACTACACCACACACATACAGACAACACACACTACCCCACACACCACACATACACCACACTACACACACACCACACCTAGCGCCTACCACACACAGAAACACACCCCACACACACACTACCTCACACACACACCACACCCCCCACACACACACCACATCACACACGCCACACCCCACGCACCACACCACACACATACAGACCGCACACACACTACACCACACACACCACACATACACCACACTACACACATACCACACGCACCACCTACCACACACAGAAACACACACACAAACACACTACCTCACACACACCTCACACCCCACACACATACACTACATCACACACACCACGCCCCACACACCATATCACACACACCACACCACCCCCACACAAACACCACACCACACACACACCACCCACATACACACTACACCACATACCACACCACACACACACCACCTACCACATGCATACACACTACACCACACACACCACACCGCACACACACCACCCACATACACACTACACCACCTACACCACCTACCACATGCATACACACCACACCACACACCACACCACACACACACACCACCCCCACCACCTGCCACACACATACCACACCGCACTACACACACACCACATGCACACACTGTGCCACGCCACACATACGGACACCACACCATACACACACCACACACATCACCTACCACACACACAAACACACCACACTATACATACCCCACACTACACATACACCACATGCACCACCTACCACACACACAAATGCACCACATCACACACACATCACACATACACAGTGCACCACATACAGACCACACCGCACACACACCACCCATCACACATAAACACCACACACATACATCAAACCCCCCTCATACATACTACGCCACAAACATTCACACCATACCCCCAACACACGTACATACCACACCACATACACTGCACCACACATACACAGCACACTCCACACACACATACACACTACACCACACACACACACATACCACCACCACACACACACAAACACACCACTGAGCATGGCATTACATTAGTTTCCTGGAATTCAACCATTCTTATGAATTGGTTGAATACACACCACACTACACACACACACCACACACCACCTACCACACACATGCACACCACATACACACTCACCACACACACACCACAAACATACATACCACATCACACACACATATACTACACCACACACACCACATGCACACACCACAGCACACATATCACATACCACACACACACCATACACACACCACACTACACACACATCACACGCACCACCTACCACACACACACCAACACACCACATCTCACACACACACACCACACCACACACACACTGCGCGCACTACCTAGCCCACACACAATGCCCACCTAGCCACACACACTACCTACCACAAACACAAACACACCACACCACACAGCACATGCCACACCACACATACACATCAAACCACATCACACATACACACTGCATCACACATTCACTCCCTTACACACCACACACATACCATACTACACACCACACCACACACACCATACACACATCTCACTTCATATGTTGCCTTAAAAGTTAAAGGCAGAAGAAACACATTATTTTACCCCTGTGGGGTACTGACTTTAAATTGCTAAGCAAGGTAACTACTGTAACAAAACAATCATTTTTATAGTCATTTAATTATACTTAGGACTTCAGAGGTCAGAGGTAGATGATCTTTTGCAGGTTTCAGGAGATAAAATCAGGGCTCTCATAAAAAAGGCATTTGAATATACCTGTCCAATATGCACCAATTTCACTTATCTATGGAACATGAACTAAATAGATTCCAGAAATACGCTCAGTCTCCCATCGAAAGTGGACAGTACAACTCCTTATTCTCTCTTAAACTCAGGAAATATATTTTTAGATAAATCTGCAGATAACCATTTATTGAAATAATTACAAGCCAGAAAAGTGACCTCTACCACACTGGTAAAGGGTTATTTTAGGGACTTACATGCAAAATAAGCATGCATAGAACTAAGATGATCAGTATGGCCTGATGTGACAAGAGAAAATGACGAGAGCTGATGCTGTGGAGTGTTTGCTCTTCTCTAGGGGTGGGGCTGAGTCCTGAAATGCCCAGGCTCCGACAGCTGTCCCTGCAGCCTCGTGAGTGAGGCACTGTGATTATCTCCACGTCACAGATGGGGAGACTGCAGCTAGCGCGGCTGGCCCTCACCCCACAGCATATCGCTGAGTGGAATTAGGGCCCACATCTCACTGACTCCGGGAGCATTGCTATGAAAACCTAAGCTGAACGCTCTTCCCAGAGAAGTATGAGTCACCAATAAAATACAAAATATTTCCCCACTCCTATGTCTTCCAAGTAAGTGAATAAAGCATTTAGTTGTGACAGATATTTGAATTTTTGGGGGACAAATTTTTTTGATGAAATGTCACTCAAACAATTACAAATATTGTTCATTCAAGAGTCTGTACTCAAATACCAACTGGTGCTGTTTTTGAGCAGGGAAAGGCTTTAGGGAAGCTTCCTCAATAATGACTCAGTGCTGTAATTACAGGTTGACGTAGCTGAGACACTGTTCTCCATTGATTTCTGCTGCTTCTCCATTGCCGTTACCTAGTTACCCAGACCACCATGGGGCTAGACTCTGGACCATCTGGAACTTTCCAGCTGCGCTTTGGTCCAAGAAGTCCATCTAACCCACTGTGTGCAGCTGCGTCTCCACCTGGGCACACTCAACAGGGGCTTCTGGAAGGACCCATCAGGCCTGGGAAGTAAGAGCAGAAGCCTGGGACCCCAGTGGCCACCCTGCTAATGACTCACTCCCCTGGCTGGCTACTTGCTTCCAATGGGCCTTTTTAGCTAAGCTTAAATCTAAAAATCCTGGTTAAGATTTATCCAATTATATTAGAAAGTTTTGTCCTAAGGCTTTTTAAAGATGGTCTGAGAAAAAAGTGGGGGTTCAAGACCTCCTTCAAATGGTGTTTGTTGCTCCTTCTCACCCTGGCTGTGCCTCCATATGTCTTAGGAACCAGGGCGGTACAAGGGGCTGGAACCAGGGCAGTCTCTGCTGCCACTCCCTAGGGCTGGGCAAGATGCAGGCAGGATGGCACCACAGGTGACATCCTCCCAAGCATCCCCAGTGATTCTGAGGCAGGTGAGAGGGTGTGCCATCAGGAACCCCAGAGAAAGGGGTCTGGGAAATCGTTCTTTGTAGGTTGGGATGCTCCTGATTTGTATCCACTGAACTCACTGAGCTATTGCAACTTTGTAGATGAGGTCAATGGTCCAAATGCTGGTCTTCTGCTCCCTGCTTCACCCTGGCCATCCTAGCTCAGGGAGTCACATCTTCCCTTCAGCTCAGGGGAGGGGCCCTGTTCATCTCTGTCCTCTGTGCAGTGGATAATTCTTACTGAGCATTACAGGTAATGTTTTGTGGGTTCCATCTTTGTCCCCTATCTGGGTTTTATATTTTGGGAATTTTCTTCTCTACCATCATTTAGGCAACTTGGAGTTGATTTTGTGCATTACCATAAACTGTGATGTTCTAGTTAACAACTAATTTCCAATTTTGTAATGTTCACATTCAAATTACATTACAATTAGCCATTCTATAGCACTCTTAAATTGAAGTTATTATTGCAGGTATTGTGGGTTAAAGTAGGTTGCAAGTGGGAGCCTCTGATGGGCCAACCCCCCCCCTTACCACACCCACCTTAAAGGCCAAGGTCCCATAGTGTCCGGCCGTACCTGGCTGAATCCTTCATGTCAGCCAGTCACCCTTGATGCTGCCTGGGGGGAGAGGACATGGACAGTTACTGAGTGGTCTCCTTGGTCCAAGAGGCAGCAGGGCTCCCACCACCTGTGGGCCCAGATGATACCATCAAGCTCATTCCCAACCAAATGCAGAGAAATGGGCTTATTCTCTCCTAAAGCTGGAGGCTGTGTCCTTAGATATTCTATTAAAAGGCGTGTGGCAGGGCTTCACCAGCCTCCCACTTCTCTGCTGGGTTCTGGTTGTGAGAATGAGTCAATGGTAGTGAAGGAGGTAAGAAGAGGAATAGGGGGAGGAACAGTGACTCAGTAGGGGCTAAGGTGAGATCAGTTGGAATGGTCTAGGGATATCCATGGGACAACCCAATGGAAACATGAACAGGGATTTGGATACAGTTCAAAGCACAGGAGAAGCAAATATCTGGGGAAAAGAATCCACTGGAAACTCAACAACAACAACAAAAACAAACAACCAGATTTAAAAAGGGACAAGGGACTTGAATAGAGATTTCTCCAAAGAAAACATCCAAATGGCCAATGAGTGCAAGAAGAGATGTTAAACATCACTGATCACTACTGAAATGCAAATCAAAACCACAATGAGATACAATCTCACACCCATCAGGATGGCTAGAATTAAAAAAAAAAAAAAAAGCATAACAAATGCTGGTGATCGCACAGAGAAATTGGAAACTTGTGCACTTCTGGTGGGATTGTAATGGTGCAGCTGCTATGGAAAACAGCATGGCAGTTCCTACAAAACTTAAACACAAAAATACAACATGACCCAGTGAAGGGGTGGCCTGCCCCTCCACACCTGTGGGCGTTTCTCGTTAGGTGTAACGAGAGACTTGAGAAAAGAAATGAGACACAGAGACAAAGTATAGAGAAAGAAAAAGTGGGCCCAGGGGACTGGCGCTCAGCATACAGAGGACCCACGCCGGCACCGGTCTCTGAGTTCCCTTAGTATTTATTAATAATTATCTTTACCATCTTAGAAAAAGGGAATTGACAGGATAATAGGATCATCGTAGGGAGAAGGTCAGCAGTAAGACATATGAATAAAGATCTTTGTGACATGAATAAGTTTAAGGAAAAGTGCTGTGCCTTGATATGCATTTGCAAATATCTCCATAAACCTTTTTAGTGCATAAGGAGCAGCATTGCACTAGCAAGTCCCACCTTTCACCCTAAGGTGGTTTTCTCCTTTCTCAGTAAACCGAACATACAATCCGGTTTTACACCGAGATGTTCCATTGCCCAGGGATGGGCAGGAGACAGATGCTTTTCTCTATCTCAACTGCCAACAACCGCCAAGAGGCCTTCTTTCCTCTTGTACTAGTCCTCCTCAGCACAGACCCTTCACGGGTGTCAGACTGGGGGACGATCAGGTCTTTCCCTTCCCATGAGGCCATATTTCAGACTATCACATGGGGAGAAACCTTGGACAATACCTAACTTTCCTAGGTAGAGGTCCCTGCGATCTTTGACAGTGTACGTGTCCCTGGGTAGTTGAGATTAAGTGAATGGTGATGACTTTTAACCAGCAAGCTGCCTTCAGGCACTTGTTTAACAAAGCACACCCTGCACAGCCCAAAATCCTTTAAACCTTGAGTCACCACAGCACATGTCTCTTGCAAGGACAAGGTTGGGGGTAGGGTCACAGATTAACAGCATCTCAAATACAGAACAAAATGGAGTCTCTTCTGTCTACTTCTTTCTATATAGACACAGTAACAGTCTGATCTTTCTTTCTTTTCCCCACAACCCAGCAATCTCATTTCCAGATATATACCCAAAAGAATTGGAAACAAGGTTTTGAAGGGATATCTGTACACCCATGTTCATAGCAGCATTATTCACAATCGCCAAAAGGTGAAAGCAACTCAAATGTCTGTTGACAGATGAATGAGTAAACAAAATGTGGCACATATGTAAAACGGGAAATTATTTCACTTTAAAAAGGGAAGAAATTCTGACACATGCTACAACATAGATGAAATTTGAGGACATTATGCGAAGTGGAATAAGCCAGTCAAAAAAAGACAAACACTATATGATTCCATTTATAGGAGGTACTTAGTGTAGTCAAAATCATAAAGACAGAAGGTAGAATGGTGATTTCCAGGGGCTGAGAGGAGGGGGAAGTAATGAAACACTATTAGTAATGGGTAGAGTTTCAGTTTTACAAGATGAAAAGAGTTATGAGGGTGAATGGCGGTGATGTTTGCTCAATATTCTGAATGTATTTAATACCACTGAACTGTACATTTAAAATTGGTTAAGATGGCAAATTTTATGTTATGTGTATTTTCTCACAACAAAAACATTGTGGAGGAGGGAGAATTCACTGGAGCAGCAAAACTGTCCCTTGAAGGTAGGCATGGTGTGGAACACGGGCCAAGCAGAGGGCTCAGAAAATACTCACAGTTCAGAGGTAGACGGAAGAAAAGGACTTTGTAAGAGAACCTTAAAATGTACAAGAGAGCTGGGAGCAAGGACTACAATGAAAGCCAAAGAAAGGCAAGTCAAAGAGAGTTTTGGGAAAAAAGAATGTGGTTAACAGCACCAGATGCAACTGGGACAATAAGTAAGATTGGGACTAAAATAGGTCCAGTCTGTGCAGCAATCAGGAAGTGACCTTTGCCAGCACAGGTTCAGAGAGTGGGGAAGGACGTGACAGGTATGAGCAGACTGAAAGTTGCATTGTGAGAGAAGCAGAGACCCTCTGAGAAGGGAAGGAGTAAAACTGTAGGACAATCGCTAGAGGGCTACACAAATCTAAAGGAGACAGAGAGGAAGAGAGAGGGAGACAGAGAGAGAGATGAGGAGAGAGAGTTGAGACAGCTGAGACTTGAATACGGGCTATATTTTAAATATTTATAAATCTTTGTGTTTTGTGGCCAAGAGTTTCCCTACACACAGTGAAAGCTCAATCAACATCTGATAAGTAGACAGCAAAGAAAATGTTTATTTATGATTACAAAGCTGTGGGAATGATGATGGAATGTTTTCCTCATGCGTCTACCTGGAAGGGTCTGCAGTACACTTGAAGGCACCTTCATGGCCTTCTCTATTATCATATGCAAATGTCTTAACATCACCTAGACTATAGCAAATTTTCTTTGCCTCATAATTCTCCTGGCTTGTTTTTTTTAATATCCATCTACTTAATATTAAAGTTACATTATCAGAATAAATCTTTGAGATATAAAGTGCTAAGTGTAACTGTGAGATGTTATCAATTAATTAATGTAATATACACTGTATTAATGGGAGCTTCTTGTGTTGTTGTCACTATTATCCTTTGATGCAGTAAATATTCATGGATGGCCTTTTCAGTGAGTAATATGTTTTTGAGATTATAAGTATCCTTTTAAAATCCCCCTCTTGAAGTTGGCACACAGAGACCCTTGGGAGTCCAAGAGAAAGCTTCTGATTTGGTTGCCACCTGGACTTGTCTGGGGTCTTGTCCCCAGTTATGCTTTTGGATCACATCTGTGCTGTTATCCTGTGGTCTGTTTCTACCCAGAGCTACTATCCAGAGTCCTTCTGAATAAGCAAAGCTCCTTTGTTTTCTTTTGTGAGTTTATGACACCTCTCCTCCTCATCACCATCAGGGGACCACAGTGCCTTAGGATGGATATGGGGACAGAATCACAGACACCAAAGAGCTGGCAAGATATTTTGCTTACCCAAATATCTGCTAATTATATTTCTTGCTTAGAAGTCATCTTCATGGAAGCTTTCCTTGGTAATATTTGCCTCAGCATCCCTCCTACCTTCTACTCCCCAAGCCCTACTCCCACCCCATCCATGCTCAGGGATCATCCTTCCCTTGGAGCAAATTACCCTACTCTATTTCTCCTGCCTGTGATGTGGCTGCATCTGTCAGTTGTCTATCAACACTGAGCATTAGGACTGTGTTTTATGATTCCCTCACCTGATACAGCAGGTATATTCACAAACTGTCTTAAATGAATGATATGGAATCATTTACCCAGAGAATGTATTTCTCATTGAAACAATGATTGATGCATTTCCTTTTTATACTTGAAGTCTCTCCTATGTTACACACATGGACTATTACATGGTGGCTCCAGAGCATGTGTCTATCACATGAACAGTCATGATTTTACAGCCTCACACAGCAGAAAGATGTGTCATGGCCTAGGACACTGGGCTGTCTATCATTTACCCGTCTGAAAGTCCTTGGGCTTTTTGTTTGGATATGGGGGCAGGATGAACAGTTTAGCCATAATCCCTGGATGAGTATTTTATGCTCAGTAATTCATGCAACCAGTAAGGGAGCTCCCTCACTTCAAGTATCTTGAGGAGTAGAAAATAAAGACCAGGTGCATTTAAAGCAGCAGGATTAACTATGGAAATAATCATCTTTGGCAACCTATATTGATACTTCCGTTCGCCTTCCTTCAGTGTTGACTTCTCAGAGATTATATGTATACCCCCTAGGTCCATCTCAAGCACTCTAAACACAGGACTTTTTATAATAGCTTTTTTTTTTTTTTTTAAATACAGAAGGTGTTTACCAGGAAAATTACTTCAACAAAAATGAAGAAGAGGAAAAATATCTTAAAAATCAGAAGAAATGGTGACATCATCAACTTGATTATAAGATCACATGAAGCATACATGCCTTGGAGAATCCTCTGACATTTTTACAACACTTTCAAATTTTCAATTCTACATATTGGTTATAACAGAAGTTTCTAGAAAGGAAAAAGTGACAAATAACTTTATATTTGGGACCTGGGTGAATCAAACATGGTGACTAAGCTCTTTGGCTTGGGTCTTTACAATACCCTGAAAAAAATAAAAGGAATGAGTTTACTGAAATTATTGTGGAGAACTCAAAGATCAATTTGATGTGTGCACACAAGATCGATACCAGTCATGCTGACATGTTTGACTACCCCGACGTACTCAATTGTTTCCAGAATTACAATGTGTTATTCCACACTTTTCAGTCCCTCGCACAATTTCTTTAGGAATTTGATTAAAAATTAAAAATGGTCTGGAAGAATGATTTCTTCAGGAAAATGTTACTTCAACAAGAGGCACTGAGGATTGAAGGAGAGAAGAGAGTCCGTTGCTATTGTACACATTTAGTAAAATAGAAGGTGGTTCTATTGGGGGCTGATAAGGACTGATACATAAATAACACGTCCTTCTGAAGTGAAAGGTGTCCTTTTGTACACAGGAAACTGCCTAGATAGCCATGAGCCATGAACCAAAAGTAAAAGACTCAACTCTTCCTCGTTACTTGCTCCTCATGCAACATCGCTGCACTTAGTTCTACCCACACCCATACAGAATGTACGAAAAGCCCATATGCAAAGCCAGTGCTCCCTGACCTATGGAAACTCTGCTGGGAAACTAATTTTCCAACCTTTTCATGTGATAAAGTGTTAATGATATGTATATTAAATGTCATTAGGAAAGATAATTTGTATGCACAAACAGCAGAATGGAAGAATTTTAATTCTTAAGTAACAGCACAAAATATCTGCAGTGTCCTGGACCTGTTGTAGTTCATTGTTTTATATCTCAGGGTCTGCCCTGGAAAAAATCATTTGAAAACCTGCTGAGAACTTGGGATGCTGGCAGTATTAACACCTTCCGGGAAAGTTAAAGGTTTCAGAAGAGCTAAATTTCTGCACTTCCACCTCCACGGGAAAGCACTTCTAAATGTTAATGTTTCATTTCACCTTGTCAGCCTGACTTTGAGGAAGGAGGATAGCAGCTCTAGAGAAAAACGATGATCTCCATCAATTTTCCCCGCCTTGGAAGCTCAGCTGCACATCTCAGTCATGCTTGAAGGCTACGTTTATGGACCTCATGCTGCTGAACGTGAAATCACTTATTTATGGATATTTGACATTCGCTGGTGTGTTGATTCACTCTCTGGACACTTGTACTTATTTTAATTCTTTCTAGAATGCAGTACAAAGTTTAGAGCTTCTTAAATCTGCATATGGCTGCAGGTCTTTTTGTGCATGCATTCATTAACTACATTTTTTTCTTTTTTGTTATTATGAAAATAATACTTTCATGCATAGAGAACACAAATTCAAACAGTACAAAAAGATTTACAATAAAAGATGAGGCTGCTTTCTATTCGTCCTCAGTTCCATCATCCAGATAATCAATACCAGTAGTTATTTGTGTATTTTTTTTTGGGAAATTATCATGGATATCATATATCTATCACACACACACACACTTTTTTTTTTTTTTTTTTTCATAGAGATGGAAACATTTGTGTACCATGCTTTTTTTACTTAACAGTATCTGGTAGATTGAAGCAAGCAGCTTAGGCTGAGGATCTAAACCAGCTGTGCCTTCTCTACTGAACATAAGGCGGCCAATCCCGCAGAGCTTACCCGCCCCTGACAGGCAGAGAAGGGGACATTAAGCCTGCCCTTAGAAGCACATCCCTTCATTGAGCACTCATCAAATTGGTACCAATGAAGTATTAAGCTTGGGCCAATCAGATTGTAAGTAAGCTTGGGCCAACCCTCCTCCCTGGTACCCAAGCAGAGTGGATAAAGGCCCTTGCTGGTGAACTTGGTGAAGTTTGCTCTTTTCCACATGCAAAAATGGAAGTAAATACTGCATTTATTAAAGACATAAAGGCAACTGTCATGAAGAAGAAACAATAAATGTGGTTTAAGAGTGCTCACAATTTTAATTTCAAGAACCATTTCCAAAGTAGAATCATCTGGACATTGGTTGACTGGATGCAGAGGATGAGCAGAGGGAGGGGAAAGACGATGAGTTTGTCTATTATCTAATGCTGGTTGATGTGTTTGCTGGATAATCTCTTTCTATCTATTTATTGATCTATCGTCTATCTATATCATCAATCATTTATCCATCAATCATCTATCATCTATCCGTCATCTATCTGTTTATCATCTATCTATCATCTACCTATCTACCGAGTGAGAGAGAAAAAGAGCGTGCTCTGAGTCCAGTAGTCCATGTTCCTCTCTTCTGACTTTTGACAGTGACAGAGATTGAGAAATCAGGAGCGCTAGATGGAATTAGATACTGAGAGAAAGAAAACACCACAGACCCAACACTGAGGACCACCACAGCCTGTGGCTGATGACTAATGAGAAGACTCACACAAAAAGTAGTATTAGTGATCAGGGAGACACGGAGAGCACAGCTTTCTAAGACGCATGTTTGGAGGTCCCGGTGGGTGGTGTGACTCTAACCCATGAGCATCTCCATCCTAGACAGCCATCCACACAGATCAGCCCTTTGGATTTTTCCACTGGTCATCAATGACCTTAAGAAAGCAGCTGCAGGAGACTGGGAGAGGCAGAAGCAAGAGAGTAAAAGGGATTTTCTGTGATTGATGGAGCAAAGCATCAGGTTACATAAGCACCATGTGACTCATAAGGAAGAAATGATCATCTCAAGCGGCTATTACTCCAACAGAAGCAGCAATGAGCCAAGGAACTCTGTCCAGATGCTGTGCTGCATCCACACAGAGGATGGTTCTACAAAAGCCAACTGTTGTATTAAAGGGAAGAGTCATCCTGAGTGACCACACATTAGAGAAGGGGGCACTGGCAACACACCGCATCCTCCCTGCTGCACTGTAGAAAGTCAATAGGGCTTGATAGGGGCACAAAAGCATGACTGTTTTCATCTCTCTGGGGTCCAGCCAAGTAAGCTTAATTAAATGAAAATAATAGCATTTCAGTTCACCTGTGGAGGCAGGAGAAGAGGAATGAAAGTAATCCAAGTTTCCATCAAATACTTTTTGGTTCATAGTGCAGCTCTCTAATCACCTGATATTTATTGTTAACTTGTTTTTTTTCCCTTCACCGTAGCTATTAGAGTAGAAATTTAATTACTGTGATTGAATTATTAAAGGATTCAGAAATACCTTTGCATACTAAGCCTTTTCTTCCCCCTGAACTGAAACTGCTGGCACTAATCTAAGAACTTTTCTGTCGCTTTGGTATGCCTGAGTGCTGACTTCCAAAGCTTTGAGTCGTAACATCCTTGACAAAGGTTCATTTAATATATGCCATGTAAATACTAGGGAGAGATGTAAAATAGTGTTATATAAGAATTATATTTGAAAATATTACTGATAGGAAAGATAATGGCTTCTATTTATTATTATGATTTTTTGAGAAGGAGTTTCACTTTTGTTGCCCAGGCTGGAGTGCAGTGGCACGATCTTGGCTCACTGCAACCTCTGCCTCCCGGGTTCAAGCCTCAGTCTCATGAATAGCTAGGATTACAGATGCCTGTCACCACACTTGGCTAACTTTTATATTTTTAGTAGAGATGGGGTTTCACCATGTTGGTCAGGCTGGTCTCGAACTCCTGACCTCAGGTGACCCTCCCACCTTAGTCTCCCAAAGTGCTGAGATTACAGACGTGAGCCACCATGCCCAGCCCAGATAATGGCTTCTAAAATTTTATATCTATCTCAAGAATGTAATAGAGATTGACAATTATTAAGGAAGACTTGAAGGTGGGGAGCCTTTTAGCTTTTTATTTAAAAAAATTCTTTTTTCTTGAAGAAAACAGCAACAACAACAATAACCACACAAAACACTAGCAGTGGTGATCATTGGGAAAATAAAAACCTGAATTGTTTCAGCCCTGTTGCTTAGCAAAATAAAAAATAAGGCACCCTGATTTTTTTTTTTCCTTAGAATTGTAAACTTGAATGGCCAATAGAGTAGTGGATCCTTTTTATTTTCAGGCTTTGGACCACTGGAATAAAGCAGGAGCTTGCAAGCATCACAGATTCTCATTTATCTCCCCCCCAAATCTACAGTCCCAGCCACAAAACTTCCCTTGGCACCAGTGTCTTAGTGGCTTCCACTGTTAAGTAGCCTGAGCCGGCGTTTCTCCTGGAGTTGAAGGGGTGGCTCTGCAGTGATGGTGAGTGGTTGGCCCAGCACGCCCTGAGGCTTCTGGAAGTATTGATTTGGTTCTTCCTTAAGGAACCTCTCCTGACAAATAAAAGGCTTCAATCCTGGACCACCCGGCTTCGGGAGCTTCAGGCCTTGTCACCTTGTCTGCCAACTGGCCTCCTTCATTCTTGACTCCCAGTCCCATTCTTCATTTACAGCTGCTCATGCCTGCCTATGAATTAGATGCAAAAATCAGTTTTCTTCCCTCCTCTGGTCTCAGCTGGGTTTCCTGGATGTTGTTTTCTGCTCTCTTCCATCAACTGTGATTCTTTGAACAGTTCTCCTGGTAAAGCAACTTCCTGCTCTGCCAGGTTCCTGGCTCCCGTCTCCCGGCAGATAACCGGCAGGTCTCACAGACAAGACCCACACTGGCATCAATGGCTCCAAGCTCTGAGCCCCAAGCAAAGCACCCATGGGCCCCTGGCACTTCCTCAGTTTAACCAGTAGGGCTGTATTCCTGCATCTCCATAGAGAGAAGAATATTAGGGGGTCACTTATCCATCATTCATTCCATAACTATGGACTGAACATTTGCTAAGCACTAGGCCAATGTGCCTCTGTAGAGGCCTTCATCTATTATCCAAGAAGCTCAGCAGAGGGCACTCCTGTATTATAACAGTTAAGCACCGGGGCAGTGAACCTGAACCCAGAGTTCTACAGCAGGTCTGCAGTGAGAACATGCAAATAACCCCACACTTACGTGTGTGTGTGTGTGTGTGTGAACACATGTGCCCATGTTCTGGTCTTTATTTACTCATCATGTTCAAGAATAAATGGGATGCTTCCTTTTGCATTTTAGGTTATTAGCCTTACTCAAGCAAAGATAATAATGCTATGATGTATTGTTCTAGTCACTGGATTCACTCAAAAGTCATTTTAATTGGTGGCACATTTTATTTCAAAGCCCTTAAAGGGAAAAAGAAGAGAATATTTGAGGATGCAATTTCAAAATTACTGCCAAGTTATTGCCTTCTGTTTGCTTGAAATAATTGAGTTCTTCTCTGGATGCAGTCATCTTGATGAAGAATAGAAAGGAGAGGACCTGAAATGTCACTGCTGCTGGAAGAGGAATTCATCTCAGGCAGGACACAAGTACATGCTATTCTTTGAAAAAATGACTCCTTCTGATTAATTAAAATGATGTAAGTGCCACAGTGCAGCCAATATTTTCCACTCAGTGGAATTTAGCCATGATGTATGTCCATGAAGAAACAGCCTCAAAGTAGGCCTTGCATGTCTGATGTGAGTGGTAAACATTACTTTCCTTTTCATAATTCCGGTGTTTTTCAATAAAAATCCGTATTTGAAGGAAAGTTACCAGTCAACTCAACCAAATTACATTTTTATGTGTTAGAAGTTAAATTATCAACTGTAAAATTAACTTATCACCTGGTGAATGAAATTAGCAGGTAGAGTGGTTACTATTCAATTATGGTGAGTTGCTGTTTAATGGCTCTGTTCTGCAAGGCTCTATTAATGTCTATTAATCTGACTTTTTTTTCTATTGGACAGCAGACAGCCCTTTATTGCTAAACCCCATCATGGTGGTGCAAAATGTGGAGGCTGCAGTCAAAAATACTGAGGCTTTTGGTAATAATTAGCATAGCACCAAAAAAATATCAGATACTTTACTAAAATATCTCCTTCCTACCACCTTAAAATCAAAGCAAGTCTTGACTAGGGGAAAAGGAAGTAACACAAAGGTAATTTGTGGAAGCCAGAGGGAGAGGCTTCCAGTCTGATCTGTCTCTTTCCAAATGTTCAGGTCCCAGCCTACTAAACCAAAGGTTTATCTTGGGCTAGGGCTCAGCCTCGGCCCTGTCCATGGCAGAGAAGAAAGAGAAAGAAGAAATAGTCTCACAAGAAGGTGGCTATCTATGGGGCAGGCATTAAAGAGAGCCAAGAAAATCACTCCAAAAACACCAAATCCTGTCTTCCCAGGGTTCCCAATAACTGAAACGTCATCATTATGAATTATGCCAACATCTGTTGTTTTTGTTGCCTCACTAGAGTTGCTCTTTTGGTGACAGATCCTGGATTCTTCTTGGAGAACCACCCTTCCCGATTTCAACCCCTGGGCCACATCCACTGATGTGTTCCCTCCTCCTGGACTGCAGTCCTTGATCCAGAGTGGTGCTCCAGGCTTTGGTTAGAGTTATTGGGAAAGAGTTGAACCTTTTCCTTTCCAGGATCTAAACCAAAGATGTGAGTCCAAGGCTGCCAGAAGGAAAAAGAATCAACACAGGGGAACACGGAGGAGGGCTGGAGAGACACCTGCTCTAAAGACTCCTTTTGAGCTCCTGGGTCTAGCCATGCCTAAAGAGGACCTTTATCCTTAACTTTTCAGTGAAGTCAGTGAATACATTTCCATTTTTATTTACAATGAAGTAAGTGGCACAGTGCAGCCAATATTTTCTGCTGAATTCTATCCTTCGGGTGGCTCACTTTAATCCTCATTGAAGGAAACAGCATGTGGATAGAGCGGGGTGTGTGGAAGAGGGCAGGCAGGTGCCCAGTTCTGTGCATACAGACCCTTGGTCCTGGAGCAGGTGGTGGGCCTCTAGGTTCTGCCTTAGCCGTCACAGCCGCCTAGGCTTTGTTACCTCACTGGGCAGCATTGGGCAGAATGATAGGCAGGGCCCTTTCCAGCCTGACACTCCGTTCCTACCCCCGGACCCACTCAGGGGAGTGGATGATCGCCCCGACTGCCGCCTTGGGAATTCCAAGGGTAGGGGTGGTGGTGGCTTGTCATTCCTTTTACAGGTGGGGTCTTCTCACGTGCTTTGGTACCAACGACATTAAATGTTTTTCTGTGATTTGTGAACGGAAGGTCATAAAGTATTTGTCTAAAATTCTAGCTTTTATTCATAAATGATTAGCATTTTCATTTTCTTCTCCCTTGACCCCGTTTCCATCATTTCTGTCTCACAAGCCAGAGCTGGGAAGATGCGGTCGCCCATGCTGTGGCCGGCTGTCTCCTGCGCAGCAGCTCTCCCCAGATCTGTGTGTTTGCCATAATATACTCTGTTTTCTCCGCACCCAGGGAGGATATGCATTTGTTACGTGTTTGCAAACCAGAATAAAACCACTGAATTGGGGTGACAGGAGGTGGAACCCGTGAAATATCAGTGTTTGTAACCCACGATGCCACCAGCTCCAAGCTGTAGACACATTTTCTTTCAGCCCTCGGGGCTGCTGTTGCCATTTCTGCGGAGTAGTTCACCTGCGGGCAGGTGGTTCTCAGTTCCCAAAGTCGGGTGGCAAGGGGTGCTCTCCCGAAATGCTGACGCTTCCCCTGGGATGTCAGCAGAGTCGATGGGGACGGACGAAATGAGGCAGCCCAGGCGAGTGTCTGGGAGGGTGAGCTGTCCGAGTTACTTCGGGCAGGGAGGTCTTCTAATCCCCCATCGCGGCCTAGGTCCGACCCCTGCCCCAACCGCTGCCACCGGGCAAGAAAG